>NC_049243.1:9696969-10000000 GCF_011100685.1 Canis lupus familiaris | reverse complement strand
AATTTTTAGAGGAAAAAAATAGAAAAAAGAATGTGCTACAACAGACTCTCACTAAAGCAAATCTTAAGGTACTTCAGTCAGAAAATAACATTATCTTGAATGAAATATCTTATATGGAAGAAAAATCTGATGAGGAAAGAAAACAGTATATATGTGGTTAACCCCAAGCACATGCTATATAAAATACATAAAAACAAACTATCTTGTTGCATGGTGAAGGAAGAAAATAGAGAATCTATGTCCCTGGTATCTTATAACTTTTCAATCTCTGAGAGCACATAACTTGGACTCTTCCCAAACTATTGTGAGTGGGTGGGATTAAGGTATAATTTATATATAATAACATGCATACATCTTAAAAATTAGTGCAATGAACTGACAATTTTATACAACCACACAATCGCCACTGAAGCAAGATATAAACCATTTCCCTCACTCAAAAAAGTTCCCTCATGCTCCTTCTCAATTTCCCTTCTTCAGAGGCAACCACTCTTCTGATTCCCATATTTCTAGATTAGTTTTGCCCATACCTGAAACTTCATATAAATGGAATTATGTGAATTATTCTTTTGTGTTTTGAGTATTTTGCTCAACATAATGGTTTTGAAATTCACCCATGTTGTGTATCAGCTGCATGTCCTTTTTATTGCTGAGTAGTATCACATTATATAAATATACAAACAACTTGTTTATTTTCCTATTGATGGACATTCAGGCTGATATTCTCCCACTGATAGACATTTTAGTTTGAGATTATTGTAATAAGGTTGTTATGAACCATCTTGTATAAGATTTTTGGGAACACATTTCCTTTCCAGTAAATACATAGGAATGGAATTTCTGGTGTCATATGACAAGTGTAAGCTTATGAATGTATTACTGCCAGTTTTCCAAAGAGATTATATCATTACAGGGTTACCAGCAATGTAGAAGAATTCCAGATGCTCCAACACTTAACATTATCAGCTTTTTAAAAAATTTTTGCTACTTTAATGGGGCTTTAATCTTCATTTCCTTGATGACTAATGATGTCATGTGCTTATTAGCTATTAATGTATCTTCTTTTGTGAAATGGCTTTTTAAGTATTTTGTCCATTTTTGTTGATTTGTTTCTCTTTCTATTGTTGATTAATAATAGTTCTTTGTATATTCTAAATATGAGTATTTTTCCAAATATTAGCAGTCAAATGAATAGACATTTTTAATTTTGATGAAGTAAAATTCAGTGTATTTTTGTGTCCTATCCAGAATTCCTTGCCTACTTTCTTCTGGAAGCTTTATGATTCTTTAAGTTTTAAGTATGTGATCCATCATGAATTAATTTTTGTGGATGATATGACCAAGGCATTAAGGTTCATTTTTTCATACAAATATCCAGTCATTCCAACATTTTTGAAAACACTTACCTTTCTCCAAATGAATTGCATCAGGGCCTTTATTAAAAATCAGTTGACCATATATATGTGGGTCTGTTTTTAGTTTCTGTTCTATTTCATTGACCCATCTGTCTATCCTATATCAATATAATACTATCTTTACATAAATACTAAACTTTCTTGACTATTACAGTTGTATAATGTTTGAAATCATCTGTGTAAATCCTCCAAGTTTGTTTCATTTTTCAAGATCATTCTGTTAGACCTTTTGTATTTTCATAAAAATCACAGATTCATCTTGGCAATTTCATTGTAAGTATCTGCTGAGCTATGGATTGAGAGTTCATTGAGTCTATAGGTCATTTTGAGAAAAAATATCTTAACACTATTTATACAATCCATTAACATTCTACCTGGACTTAGTTTATGCCATTTCTATCCCTTTAAGGTTTTGTCACACAGTCAAAACTAACTCTAATTATTACATTGATAAAGAAATATAGGTAGAATGTCTAATTTTCAGATAATAAGGAGAAGAAGATGAAAAAATGTTTAATTACTCAATCCAAAGAGAGAAAGAGAAAGAAAGAAAGAAAGAAAGAAAGAAAGAAAGAAAGAAAGAAAGAAAGAAAGAAAGAAGAAAGGGAGAGAGAGCAAGAATATAGGAAAAATAATCATCATTGAAAGCATAAAACAAGATGGTAGATATATATCCAAATATCCAAATAATAGCCATTACAATAAATATGAATAGGCAGCCAGAACGTCAAACTAGAATGTGTTACTGGCTCCCTCCACCAAAAACAATTGCAAAGAAACTATAGAAGTAAAATGGGGAAGTAGACTTCAGAAACTAACCACAGAATTTGAGAAAATTATGGAAAGATGGAAGTAATGACTTGAGTTGCTATCAGAGGGTAGGTGGGAATGCAAGTGGTGTAGCCTCAGACTGGGAATAGGCAGAGATAGAAGTAAAGTATAGATTGGTGGGAAGATTTTTTAATTCTATGCTTACCTTTTCCATACAACTGCCTTGATATACTTTGCTTGTCTCTTTTCTGTAGAAATCAATGCAAACAGTCCACACTGCATTGTCCATGAGGGAAAATAAGGGACATGCATATATACTCTACTAAAGTGAGCCGTTGAGGAAAACAGGCACTAACTGAGCATCTACCATCAGCCTTAATTCTTCCACAACTTGCCTTCCAAAGCCCCAGAGCTAGTGGATAACAAGCTGCCAGGGCTGCCTTTTCCCAGTGTGGCATTTCCCTAAAGTGTTAAACAGTGACCACGGTTGTTGTCTGGTGCTGTGACAGCAAAGCAGAGGCAGTTATGAGTGACTTGTGGAGCTTGGACTCTCCTTACAGGCTGGTCCCCTTCCTTCTTTTTAAATTCAAAGACCTGACAGATTGGAGCCCAGCCTTCAGCCCCTTTTCAGTACACCCTCCTGGACCCTCAAAGAGCACATCTCCCCCCTCAAAAGTCAATCAGTTGGACTATATATATCATCTGAAGCAGAATTATCATATCTAATTCAAGAGAAGCTCAATGAATACATTAAGGAGATAAAGAAAGATATTAGCCAGTTGAAACAAGAATATGAATCCAATTTTAAAAAAGGAAGTATTGGGATCCCTGGGTGGCGCAGTGGTTTGGCGCCTGCCTTTGGCCCAGGGCGCGATCCTGGTAGACCCGGGATCAAATCCCACATCAGGCTCCCGGTGCAGGGAGCCTGCTTCTCCCTCTGCCTGTGTCTCTGCGCCTCTCTCTCTCTCTGTGACTATCATAAATAAATAAAAATTAAAAAAAAAAAGAATTTAAAAAAAAAAAAGGAAGTATTACACATAAAATTATGAAAATTGTAATAGCAAATAAGATAATGAAATAAAACTAGACTTTTGGAACTAAAGAAGGAATTGTTAACATGTAAACTGGAAGTCCACATTGAGGAACTTTCAAGGAGGCAATAGTCAAGACACAGAGATAAAAACATATAAAACAAAGAGACATGGAGGGTAGAGGGAGAGGAAACAATATATAGGTAATAGAAATTACAAAAATGAAGAATCCAAATGAAAAAGAGAAAACATCTTAGGAATATTGGAGACAAACTTCCCCAAAATAACTCAGATTGAAAGAACTCATAGAGCAATCAATAGGAGAGATAATAAAAAATTTACATTTTAGAGAATTCTAAGAATATTAAAAATAAAAAGAAAATTCCACAAGTTTCCAGGGGGTGAAGATTATCTCTAAAAAAAATGAGAATCAAGCACGGTGAGATAGCACCTTATATCTATTAAAATGGCTATCATTTAAAAAGAAATCATAAGTGTTGGTGAGGACGTGGAGAAAAACGAACACTCATGCACTGTTAGTAGGAATGTAAATTAGTACAGGTACTATAGAAAACAGTATGGAGATTCCTCAAAAAATTAAAAGTCAAACTACCATATGATCCAGCAAACCCACTTCTGGGTATTTATCCAAAGGAAATAAAAGCAAGATCTGGAAGATAGCTGCACTCCCATGATTATTGCAACATTATTCCCAGTAGTCAAGATATGAAAACAACCTAAGTGTTCATCAACAGATGAATAGATGAAGAAGATGTGCTATGTAACACATAATGAAATATAATTCAGCTATGAGAGAAAAGGAAATCCTGCTGTGGATTCCCTACATGGTCCCACGTGGATGGATTTTGAGGGCATCATGCTAAGCTAAATAAGTCAGGCAGAGAAATACAAATATTTTATGATATCACTTATATATGGACCCTAAAAAGGCCAAACTCAAAGAAACAGAGAGTAGAATGGTGGCTACCAATGGCTGGGGTCAGGGAGTGGGGAGTGAAGGAGGGAAATGTTAGTAAATGGTACAAACCTCCAGTTATAAAATGACTAAGTTCTGGGGATCTAGCATACAGCATGGTGATTACAGTAATAATATTGTATTATATACTTGAAAACTGCTAAGAATATAGATCTTATATGTTCTCACAGCAAAAAAGAATAGTAATTATGTGCCATGATGGAGGTGTTAACTAAAGCCATGATGGTAATCACTTTGCAACATATAAGTGCACCAAATCAACACATTGTATATATTAAACTCACACAATGTGATATGTCAATTATATTTTTCTTTCAGTTATATCTTCATAAAGCTGGGGAAAAATGAAAGAAATATCAAATCGACATCAGATTTCTCAACTATAATACAGGATGTAAGAAAATGATGGAATAGCATTTTTAAAAATTTAAAATATATAGCCAACTTATTAGGTAGGTATGAAGAAGTGAAAAAAAATTCTCATACATCCTTACAAATTTACCACACAAAGATCCATATTTGTGGCAAAAATACTTAAATAGCTTGAAGAAAAGATTCTAGATGTTGCATCAGATATGAAAACTAAGAGTCATTATACACTCTCATGAAACACATTGCTATCTTAAAAAATAAAGAGAGAGAGAAAAGGCTTATGACCCAAAAAAAGAAAAAGAAGAAAAAGAAATGTGTATCCACAGTGTCTGGCACTAAAATTCTAGACAATTTTAACAAGATCAGAGGAAGAGGTTCAACACAAAGGAAGTATCAGCATCCCAAGCACTTGCTAATAAACTCAAGAAATCAGGGATAAATAATTATGAGTTTGAAGTTAAGGGAAGTGACCATATGAAAAAAAATAGAATATATGATATTAAACCAATAGAAGAAAACTCAAACTATATGATGGAATAAAGGGAGAATTTTTTTATTTAAAATCAATTAATTAACATATACTGTATTATTAGTTTCAGAGGTAGAGTTTTAGTGATTCATCAGTTGCATATAATACCCACTGCTCATTACATCAGGTGCCCTCCTTAATACTCATTGCCCAGTTACCCCATCCCCCCAACGCACCTCCCCTCCAGCAACCCTCAGTTTGTTTACTATAGTTAAGAAAGGGAGAAAAATTAAGCAAAAAGAAAGCACATGCTATGGAAACATAAAATAATGTGCTAGAAATTATTTCTAATGTCACAATAATTAAAATAGAAGTCACTATGTTAAACTCATTAATTAGATAACACAAACCTTTAAACTAGATTTGAAAACTACAATGAAATAAAATGTTAAAACATGTAGATAAAAGTGACATCTAAAATACTCATAGAAAGACAGTAAATAAAGGATTCATGAGCTACGTATGAACTAAAACAGAGCTGAGTAGTAATCTTAGTGTTCAATAAGGTACATTATAAAGCAAAAAACATATATGTCATAAACGGCCAAAAAGTGATAAAATAAACAAGAGGAGAAAAAAAATACCAAGCATGAACCACATTTGCAGCTAACAACACTGTCTCAAAATATATCAGGCAACAATTGATAGAACTGCAAATGAAGTAAGTAAATCAACAATTGTAGTTGGAGATTAAACTTAGTCTTCTCAGAAAACACAGTCAAAAAGTCGGAGGGCATTGAAGATATGAACTGAGTAGCAAATAAGTTTGATCTCAGAGCACTTGTCTTTTTACAAGATAGCTATGTATTAAGTCAGAAAGGAAAATACAAACCTCTAAATGATCAATATCTTAAAACTGTGTAATGTAATAAAAATAAAAATAAATTGCAAAGGGTGGCTTTTAATAAAATATCCTATGGGTTTGGAAACTAACATTATTAACAAATAATTCTTGAGTTACAAAAAATAGCAGAAGTAAGGGAAATTTTAAAATGATAATGAAAACACTATGTCAAGAATGTGGAACAGAAGAGGTACTTAGTTTTTTACAGCTTTCAAGTGCATAAAGTGATGGAGGTATGGTGATAATCATCTTGCAATTTGTAAGTGTATCCAGTTAACAAGTACACCTTAAACTTATACAGTAGTGTTATATGTCAGTTATATTTCAATAAATCTGGGGGAAAGAAAATAAGAAGGGTTAAAAATAAATAAGCATTTGATTGAGAGAGAGAGAGAGAGAGAGAGAGAGAGAGGATAAAATCAGCATAACAAACCCAAAGAATCAAGAAGAAGGAAAATAATAGATACAAAAATCAATGAAACAGACTGAAAAATGATAGAGATGATTAAAGTTGATTCACTCATAATGCAGGCAAATCTCTAGTAAACTAGAGAAAGATTTTTTAAATATTCAAGTAAGAATCAGACAGGGGAGAAATAACTGGAAAGATTTTTAAAATAAGAAGAGAGTATATCATAAGTAACTAATTTTTAATAAATCTGACAACTTGCTAAAATGGATAAATTCCTAAAGAATACCAAGTGCAGTATGTGGTACAAGGATAAATAGCTCATTTGAATGGACGATAAGTATTAAATACCTGAGTGTTCAAAGACCTACCCTCTCAAGAAAAAAATAAGCCAAATGATTTTATAGGTAAGTTTTACTAAACTATAAGAGAAGCACTAAACTCTAACTTATACAAGCTATCCAAAGAAGAAAGAAGAAAAGAAAAGAAAAGAAAAGAAAAGAAAAGAAAAGAAAAGAAAAGAAAAGAAAAGAAAAGAAAAGAAAAGGAAAGGAAAGGAAAAAGCTATTCAGCTCATTTCAGGCAACCAGTGAAATTTTGACTCCCACAGCAGATTATAACAATAATTAAAGATCATACAGCATTTCACTTTGAACATAAATTTAAAAACTAAGCTAATCTAGTCCTACAGTGTATTACAAATAATAATACATCATTTTCAAGTATGATTTATCCAAGGGATGCAAGAATGATCCAACAACAGAAAAAAAAATCTATCGGTGCAATTTCACACATTAATACACATTATCTCAAAGCAGGGAAAGCCTTGAATAAAATACAACATCTATTTACAGCTTTTAAAATCTTAGGATAAAACAAATAGAATAGAACTTACTTTATTAGATAAAATTTATATACCAAAACCTGTAGTTAATGTTATGCTTAATGGAGAAACTTTAGATGCATTCCCTATAGAGTTGAAAACAATAGAAGGATTCCCAGAATCCTAGTTTTTAACATAACTCTACTTTTGCCCTATACTAGAAGGGAGAAAGGAGGTACGGTTAAGAATTAGACAGGAAAAGATAAAAAGATCTGTCATTTGCTGATGATATGATCATCTATTAAGAAAACCTAAGAGAATGAAGTTTAACCTATGAAAAGCAATAACCAAAAATAATCCGTCCACAAATGCAACAAAAATTATTAAGTTCCTTGACTTACATTAATTGAAAATACACAGGAGCTCTAAGGTAAAATATTTAAAGTTCTAATAAAAGAAATAGAAGGTGATCTGCATAAATGAAAAGATGTTCCATGTTTTAGAAGGAGAAAATACAATAAAGATGTCAATTTTCCTCCTCCAAATTAATCTATAAATTCAATACTATCTCAAAATTCCATTTGAATTTTCTGAGACACTCAACAAACTTAATCTAAAATTTATGTGAAAAAAACAAATGCTTATTCATAGTTATGAATTATGAGTTTGAAGAAGGGGTTAAGTGTTTGGCCTGCCATATTTGGAATACTTCTCCCTTTATTATTATTTTTTTAGAGCAGTTTTAAGATTACAGCAAAATTGAAAGAAAGATACAGAGATTCCCCACATATTCCTGCGCCCACACATGCATAGGCTCCGCCCTTCATTATCAACATCACCCACCAGAGTGGCATAGTCATACAATTGGTGAACCTACATTGACATATCACCTAAAATTTGTTACAGGTTCACTCTTGGTGTTCCATATTCTATGGGTTTGGACAAATGTGTAATGACCGTATTTATTATTATGGTGTCTTAACAGATAAATCATATGGACTTTCACCGTGTAAAAATCTTCAGTGCTCCATCTATTTATTTCTCCCTTCCCCTGACAACCACTCTTCTTTTTACTGTCTTCATCATTTTGCCTTTCCCAGAATGTTATATAGTTAGAATCACACAGTATGTAGTGTTTTCAGATATGCTTCTTTCATTTGGTAATATACATTTAAGGTTCTTCCATGTATTTTGATGAGTTGATGAATTCTTTTTAGGGCTGAATAATATTCCATTGTATGGACATACTACAGTTTATTCACTCACTAACAGAAGAACATCTTGGTTGCCTCCAAGTTTTGGCAATTATGAATAAAGCTTCTGTATATATCTATCTGCAGATTTTTGTGTGGATATAGGTTTTCAATTTCTTTGGATAAATAACAAGGAGCATGATTGCTGGGTCACATAATAAGAATATGTTTAGTTTTCTAAGGATTGCCAAACTGTCTTTCACAGTGGCTGTACCATTTTGTACTCCCACCAGCATGAGGGAGAGTTCCTGCTGCTCCACATCCTTGACCGCATTTGGGGTTATGAGTGTTCTGGATTTGGGCTCTTCTAATCAGAGTGTAGTGGCATCTCCTTGTTCATAAGAAATTCTTTGTGTATTTTCAATAACAATCATTTATCACATGCATCTTTTGCAAATATTTTCTCTGTCTGTAGTTTACCTTCTCAGTCTGTTGACATTGTCTTTTGCAGAATAAAAGTTTTTGATTTTAATTAAGTTCCAGCTTATCAATGATTTTATTCACATGTCATGCCTTTAATGTTGTATCTAAAAAGTCACAGCCATACCCAGGGTCATATAATGTTCCCTTACGTTATCTTCTAGGAGTTTTATAGCTTTGGATTTTACATTTATGCCTGTGATATATATATATATTTTGCTGTGTATAGATTCATTTCTTGCATGTAAATGTCCAGTTGTCCTGGTATCATTTTTTGAAAAAACTATCTTTCCTCCATTGTCTTGCTTTTGCTTCTTTGCCAAAGATCAGCTGACTGTATTTATGTGCATCTATTTCTGGGCTCTATTCTGTTCCACTGATCCATTTGTCTTTTCTTTCACCAATATTACACTGTGTTGATTACTGTACCTTTATCTTCAAGTCTCAAAGTTGAGTACTATCAATCTTCCAACTTTATTCTTCTCTTCGATATTGTGCTGTCTATTCAGAGTCTTTTGCCTGGGACACTCTTTAAAGCTATAGTAATAGTAACAAAAATAATATGGTTTTGGTTCAAGTAACTCAGAGACAGATTCATATAGGAATCTATTATGCAATAAATGTGACATCAAAAATCAATAGGGGAAAACAGATACTTTCATAGATACTGTTAGGAAAACTGTCTTGTTATATGAAGGAAAACAAGCCAGATTCCTTCCTAACCCTATCTACAAAGTCGAACTCTAGATTAATTAAAGATATAAATATAAAAGGTAAAAGGAGAAAGTTACTAGAAGAAAAAAATAGGTATTCTTTATAATCTAGTGTTAGGAAGAAAAACAAAACTTTAAATGCAGGCACCATTAGGCAAAAGAACTGATGAATTTGATTACATCAGACTCAGAGACTTCTATTTAGCAAAATTTACCATGGAAAACAATTAATAAACAGCCAAAAAAAAACCCCACAGGAGAATATATTTGCAAATCTGATAAAAGACTACTATGTAGAATATCTAGAAAATGACTGCAAACCAATGAGCAAAGGACAGACACTACAAAAATAAATAAACAAATAAATAACAAAAAAAAAACAAAACAGGCAAAGCATATGAACAGGCAAGGTACAGAAGAATATCTCAAAAGGCAATAAGCACATAATAAAATGTACCAAAACACTGGTAATCAGAGAATGCAAATTTTAAAAAATGCTTATCACTTTATACCTATTAAAACTTAAAATTGGGAAGGTAGATGAACTCAAGTGTAAGGTGAAGATATGGGGAAATAGGAATCCCCATTCACTGCCACTGAAATTATAGACCAACGAGAGCCTTCAGCCTGCCTATTCCAACTACACATATGCATTCCCTCTAGCCCAGAAAATCTGGTCCTGAATATACATTCCAGGCAATTTCCCACACAGGTCCAAAAGGAGACATGTTGGGGTTGCACATTGTAGCACTGCTTAGGAAAATACGGAATTGGAGCAATCTGGAGTTCATCACTAGGGGAGTCAATGTAAAAGAAAAAGAACAAAGCCAAGAATTGGATTTTTGAAAAGAGCAAGAATATTGACAAAACACCAGAATATTGATCAAGAGAAAACAGCACAAATATACATTTTTAGGAATAAAAAGAAGACACAATTACATGCATAGAAATTTTTTAAAGAATAAATATATTATGAACAATTCTATGCCAATAAATTTTGAAAATTTAAATGAGATGGAAAAATTCCTACAAAATTCCTAGAAATAAAAAAACTTGCATAATCTTAAGTCCCTTTTTTAAAAACTTGAATCAGCAGCTAAAAATCTTTCCATATAGAAACACAAAGTGTTTTGCCAGCAAATTCTATCAAACATTCAAGGAACAAATAATTTTAATCTTACATAAATCTACCCAAGAGAAAAGAGAATACTCACTAGCTCAATTTATAAGGCTGGCAACATAACCTCAGTTTTAAAATCTGGCAAAGACAATTTAAGAAAAAAATGACAGAGTCAACCTCATTTACGAACATAGATGCAAAACTCCTAAGTAAAATATTATCAAATCAAATCTAGCAATATGTGAAAAAGATACTGTCACGAACAGGATATATGTCAGGATTGAGAGTTTGGTTTAACACTAAAGAATCAATTTAACATACTTCACCACAGTAAAAAAGTACAGTCATTTCAATAATTGTGAGTAAATGCATTTGATAGAATTCCAAGTATTTTTATAATAGAAGAAAAGTTTCTTAGCCTTTTAAAAGAGATTTCTTGAAAAGCCTGGAGGGCTCATAAATCTTTGTCAGCTCAGATTAGGCAAAGTCTTCTTAAATATGATACCAAAAATACACATGACCAAAAAAAAAAAAAAGCTAAAGTAAACTTCACCAGAATTTAAAACTTTTGTGTTTCAAAGATCACCAACAAGAAAACGAAAATACAGGTGCCTGAGTGGCTCAGCAGTTGAGTGTCTGCCTTTAGCTCAGGCATGATACTGGGGATCTGGGATCAAGCCCCATATCTGGCTCCTTGCATGAAGCTGCTTTTCCTCCCTCTGCCTATGTCTCCGCCTCTCTCTGCATGTCTCTTATGAATAAATAAATAAGATATTTTAAAAAATGAAAATACAACCCAATATAGCAGAAAATATTTGCAAATCACATATCTAATAAAAAACTTATATCTTGAATATATAAAGAATTCTTACAACTCAAAGATAAAGACATACAACCTAATTGAAAAATGTTCAAAAGACCTCATAAGCATATATTCAAAGAAGATAGATGGTTGATAAATCTGTGTAAAAATACTCAACATCATTAGCCATCTGAGAAATGCAAAACCCCAATGAGATGGCACTTAATGCCCTCAAAGATAGCAATGATCAAAAAGACAGACAATAACAAGTGTTGACAAGAATGTGGAGAAACTGGAACTTTCATACACTACTGGAGAAAATATAAAGTGATGCAGTCTCTTTGGAAAAAAGTCTTGTCAGTTCCTCAAAATATGAAACTTAAAGTTAACATATGATCCAGGAAATTCATTTCTAGACATATATGCAAGAGAACTGAAAACATTTGTCCACACAAAAGTTTGTACATGAATGCTCATGCAGCATTATTCATAATAGCCAAAAAGTGGACATAACCCAAATGTCCATCAACCAGTTAAAACCATGCTCCATAGGATTAATGGAGTTTGAAACTAGCAGAAAGTTTTTGTTTCTTGGTTTTTGGATTTTTTTGAGAGTAGGGGGAGGAAGTTGGGGGAGAAGAGAGAGAGAATCCCAAACAGGCTCCATGCTCAGAGTGGAACCCCACACAGGGCTCAATCTCACAATAGTGAGAGTATAACCTGAGCTGAAACCAAGAGATGGAAGCTTATCCAACTGAGCCACCCAGGCACCCTGAAACTAGCAGAAAATTTAAAACTTGTTTTTTAGAAATTGTTTCCTCCTCACCAGCTATTGTGTCTTTTCAGACCCCACTAACAAATTCACTAACTGTCTGCAGAAGTCTGTACTCAAGGTCAACTGATAAGATTCCAGTCTATGAACAAGCAAGACCCTGCATTTCTTTACCCAAGATAACAAGCCCAAGCCCCCATCCAGATTATACGTATTCTCAGAGCATGCCCATAGCCCCTTCTCCCTGTCCTAAGATAACCTAATGTCTGATTTGACATCAGACTCAATTATGTCTCATTCTGATATTAAGTATCCACCCCCAAATGAACATGGGATATATGTTACATATGTGTTTGCTCAATACACATGCATCATACTTCCTCATGAATAGTGATAAGTTTCTCTGCCCTTTTCATCAATATGCATGTAAAAAAAAAAAACTCCGAAAAAAAACTTGTTCTCTCCCCCTTCAGGGAGGCAGATTTGAGGCTTGTTCTCCCCTCTCCTCATTTGGCTGCCTCACAAATAAATTCTTTTCTTGCTGCCTATCTGATGTCTCAGGGATTGGCTTTGCTGCACATTTAGGCAGATGGAATTGAGTTCAGTTACACAATGAATGGATAGGTCATACTCACACAATGGAATATTATTTGACAATAAAAATGAATTAAGAACTGATACCTGCTACAATATAAATGAAACTTAAAAACATTCTAAGTGAAAAAAAATGAGCCATGAAAGGCCACACATTCCATTTATATGAAACATCCAGAACAAGCAAATGTATAGACACAGAAAAATCAGTGTTTGCCTAGGTTTGGCTGAGTCAGGGGTGGAGATGGGAGGAATGAGTGTTAGGTTGGAGAGTGAGTGGCTGCTTACAGATAGAGGGTTTCCTTTGGGGGTAATAAAAATGTTCTAAAATTAAATTAGTAATGATTGCATCATTTTTTGAATAAACTAAAAACCATTGAATCATACACTTTAAATGTATTAATTGTATACTAGGTGAATTATGTCTTAGTAAAGCTGTTTTTAAAAAAGAAGATGAGGTGCCTGTCATCTTTCTAACACTACACTGGAGATCCTAGGCAGTGTAGTAAAACAAAAATGAAGGAAAGGAGAAAGGAAGAGAAGGAGGGAGAGGAGGAGGGAGGAACAGAAAGTGGGAGTATGATAGGAAAAAGAGAAACAAAATTAACAATACTAACATATGATTCCCCCAAAACTAAGCTATTAGAAGTAATAAATAAAGATAAATAAAAAAAAGATAAATAAAGCTGCTGAAAACAAAATCAGCATTCAATATTCAATCGCATTTCTATGTGGCATCTATAACATTTAGGAAATTCCATCAAAATCCTAGAGAAGAACACAGGCAACACCCTTTATGAACTTGGCCACAGTAACTTCTTGCAAGATACATCCATGAAGGCAAGAGAAACAAAAGCAAAAATGAACTATTGGGACTTCATCAAGATAAGAAGCTTTTGCACAGCGAAAGAAACAGTCAACAAAACTAAAAGACAACCTACAGAATGAGAGAGGATATTTGCAAATGACATATCAGATAAAGGGCTAGTTTCCAAGATCTATAAAGAACTTCTTAAACTCAACACCAAAGAAACAAACAATCCAATCATGAAATGGGCAAAAGACATGAACAGAAATCTCACAGAGGAAGACACAGACATGGCCAACAAGCACATGAGAAAATGCTCCACATCACTGGCCATCAGGGAACTACACATTAAAACCACAATGAGATACCACCTCACACCAGTGAGAATGGGGAAAATTAGCAAGGCAGGAAACAACACATGTTGGAGAGGATGTGGAAAAAGGGGAACTCTCATGCACTGTTGGTGGGAATGTGACCTGGTGCAGCCACTCTGGAAAACTGTGTGGAGGTTCCTCAAAGAGTTAAAAATAGATCTGCCCTACCATCCAGAAATTGCACTGCTGGGGATTTACCCCAAAGATACAGATGCAGTGAAACGCTGGGACACCTGCACCCTGATGTTTATAGCAACAGTGTCCACAATAGCCACATGTGGAAGGAGCCTCGGTGTCCATCGAAAGATGAATGGATAAAGAAGATGTGGTTTATGTATACAATGGAATATTACTCAGCCATTAAAAATGACAAATACTCACCATTTGCCTCGATGTGGACGGAACTGGAGGATATTATGCTGAGTGAAATAAGTCAATCGGAGAAGGACAATCATTATATGGTCTCATTCATAGGGGGAATATAAAAAATAGTGAAAGAGATTAAAGGGGAAAGGAGAAAAAATGAGTGGGAAATATCAGAGAGGGAGACAGAACATGAGAGACTCCTAACTCTGGGAAACGAACAAGGGGTGGTGGAAGGGGAGGTGGGCAGGGGGTGGGGGTGACTGGGTGACGGGCACTGAGGTGGGCACTTGATGGGATGAGCACTGGGTGTTATGCTATATGTTGGCAAATTGAACTCCAATAAAAAAATATAAAAAAATAATGGTATACTAATATATTTTAATATACGGAACCATCTTTAAATTATCCAAATAAACTATGACCCCCTAAAGTATTTTTTTAAAAATTAAAAAAAAAATACTGCCTTTCTCGGTTTTTTTTTGTTTTGTTTTTTTAATATTTTATTTATTTATTCATGAGAGAGAGAAAGAGAGAGGCAGAGACATAGGCAGAAGGAGAAGCAGGCTCCATGCAGGGAGCCTGACATGGGACTCGATCCAGGGACTCCAGGATCATGCCCTGGGCTGAAGGCAGGCGCTAAGCTGCTGAGCCACCCAGGAATCCTGAAAATAGTGTTTTTAAAAAGATATTCATTATAGTACTCCCCAGACACATGAAGTACAAGAAATAAAGCTAATAAAAGATATGCAAAAATCTTCATAAAAAATTAGAAAACTTGGGGCACTTGGGTGGCTCTGTCAGTTGAGCATCCGACTCTCAATTTCAGCTAGGGTCTTGATCTCAGGGTATGAGTTTAAGCCCCACGTGTCTGTGCTGGGCATAGAGCTTGTTTAAAAAAAAGAGAGAGAGAAAAAATATTGAAAGACATTAGTGAAGAGCTAAATAAATGGAGAGATATATCATGTTCATGGGTTGAAATATTCAATATTGCAAAGATGTCAATGTTTCTCAAATTTACCTACAGATGTGATGCAATTCCACTTAAAATACTGAAGTTCATTTATGGAAGATGGCAAGGTGATTCTAAAATGCATATAGGGATCCCTGGGTGGCGCAGCGGTTTGGCGCCTGCCTTTGGCCCAGGGCGCGATCCTGGAGACCCGGGATCGAATCCCACGTCAGGCTCCCGGTGCATGGAGCCTGCTTCTCCCTCTGCCTGTGTCTCTGCCTGTGTGTGTGTGTGTGTGTGTGTGTGTGTGTGTGTGTGTGTGTCTCATGAATGAATAAATAAAATCCTTAAAAAATAAAATAAAATAATAAAATACATATAAAAAAGTAAAGGCCCAAGAATAGATAAGGTATTCCTGAGAACAGAAATGGGGGGACAAGAAGACTCAAGGTAATAATAATTTAAGACTGCACAAAAGGGTGGATCCAGGTTATGTAGGGCCTGAAGTTCATGCAAATTGAATACCCTTCCAAGGAAAATAACACAAAATTACAAATACAAAATCAGGGATCCAAGCAAATGAGAAGTAAGGAAATGAGGAGGTATTGATGCTTAAGTTTCTTGAGCTTCATGATAGATCCACATCCACCTGCATAGTGATGGTGTTGAGAGAAACAAATATACTAATGGAACAGATTTGGGAGCCCAGAAACAGATCATCCACATTTATAAACACTTGACTTAAGAATGAAGTAGAATTATGGAGCAGCTGGTGAAGAATGGGCTTTTTTGATGCTAGAACAATTGATATTATTTTGAAACCTTCCTCATGTCATACTCCAAAATCAATTACAGGTGAACTAAAATCTCAAATGTGGGAGGCAAACCCAGGAAACAAATAAAGAAAAATATTGAAAAATATTTTTATGACTTCAGTGTGAGAAGGATTCCTTAATACATAAAATGTACAAAGCAGAGAGAAAAGGATTTTAATTAGTCCTTACTTTAAAATATTAAATTAAGAACGAACTAGTTTGAAAAAAAAAGAACTAGTTTGCATTAAAAGACTGTATAAAGAAGGTAGAGACAAAACACAAACTGGAGAATATACTTTAAAATACCTTTAATTGGCAAAAGATTAATATCAAGAATATATAAATTCATCATTCTGAAATGCACATTTCTTTCTATTTTATTGTCTTTTAAATCAGATGCATCTTACAGTCAACAGTGTCACAATTTGTTAGTATTTTATCTCTTAGTGATAAATAAAATAGTAGTACCTCTTAAAATCAGTGACGTCTTAGATTTGATGAAATACATTATAAAGAACCACTGATCAACTCACAAAATAAGACAAACAAAACAATTAAAAATTGGACAGAATACTTGAACCAGGCACTTCATAGGAAGGAAAATCTGAATGATCTATAAATATGAGGAGAACTCATTAGTAATTGAGGAAATGTAAAATAAAACTATAATGAATTAACACTTCACACTTAACAGTGTGGCAAAAATTAAAGATTTGACAACACCAAGTGCTAGCAAGAATGTAAAACATCCAAAATTCATAAATTCTGCTGCTGGGAATGTAAAGTTGGACAATTCCTTTAGAGAACATTTTGGTTTTATCTGGTTTAAAATACACATAAACCTATGACTCAGCTACTCCAACCCTGGATTTGTTCTCAAAAGAAACTCCTGCGCATGTGCACAGAGGATGTGTGCAAAGCATATTCAAACACTGCCATTTGTGATAAAAAAAAACCTAGATACAACCCCCTAGAATGAATAAATAAATATTGTATCATCGTACATGGGATATCACGCATCAGTGAAAATGAACAAAGTACAGCTATGCTCCATAATAAAAATGATCTCATGAACACAATACTGAGCAAATATATATATATATGCTTCAGAGTACATATAGTATGACTTCATTTATAATCAGAAACATGCAAAATTAAATAACATATATCATTTAGGTTGAAAATACCCATTTTGAAGCCATAAAAAAGTAAGATTATCTTGACCGCAAAATATAAAATAGTGGTTGCATCTAAGAGCAGAGGGAAAGAGAAGGATCGAGAAAGTAATGCTTCCAGGTTTTAGGAGTAATTAAGATATTCTATTTTTAAAAAAGGGCTGTGGATACACCTGTATTTCTTATATTGTTATTTTTTTTATTCCACTCATATTTTATGTGGTCTTTTAGCATTCACTCAATATTTGATTTCTTACATTAAAAAAGTTGAAGTCTAAAAAAAATAAAATAAAATAATTTTAAAAATTTTAAAAAATAAAAAAGTCAAAGTCTTCACATCTAACCAGTTTTTCTACTAAAACGTTGTGAAAATCAATCATTAGTACATTTTACTCTCCGATGTTTCTGGCAATGCCTGAATCACCAGGAAAAGGCTTAAGGCCGGTGCACTTTTTCAAAGATGGTAGAAAAGTCAGTGTGTCTATTGAAAAATCTTGTTAAAAATAGTACATATAGAAATTTTATTGTGCTAAATGGAATAAGCATTATTTAGAAAATTCACTTATGTGGAAAGACTTGAATACTCATGATCACAAATGAAGTATTACACATTTAAAATAAAATCCTTATGAATAGAAGTTCTTATATTTTCTTTCTATACCAATGGAAAACACTTCCATCTTAGAAGATATTATATAAGTATAATGTATATAATATAATAAATATAATTCTTATAATTATAACAACAAAATGAACTGGATTTCTTCATATCTCACTAACCCAGATTTCTTAAGCCTACTTTTATGGTCTTTCACCCAGCCCAAAAGTCAACTTTTGACAATTATCTTTAGAAAAGAAACTTCCAGAAGTTTAAAGTCAAGGAAGACTTATTTTAAAAAATTAAATCACGAGGGAAGGTTTTAATGGTATAATTGAGCACTTGCCATGTGTTAAATTCCACGCAAAAAGCTAGGGGTGAAACAGAAGGCAAAACAGCGTTGCACACTTAGATGCTTACAGTCTGGTGGGGAGACAGTCATTAATCAAAGAATCACTCAGGTCAAAGTTCAGTTACAATGGTGGCAAGTGCTTCATGATGTCAGAGTGTCAAACGGAAAGAAATGGCTTGCCCAGTGACAATGGAACTGAGCTATGAAGAAAGAGTAAGTGAAATCTAGACATGTGTGTTAGAGGGAGTGGGAAATGAGAGGAGTTGGGGGAAACATTCCAAGCAGAGGGACCAGATAGTGCAAAGTCAGAAATCACTATAGCTGAAATTGCATATGGTTTATAATCAATAATCACACCCAGAAGAGATGGAGGTCATAAATACATAAACAGTAGTTTGCTCAGGTGAGCAAACAGTGCATTAAATTATTGAATAAATGGCAGCTGTTTCATGTCTAGACTTCAGTAATCATAACTAATCTTTTTATGTGATTGATAATACTTTGTTCATGTTATGTATGGAAACATGAATATTTACAAGGCAAACTCAAGAATAAAATTTAAAGATGATGAGAAAGTAAACTGGTAGATTAAAAAACTATATTATCACATTTAACATCTGAAAGTCATTTCACTCAAGCACTTAAAGCCTAACTTCATTTGTTCAACACTCCATGGAAATAGTCACTCATTCATTCATCAACCATGGAATGAATGACCAGTATGTACCAGACAATGTGATAGATGTAAAGACATGGTGCCTCCTCAAAGAGCTTGCTGTTTCATGGTGAACCAGTCATTAAAAGGAGAGTCCCATGGAAAATTGAGGTGGAACATGGAGGGGAGTAATTCAGGCAGTCTTAGGTTTCAACATATTCTTAAAGATTTGGAATAGAAAAGGATGTAAGAGCAATCAATACACAGAAAAAAGATAGCCCATTGGAAACATGAAGGAAAATCAACAACTATCGAAGAAAGAAAACACGACCATGATATTCTCTTGGACTCTAAAGTGTAAGATCATCAATTAAATACTCATAATCATTTCATTGCTATAACTAAAAAAGAATCTACTTAAAGGGCGGAGGGAGGAGTGAGGAGTAGAGTATGAGAGGTACATGATTATACTAGAAAAAGAACAAATAATGTCTAAAGTTAACAAACCAATCAATAACTATGCAAAGAAACAGCTAAAAATGTTCAAAGCAGTCACCTCTGTGAGGTGAGCTGAGAGATGGTTGCAAGTGAGACAGCTTCTAGTCCTCTCACAAAAAGCTGCTTTGCAGTCTTGAGGGGTTTTTTTTCATATCCATATATTACTTTCATCATTTTTAAACAAATGCTATTTTTAAAAGAGACTATTGCAAAGGGAAGTCTCTATAATCTTATAAGATGCAGTAAATAAATCAGTAAATGTACAATAAAAGGTATTCATGATGCTATGAAGGAGAGACAATGGGGACTAGAGGGAAGGAGGCATGGGTCCATAAAATGCTATTGCAAACCTACTCTAGCTCCTAGTCTAAGTGGGTCCCTACCTAGAAAAATATGATGTGATCGTTTCCATTTTCAATGAGAGCCATGTTTTCCCATTTCTTTCCTATCTGGTGGGATTTTCATAGACCCAAGGCTGTTGGCATGGCTGCTCTGTTGCATTGTCATAATTGTGTGCCCACTCTGCATGTTCCCTAAACACCTCTGAGGGCATTTTCCAGTTGTGAAACACACAAACAGTCATGGCAGAGGGCCTGGCATGTGAAATCTCCTACTTGTCTAATCTCGCTGCTCATCTCTCATGAGAAATCACTTTATATTGCAGTCCTATCTCCCACATTTTGTGGAATGATAAATTCACCATAAAAAGAAAAATGTAGGCTTTTTGAGGAAAGTCACTGCACATGTTCAGTTGTTCTAGAAAGTTCTCTCGGGAGAGATTTGTTCTAAGGACATTTTCTTCTTTGTGGAAAAGAAGGCAAAAGTAGGCTAATTCTCAAAATGCTGACGGCCACCTCAGCCCCCTCCAGAGAGCAATGCAGTCACTCACCTGTCTTGGGGAAATGTGCATATTTAAAGTGAATCTCTTTCCTGAATTCTCTGGATGAAATAACCATTTACCTTTGGGTGATTCTGAAGTATCTATCACCCCACTCACCTTCTCTCATCTGTTGCACTTCCTCTGGGTCCAGGAGCATTAATGGGAAGCTATTGATCACATTGAGCGAAATGCCGAATAGGTTACTGAGAGTCAAGGGGACCCCTGCTATCAAGGAGTATGAAAAGTAGCCAGGCTTCCAACTCAACCAAGGATTTCTCTTCAGAGAAAAGCGCCATATATACACAAGGGCTACTTCCACTCCTCTCAAGGGAAAGGAAGGTGGTGACTGGCTCATCTCTGCCCAATGCCAAAACTTCCCCATAAAGGGACTAATAAGAGTTTGGAAATGCTTTACCTCTTGCTCCATAGCTTTTAAATGACCAGCCAATCATTGTTTTAATTTAACCCCACCATCCTCCAGTTTAAGAGACAGCTTTATCTTATGAAGTCATGAAGAGGAAAACAGGGTAAAGGGGAAGCTTAGCAGGAGTGAAGGGATGGTGGCCATGAGCAATCCACATGGGAACAAAACTCCTTTCAAGGATGGCAGAGTTTTGCTAGGTCTGAGCAGGGCAACACAAGAAACTTGACCTATGTTTTCTTTGCAATGAATTGATCATTCCTCTGCAGTCAAAACATTTATGGCTCCTATCAGGGTAAGTAAGCTGCTGGAGATGACACAGGATTTAGAGAAAGAGGGCATTAAATATATGTATAAGAAGGCAGTGATGGGGAAAAGGTAATTTAAGAGCACAAACTTACAACTGTAGAAAAAATAAATTGTGTGGATGGAAGGTAGAGCACAGTGACTACTGTTAACACTATATTGGCTTTCCAGCCCCAACCTCAGGCATAGCAGCCACCGAGATGCTGATGTCCAAGAAGAGCCATAGTGCCATTTATGAACTCCTTTTCAAGGAGGCAGTGAGGGTAGCCAAGAAGGATGTCCACATGCTCCAATGCCCTGAGATGGCCGACAAAAATGTGCCCAATCTTCATGTCATGAAGTCCATATTGTCTCTCAGATCATGGGGCTTCCTAAAGGAACAGTTTGTCTGGAGGCATTTCTATTGATAGAAATACCAACCAGCATATCTAGGATCTCCTCTATTGCCTTCACCAGCCTTCTGAAATGGTGTCTGCTGCTCTGCACCGCAGCTGTCCTGAGACTAGTAAGCCTAAGCCATAGGTCTAGAGAGAATGCGACCTGCAAGATTCACATGAGGGGAGGCTGACAGAGACACACCTACAGACAAAGCATTGTGCCCCCTGATGCCAACAAGAAAGCTGAGACTGGGACTGGGCCAGTAACTGAATTCCAGTTTAGCGGCAGATTGGGTCATGGACGTGATAAAGCTGGAGGCAATTGTATTGTGCTGGAGGCAATTGTTTTATGCTGAATAAATAACCATAAATAAATAAATAAATACATACATACATACATACATACAATGCTGTATTGTATGTCTAAAAGTTGCCAAAGAGTAGATCTTAAAAGTTTCCCCACTAGAAAAAAAAAAAGTTGTAACAACGTGTAATGATGGGTGTTGAGTAAATTTATTATGGTAATCACTTCCCATTATCAACAAATATGGAATCATTATATTGTACATCTAAAACTAACATAATAATATGTCAATTAAATCTAAACTTAAGGAAGGAAAGAAAGAAAAGAAAGAAGGAAGAAAGAGGGATGAGATGGGATGGGATGGGATGGGATGGGATGGGATGGGATGGGAAGGGAAGGGAAGGGAAGGGAAGGGAAGGGAAGGGAAGGGAAGGGAAGGGAAGGGAAGGGAAGGGAAGGGAAGGGAAGGGAAGGGAAGGGAAGGGAAGGGAAAGGGAGGGAGAAAATGCTTCATAAAGCACATGGATGTGCCCAAGGCGGCTTCAACGCAGAGTCCTGAATGCTGAAGGCCTTCCTGGCAGGAGGGGACTCTTCTCAGGATGCCTTCTTCCACTTTCATCCTTTTTCATGGCCATCAGGAGTGCCAGGGCATTCCTGTTTCAACTAAAATAATTTAAGAAAATGTTGAGCTTCCCTCCCCTTCTCAAAAGCTGACCAAAATTTCTTCCCATTCAACACTTGTTCATGGGATATCTTCTTACAGGTGCTTCCCTTTACCCACAACCCTCTCTGCTCTTCTCCTGCTCATCCTACACACTTGGCTAAGGCTCAGCTCCCCTCAAGAAAGCCTGGTCCACTCTCCACAGGTTAGAGACAAGCACCTCTGGGAGGTGCCCCATAGCATCCCAAACTTCCCCAACTAGAAGTATTGCAATATTTGCTCATCTCTCCAGAGATTCCTTCTAGAAGGACAGTGATCAAGCCTCTCAGTCAGGGCCTGACTCATTGTAGGCATGTGATAAATATTAGTGGAATGAATGTATATGCATTGCTGAACAGTCCTACACCTCGCACTATGGAAATAGAAAGATGAATTCTTTCTCTGAGCTCAGGGTCAGGCAGCCAGGATGAGAAAGAGTAAGCAAATACATACCGATTACTATGTGCCAGGCACAGCTTGCAGTGCACTGCATGTATTTACTCATCTAATCCTCACTGTGAGCTAAAAGGTAGGAACTATCATTAGCTGCATTTTGCAGATAAGGAAACTGAGGCACAGAGTGTCTTGCCTAAGCTCCCACAGCTAGTAGGCTGGCTCCTGAGTCCTAATTCTTCCCCATTTAGCCGCGTTGCCTCTCAGGTCCCAGATGAGGACAATATACAGTGTGAGTCACACCCATCCTGTACATAGAGTGAGGTACTCAGTGCTCCGGGAGACGGGAAGAAGAAAGGAAATTTCTGATGTCAGACCTTAGCAGCACCCTCTGGCCCCTTCTTCCTGCCTGCCCCCAACCTCATAGATTCTGCAAACAACCAATTTTGGAACCACGTTCATAGTTTCAGAACCTATCAACACCTGATCAAACTCAGTGACCCAAATTTAAATAGAAAGTTGAGGTTCTGATTCTAATATATTTCAGCGTATGACTAAAAATTGCCTTGTGAGTAGAGCTGGTAAAAATCTGTTACTGCCAGATGAGAGGATATAAGCTTGCTAAATATTATATATGGCATACAACCTGACATAAAATATTTTTTAAAAGTAGGGCCTCTTGTTCTGACCCCTGTATTTATGGGCTTAAAAATTGAAAAGGTTTAAGATGAGGGTTTTTTTTAATAATGTTCAGCTTTCCTTTCTTTCATGCCCATCAAAATAAAGTGGCAATTCATGGCCATAATGGGTAATTCCACACTGTGCCTTCTAGAGAATAAGGAAGAAGGAGGCCTTCGTATTTGGTATTCATGTGTTCCTGCGGGGCCAGAGCCCATGACCTCGCGACCTACAGTCGCTGATGGGAAATGCCCAAAGGTTCTCATTCTTGTTCAGAGGCTTGCCCAGCATTTTGAAAGGACAATGAAAACATTCCTGGGCATCTGGTCTTCTTAACCCCATCCCACTAATGGCTCATTCTATCTTTGAAGAGGTCAACATTTATTATCACAATAAATATTATTTTCATACTTGAGAGCAGAAGTGACTAAGGGAAATGAAGAAGGGAGATTCTGTAGGGTGGAAAATACAAGAGAGATCCAATTCCATTAAGAGACCTCACAATTTGGGGAACAAAATTGGGGTCTCTGAAAAAAGGTAACTGTAGATGCCTTTATAAAGTAGAAATTTTTAAATTGAAGTTTTTAGACTTTAGAATTTCAAATGTCTGCTTTCCCTTCCTCATTCATTTGAACCTATAGAAAAGACACGAAAGTTATTTATTTTTCACGTTCAGAAAAAAGGGTGACGTCTATTTGTTTACTCGGCGGAAGGATGACAGATTTTGATGCAGAGAAAGTCAGGATGCAAAGAGGTCCGAACAGACCGAGCACTGGAATCTCACTCCAAAATTCCCTTCTCTTCTCTTTTTCAGAGCAAGTCTCACTCACTGAGAGTAGTATTCCTGCTATCCCAAAACCCATTCCAAGAAAATTCCTCTTTCAAACTTCCCTTTAGGCCATCAAGCCTAATGCATGACTATTCTTAAAGAATCTCTAGTATCCTTCCTTTGTCCACTGAGTGAATCACCTCCTTCCTGGCCATCAGTTCTTTCCTCTAAAAGTCACTCTTTCCTCAATGCCGTCATCACCATCATCATTACCATGACTACCATTTGCAGACCGCTGTGCCAGTGGCAGGCATTACTTCCCACAGACAAACTCCTAACAGCCCGATTGAGGTGTGCAGTGCCATTCCCACTGGAGCCAAGCCTCAGAAAAGCTAGGAGCTTACTTAAGGTCACACAGCTAACAAGGAGCAGGACCAGCATTCAAACCCAAGACCACTGCTTGGTGAAGGCCTACAGGTGGCCCTCAGCAGTACCCAGCCCTTCAGAATGTGCTGGAAATGTGGGGAGGTTGGCCATTTAGAACCTGGGGAGAGCTCAAGTAGAACCTGGTCTCCTTTCCACAGTAAAAGAATCAAGGAAATTAAAGAATTACAAATTCCTCAAGCTTAAAAGTACCTTAGCAGCACTTCATTGTACAAAGGAGTCATCTGAGGATCTCGTTAAAAGGCAGATTTGATCTAGTATGTCTTGGTGGGCCTCAGACCCTGCACTTTTAACAAGCTCCTGGGAGCTGCAGATACAATTGATCATCGGATACTTGGAGCAGCACAGCCTCTTGCCCAATGCATGATTCCTCTGCACAGACCCCCAAAGAGTGAAGAAACTTTGAGGGGAGGGGGCTGATGACCCAGAAGCTCCTAGGAACACCAAACATCCGTCTCTGAATTTGAATGTATACCCACACCAATAGTTCAGTAAGTTCAAAATTCTGTACTCTGAGTTTTCTATGAATGAGAGTCACCTAGTTGCATCCCAGTTTATGTTCAGTCAATATCAAAATAGGGCTAGAAACAGCCTCAAAACACATTTGGTAATGGAAATACACACTGATCCTTAACTTGTGTTGTGACACATGAAGCTTTAATTATTTACCAGCTCTTAATGCCTGATTCATAATTAATACCAGAATGCACTTCTCTCCCTAGCTGTTCCTTGATTGCTGCCATGGCTATGGATTAGCATATCAAGATCAAATTCATCTTTTCTTAGGAAACCCATGAATATGTATCTAGCTCGTTGAAGGAGAAGTTTAGAATGCAATTTGCCAAAGCATTAAGGAACTAATAGGAAAGGAAATTGATAATGGTCACCTTCTTAATTTGAATTAATTTCATTAAATTTAAATTAAAAATTAATACGACTGGAAAGTTTAAATGGGTCGGTTCCACACTGACAAAATAGCAAAATCATCTGCAAGTTTTAAAATGTCCCTTGTGAAATGATTAGAAGTAATTCCAGCTTTGTCCATAATAGCATAATTTGTTAAAACATACAGATTGTCCCTGAAATGTTACTTTGTAGAAATCCAGAGTAATAATAGCTCTCATGGAAACTTCTCTTCCCAGGGTAGAAGTGAGTGGGCCCTGGCCACCCACCCAGGACAGTACATGGCCTTCCTGCCTCCGTCTCCGCCTATCTCAATCTCAGCCTACTGACAAACTGCTTCAGTTTGGAACTCACGGAGGAGTAAAGCAGAGGTTTTCAAGTATACCCACGGCATTCTTACTATAATCACCTCTCCAGAAATTTGGAGACTTTTCTCAATAACAAATAGAGGATTTAGAAAAACAAGCAACATTTATGTAGGCCTCTAGTTTGAAGTGTGAAGGCAAATTCACATTTTGCAAATCTGGCTGTATCGCACCCACACTTTTACTGCTCTCCTTCAAAGTCAGATTGTAGAATTTTGAGTCTTTTAAGATTTCACCTCAGCAGCACACAAAATCAACATTTTCAGACAGAACACAAACATAGCCCAAGCACACATGTGTGTGCATATGTGTGTGTATGTGCGCACGCACACACACAGACACACACACAGCTGGCCTGGCCTCCATTGGTCCACCCACCCACATCCACTCTATCTGATGTGCCTGTTTCCTTCGTCCATGTAGGTGCCCTATCTAGGCCACCCCCTCTCTGGTTGTCACTCCCTCCTCTTCTTTTCCTCACAACTCTCCTCTCAGGACCCAAACCAAGTATCTCCCGCCCTTATGGAACTTCCACGACCCTGCCCCCACAAACCTGACACCCAAGTTGGTTGCTCTGTACCCTTCCACACCCAGTGTGCCTTTTCTTTGCCATGGCCACCTCCATGAAGTGCTGAGTTCCTCAAGCAAAAGTTAGTGTGGCTCCTTGCATCGGGAAATTAATGAGTAGGGGTTAAGTCAAACAAATGAAAGAATGATGAAATGAGTAATGAAATTGTCAGACTAATTCATTTGGTCTTTCTCTTGTATCAAGTGAGCTCTACGCTGGTCAATTGTCAGGACTAGACTGTGAGCCCCAGGAGCACAGACTATAGTGGTCTTCTATGTTCCACACCAAACACATGCCCTACACATCAGAAATATTCAGTAAGGGACATCTGGGTGGCTCAGTGGTTGAGCATCTGCCTTTGGTTCAGATCATGATCCCGGGTTCCTGGGATTGAGTTCCACATCAGGCTCCCTGCAGGGAGCCTGCTTCTCTCTCTGCCTGTGTCTCAGCCTTTCTATGTGTGTCTCTTATGAGTAAATAAATAAAAATATATTTTTAAAAATGTTCAGTAAATATTTTCAAATGGATGGATAAGTAACAACCAGACTCTAGACTGGTCAGAACAACATATTACAGAAAAAAGCCCTACAGTGATTCTCCCCAGGCATGCAATGCCCTGTGTGTTCCCTCTCAGGTTTCCATTGGGACCACGGCTCCCACACTGTCACTCCACAGCTCAGGCTTGGAGCCTTCATCTTCTCATGGTTTTCACAAAACAATGTCCCAACACTGAAGGCAGCCTGTGACCACACAGTGAATCACCTCCTCTTTGTTTTCTTTCCATATTATTTCATTTTAAATAAAGCTTTTTAAAATAAACTGGTAACCAGGGCAGCCAAACCCAATAGGTTCTCAGCAAATCCTGAAGGTGGCATTAGAAATAACCAGAAGTAGCAGGCACCCAAGGGGAGAGCCATGTTCTAGTTTGGTTTGTTTGTTTTTTAATTAATGTCAATGCACGGTATTTATCAAGCTGCTGCTGCCACTGGCCACCAGGCATCCCAATGAAGGGATCTGATGTGCAGTGAGTTGATGACTCCCAGAGAGGGGTAGCTCACTTGGATCTTCACTCTAACAGACATCCTTGACAACAGGCACACTGGGATTGAGCCTTCTGTCCCTACCACTTGCAGTTTGGATTTAATCTTAAGAGCAGATTTCCCCTATTCCTTCCTCAGAGACTACTATTAGGCTCGCCTGTGTCACCACCAGCCAGCCTTGGAAAGTTGCATGGCTATCCTTGCCCACCAGGCTCCAAGCTGTCCATCAGCTAGAAGACTCTCCTCAAGGCAGCTCTACGTGTCTGGGAAATGGGATGGAAGAGTCACCAGAACATTCCACTACCTCAGCCAGAGCTGCATGGTCTGTGACACCCCAGAACAGAGCATTTGTGCTGCCAGTGACAAGTGTCAGTGAAGTCATCCATGTGCGCCACTATCTAGGATACTGGAATCAGGGCATCTCTCTGTGGGATTTATGGGGGCCCTTCCCTACTGGTGCCACACTAAAGGACTGTAACTCTGACCAGAGACTTGAGAGTCAATTCAAAGGTCTCCTGCCCCGTGAAATCTTGCATGACCATCTCCCATCACCCACCTTAAGAACAGAGTTGGTTACTCCCTGTCCTGTGCCTTCCTCATATTCAATTCAGCTTCTCACTGTAGTCACACTATTTTGTGTAGGGGGTCTCTGAGGGAGCTGAAGACTGAGCTCTGAAAGCCTGATTCCAAGAAACACTTACATATTCCCCACCATTAGGAAGCACAACAGGTGGGCATTTCCATGTTTGTGTGAACCTCCCTCTGCCTAGGGCCTGCTTGTCCCATGTCATAGCCATTTTATCTTATCCTTGGTCTATACAAAAATTATAGTGGAGAGAATAAAGGAGGCATAGGGACAGGGGACAATTCACTTGCCCTTAAGATTGCTCTTTAGTGAGGGTCCAGAGCCAGAAATCCATTGGGATAATCTTACATATGAGACACACACTGTTGCTTCCTCAGTCTCTGCTCCTTACTGCAGAAAGGAGAAAGAGGTTCACTTCATCTCCACGATGCGTCAATCAACAAACACTTCTGGAAACTTATTATGGACACCACTGTGCAGGCACAGAAGGGAAACGGAGAAAAAAACACAAGGCATGGTCTGTATGCACATTAAATTCTGGGACAGATTGTAGATACAGGAGACCAGGGGAGGCAGTAAACTCATAGATGGAAAAATCTTCATGAAGCAGATGGGATTTAATGAGTCTTGAAGAATGAATAAAATTTGGGTAAATGGGTGCTGCTGGGAGAAGGAAGGGTGTTCCAAGTGGGTTGAACAGCATGCACAGAGGTAGGAATGAGTCCAACCATGTGTAAGGGACAGATTCACAGGCTTTGCCTTTATTCTCACTCCCTGGTGCATTTTTTTCCAGAGCAAGGAGGAGAATATATGTCTCTCTATCTTGCTCAAGGTTCAGTGAAAAATGATACAAAATAGAGCCCCAGAAAACTGCAGAGTCATCCTGGTGGGCCAAGTGGGAGAAGGAAAAGGAAGCTCAGTTATTGTTCAGTAGCTTTGGATGGATGAGCCTGGCCCACATGGGCAGCTGGCTCACTTCTGGGGAGATATCTTGATTCTGCTCCAAACAGGTGTGGGAGCAGCCCTAAGTGTGCCTAGAGGGAGACACTCAGCACTTCATGTTTCCCTGTCCAATATAGCCAGGTGGTGAGGTGCAAGCACATTTGCTGTCCGTCAAGGAGGATATTTATGGCATGTATTTTATGATCTTTCCTGGTAGGTGTGAGGAGATAGATGAAGGTTCTGGTTGAAGCTAGAGTCTCTAGTTTTCCTAAGTCTTGCATTCACACTAATACAGCAGGGTTCACCAGAGCTGTTAAAGATTCTGAACCTTGTAGTTGCATGTTGGAGGAGAATTTTTTTTTAAATCTAAGCAAACCTCTTTCCTCCAGTAAAAATGAGCACCCAAAAATGAATTCTCTCACACAAACCATTTCTCCTGGTTGAACATTATCAGCCTTTGGACCTTGGCTGAAACCAAGTAGTTTCACCGTCAATTCACAAAATACAATTATCCGCTGTCTGGTTTTCTGATAGCAATTCTTTTGTAGGTGAAAAATGCAACTGTTGAGTCTACTATTGAGAAACCTTGATGTCAGAAAACAGAGGAGCCAGCAGCAGGCAGCTCATCAAACTCTAAACCTATTTTTCCCAGCTCCTGGGGAGTGAATTATCCATTGGGATAATCTTACATGTGAGAAATGCACTTTTGGGAGCCAACACTGGGGGAGGAAAAAAAGGAAAGAAACGTGTGTTCTGTCTCTAGCTTATTAAGCACAATTTTTTTAAAAACCTTCTTGAGTTGCCACACAGGGGTGGGATAGAGCCCAAGTCAGGAGTCCTGGAAAGATTTGCTGCCTTTCCCTCATCCAAAAAATATCAAAATCCATTAATTATCTCATTTCCTTGGTTTATGGGTATGTAATTCCCACCAACAGGGCTGGGAATATTGAACCCCATTCTGTTGTGAGCAGAAAGAAAGAAATGCTCTCCCCAGGAGCCAAGTGCTCACTTGTGTGAAGTAAATTACCTCTTCTGCAGTGCAAAATGGTTGGGATCCTACCATTTGGGCCCTGGAAAACACCCCCTAGGGAGCAATGTGCTCAACCACATGTGATAAATTCCATCTATTTTTAGATTATCCTCTGGCATGCCTGGGTGTAAGCCCAGGTGAAGAGACCTAGCCAAAGCAAGTCAATCAAGTTAACTTTTCCCTCTCTTTCGTTGGATTCTTTCTAAGTAATCCATTTTCCTTACACATGCACACACCACTTCTTATCAGTCTCTATTCCTTTCCCCCTCAATCTGTCTCCTCCTCTTACTACCACTCTCAGACTTTCCCAAAACTCCTCCTCCTTCACTTCCTATGGGATACATCCTCTTCCCCCAGTCTCTCTCCCTTCCCTCCCATTTGCCTCCCCTGAAAATGAGTCATGGTAAACAGAAAACTCTGTCTTTCAGTACAAATAAATAGGAAGAAAAATACATCAGGAATAAAACAGGATCTCTTCTTAATGCACGGTTAAACCTTCCAAAGTCTTAATGAAATTTTGGCACACATATGGCATTTGAAGCTTGCATCTCGGCATTATAAATCTGACATCAACTCACAGATATAATGATTCTGGCTCTTTGCCTTTCTAAAAGAAGACAAAATGTTTGCAGTCATTATTGGCATTACTGTCTAACAAGAGAAAGGAAGACTCTAATTATGACTAGACAAATCATGGGCAAGGTTCATTTCATTGCAGTCCTGGGAAAACAGTGCATCGGGGGATATTAATGAGGGAAAAGGATGGATAAAAGAGAAATGTCTTTAATTTGCTGAGTGTCCTTAACTATTCTTCCATCCCAGCCACCATGGATTACAGACTTCTTTGCCCATGTTAATGTCTCCAAACTCTCAGCCCATGTGTCCCCTTGTACTACCTTGAGAGCTTCCCCTGCTCACTCTGTAGAAAGGCATCTTAAAAATGTCATAAGTAAATTGAGAAACACTGAAAACACTTTCAGGAAAGTTAATGGTTTACAGGAATCTGGAAGAGTTTCCTTTGTTATGGGAGTGACCTCGCCCTCATTTCTTGGTTTTATAAATTCTACTTTCCATTTATGAGGTTTTCTCAAAATAGGCTTATACTGGCCACCTCTAAAGCCACATCCACATGGGCAAGTCAGAAGCCTTCCAAAAGTAGATAAGAGGAGCCTTGCCATTCAGGATCCCAGCTGGGATGAAGCAACAGAAGCCATGGGAAGCTGCAAGGCAGAGATCTTGCCATGGTCCATAGTCATGGAAGATCACCAAGCATTTGCATTACAGGGAAGATGTTCCTGGTTTTATCTCTATATCCTGGTTTTGGGGATACCTAGAAGTGTCCCTACAGTAAGAGGAAAAACTGAGAATGGGATCCCCAACCATGAACTAGCCCTCATCCCCATCCCACATGCTGGTTGGTGGAAGAGGATCCCATGCCAGGACACCAGAACAGCCAGAAACCCATTTTCCCACCTTCTCTAATTCAGATCTAATTTCTGGTACCTCAGAAGCCCCACTCTAACACCACCTGGACCCATTCCCATTCCCTGCAGTAAAGATCTGGAAATTTGGAGGGATTTGGGAGACAAAAGCAACAGGCTCTTTCCTGGCTTCATCCAGGGAAAACTAAAAGAAAGTAAGGTTTATAGAAAGCAGACATTCAATCCAGCAGCCTAATTTAAACCCTAAATACTTTGGTCAAGAGGTGGCAAGCATACACATATATAGTCCTGCCTCTGAAGGCCTAGGAAAGCCCAGCATCCTGGTGATCTGCATGCTGCATTATAAATCTGAAACTTTCTGGGGTGATCATGAAGATAAACATACTTATTAATGTGTGGGTTAATCAGACCTCTAGCTGCTTGTTCTCTTCTCAGGTACATTGTTATCCTTTCTTGATAACCCAAATAATGGTTTGGGTAATGTCTACTACCATAGGTTTGGTTTGGTGAGAAGTGGATGGGAGGTAGAACAGTCCAAGGTCACCTGTGACCTCAGATCTTCTCTGTCCCTTCAACCTGGCCTCACTCTGGCTAAAAGAAACCTTTAAATTAACAATGGAGCTCATCTGTCTGCATTCCAGTTGACCGTTGCCATGGATAATTAGCCATGGCTGTTTATTTACATAACTTCTATTTGCCTAGGGACCCATAAGCTTATTTATTCCAATAAACATTCACTGTACACCTCTGCAAATGGGAGAAGAAAATGCATGACATTTTTACTGAAACAGACAGGATTTTTGGCTAATAAACCTACATGTGACAGTGGTAGATTATAATCAATTTTGGACTTGGGTGTTTTAGAACTACCTTCTATTTGAAAAATAATAAATAACCATATTAATTTGAAACTCCAAGGACCAAGAAAACTTCACAGCTTAACCCACTTTAAAGTAGCTAACATTTTTGTTCAAGGAACAGTGGGGCATGAGGCAGCTGAGGGAAAGCAGTTGCTTCCAATCAAGCATGATTTTGAATAACCAATATTGATTTAATGAGGTTTTACTCTATATCAGCACTTCAGCCAGCATATTATAGCCACACAACCTTCCAAGGTCAAGCCCAGAGGTTTACCCCTTACCTGAGGTGGAAAATAATGAAATCCATTTTCCCCTGGGGAAAAAATACTATAAATCACATTTTCCATACCTCATGTGGCTGCCTCAAATGGCCCCACTATACAACATGTCTAACTGTCACTCCTTCAGCTGCCTCAAGGAGACTCCATTGGGCTCTGGGGAGAGAGTCAGCAGGAGGAAAATGACAACTTGGGCATCAGACTGACAGTTTTGAGCATGGGCTGTACTGCAGTGAGGCTGGGAATTTAGGGAAAGATTCTCTCTGTATCTTGGGGTTGCTTCTATCCCCCCAAAGTGAAATGAGCATGAACCGTGAATGTCATTCAGCCTAAAAATGGGAGCAGCCTCAGAATACAAAAGTTATTGGCAAGATGACATCTTCCACACTGCTCTTTATTTTCATAAATCAGGCCTGTCAGCTGCAACGCCACCATTTCAAACTATTATGCATTCCCTTATATTGCAATTAATGCAAATATGTAACATATTAATACCAATTGGTGGTCTTATCACATAGATTATAAATCACCTGCAGAACTCAGGATCATTATATTAGAGTTGAGTTCACACATCTCCTTTATGGAACTATGGGATCTGTAAGGGACACTGTGTCCTAAGCGATGAGGGAGGAGATTTGGGGTTATTGCCAAGTATCCTCCAAAATGGATTCAGAGCCTGTCCGAGACATACAGAGAACTAACAAGAGCTGTGTTCCAGGGAAAAGCAGATGGAATAGAGTTAATTCTTTGGGATATTGCAGAATTGCACAAATTATTGCCCTATTTCAACTCTGGAAAGCTGCTCCTTTGGTACTTGTGCAACATCCTAGTGGCCACTAGAGGGTGCAGCAAAGACGATCTGAGAGCTGCCCTCTATCGGTGATTCTGAGACAGGAAGGGAGCTGTCCAGGGACCCGCAAGGAGGGAGAGGCTCTAGGAGAGGCAGGTTTAACTTGGGCTCTGCATAGCTGTGGTGCCTGGGTATTGTCACCCCGGCTGAAGGTGAAGAAAGGTCAGCAAATCCCTGCCACCCAAGTACCAGGACTGGAAGCCTAGAAAATAGGGGTGGGGGTTCTAGCCTCCCTGCCCTTCTCTCCACCAAAACTTCCATTCCCCTTCATCTCATTTTCAGCCATCACCCTTCCACCCATGAAGCACACACTGTGTGCTAGAATTAGAATTAGGAGAGAGAAATGACAGTTCCTGACCCAAGGAAATTATCATTCAAAGTCTCCTCCTCTACTTCCTGTCACTCAGCATGTGGGGAGAAGATCATGGGAAATAAAATTTGGGAAAATATTTAGGGGCCAGTTAGTGAAACGCATTAAATGTCATGCCAAGGATTTTAGATTTCATCCCATCAGCAATGGGAAGCAATTCAGGATTTTAAGCATATTTTTTTTTATTTTAAGCATACTTAGATCCACCTTTGAGTATTCGAAAGATCTGGAGTCTAAAAAGTCTTCAACTTTCATAGTGGTGCACAATTAAAACACTGAAATGGCATTTTAACCTATTGGACTGCCAAAGCTGTTTTCTAAGACAACAATCAGTTTGGGCAAGGATTCCTGAAGATTAACGATATTACTGACAGGAGTTAAATTTGGCACAATCCTTGAGGTTAATTTGGCATATATATAAAACATCCAAAATGTTGCATTCCCTTTAGTCTAAAATTGCTACTAATTCACCTGAGAAATGGTAGAAGCCTAATCTAAAGCAGAGACGGGAAGGTAGTGAGGTAAAGAAGAGAAAATTGAAAAAGGTTTATTCTAAAGACAGAAGCCATAAAAGCTGGTAACCAATTATATTGGGAATGATAAATAATGAGGAATGTGACTCCACGGATTGCAGTCTAGGCAACTAGATCTATGTAGATGCTTTTAAATCACAACAATTAGAACAGAAAGAGAGATAAATTACAAGGGGGCAATTAAAAGTTAACTCTTGAACATTTAGGAGAACAGAGTGTATAAGGGGAAATATCTGTGGGACACCCAAATGAGAAGCCTAATTGCATATGAAGATTGCAGGAGAGGGAATTTAGAAAGCATTTGTGATATTTAAGAAGAGTATTGAATGGTGAAACTAGAAATCATATTGCAAAGACCTAAAGAACAGAAAGCAAGTAACAAAGTTGAAATAGAGGGTAAACCACAGAGTTGGGGTACTAGCTTGAAGGATAATAGAATCAAGGGAATGATTATGTCTAAGAGTGTATCAGTGGAAGTAACTTAAGATTTTAAAGCTGAGTGGGAACACACAGTGGAAGGGAAAAAAGAGAAGGAGAAACAATTTTAAGAAGGTAGGGTAGGGTTCCCTGATTTAGAAAATTAAACTACAGGATACTCAGTTAAACCTAAATTTCAGAAAAAAAATAGTAAATAATTTTTTAGCATAAGCATGCCCCATGCAGTTAGTATTTAGGACATACTTGCAGTAAAATATTGTTTGCCATTTATCTGAAATTCCAGTTTAACTGGGTGCCTTGGATCTTATCAAGTAATTCTAGGCTGGAGAAGGACAAGGAGTCTAGGAAGAAGGACAAGTGGGAAGGGGTGTGGACACGTCTGCTTTGACATGGTTGAGGAGAGGACCAGTGAAGAGAAAGGTATTTCAGAGGAGAACATGAAACCAATTTAGGGACCTCAGAAATCACGTTCCATATTTTCTCAAAGATGAAGGTCAAGTCATCTGTAGAAAGTGAGGAAGAGGGGATCCCTGGGTGGCTCAGCGGTTTAGCGCCTGCCTTCAGCTCAGGGTGTGATCCTGGAGCCCCAGGATCGAGTCCCACATCGGGCTCCCTGCATGGAGCCTGCTTCTCCCTCTGCCTATGTCTCTGCCTCTGTGTGTGTGTGTGTGTGTGTCTCATGAATGAATAAATAAAATCTTAAAAAAAAAAAAAAAGAAAGTGAGGAAGATGTGATGGGGGCATATAAAAGTTGGGATCATCATCTGTGGAGATCAAAAGGGACAGCCAATTAGGGAGAGGATTGAGAAGAAGCATGGAGGGCCCATTGGCTCTGGAAATTGTCCACCTGTACTAAACAGAGTGACCAAAATTAAGTTCAAGGGGGAGCCAGGGTCAGATGTGGGACCTCAAAGACCATGCCATGGAGTTTACATTTCATTCTTATCAGATCATGGGAAGCCAAGTCAGTGAGAGGTTTTGTGGGTTTTTTAAGCCCCCTCTGGCTACTTATGGGGAAAGAATAAAAGGTGAGCAAGAATATATTTTGAGGAGATTAGGATAATATTCAGGAAAAAGATGGAGAAAGCCTGGAGAGACAGACAGAGAGAGAGATAGAAACAGATTGAGAGGGCAGCCCCGGTGGCCCAGCAGTTTAGCACTGCCTTCCGCCCAGGGTATGATCCTGGAGACCCGGGATCAAGTCCCGCGTCGGGCTTCCTGCATGGAGCCTGCTTCTCCCTCTGCCTGTGTCTCTGACTCTCTGTGTCTGTCATGAATAAATAAATAAATAAATCTAAGAAGAAAGAAAGAAAGAAAGAAAGAAAGAAAGAAAGAAAGAAAGAAAGAAAGAAAGAAAGAAAGAAGAAAGAAAAAGAAGAAAGAAAGAAAGAAGAAAGAAAGAAAGAAAGAAAGAAAGAAAGAAAGAAAGAAAGAAAGAAAGAAAGAAAGAAAGAAAGAAAGATTGAGAGAGAGCATTAAAGACAGAATAATCAAGACTTGCCAACTGATTGGATTTGGATAATTGATTAGGAAAAAAGAGGCAAAGGAGAGATGTTCAAGATAATTCCTTAATTTCTGACATGAACAAATGAGTAAAGAAAGAACACCGAGATAAGGAAAACAAGAGGAGAAACAGGATTAGCAAAAAGGACACTACATCCAGTCCTCCTCCCTCACATCCCCTAGAACCATGAGGGGAAGTAAAGATGGCCTGGATTGTGGTACCCACCTATTCTTTGAGAATCTCAATGCTGAGCAATTCACATTCTCATCTGAACTCTATAATAATGCTACAGGATGTTATTATCCCCATATGGCAGGATAATATTTGGAATTATTAATTGGCTTTCTGTTTTTCCCTGGCTAGTTCACTTTTTCCACCTCTTCACCACTCCTAATTCAAGCAGCTAGACCAGTCAATACTCATCACATTAGGGGGCAGATCATGCAAAATAGAACACAGAAAAAGAAAGAAAGAAAAGAAAGAATATTCTAACATTCTACTCTAAAAATTCAACGTTCTTACAAGACTCAGGAGGACCTGGGCATAGGTTAAGTGTTTGAGCAGAATGAAGTTTCAGAGCAGAGCTTTCCCTGGAAACTAGAAAGCTTTTGTTTTTCTGGATAGCAAGAGGAAAAACCAAAAAAGTATGACACCATGGATTTTCTGGGCCCCGGAATGGAGATCCTGCACCTACTGACCAGCAGAGCCCCATGGAGACAGCAAGGCCTTCAGAGAAATACATATGATGAGTTGGGACAAGAATATTTTGGCAGCATGACAGAGATTTTTGTGCCCTAGTGCTGCCTGGAAGCAGCAAAATTATTACAGGAGTCTCATGCAGAACATGGAATTTGAAGAAAACCACAGGATCTGATAGATCTACAAGTAGAGGAGCAGGAGACACCGCAGGGGCAACCTGAGGTTGTGGGTGACCAAGATCCAGACGGAGCAGAGCACACTGTGTTAGGTTTTTGTGGACAGATGATAGCAAGGGCAAGATGAGCTCTCCCCAGAGTTCTGAAATTGCGAGAAAGAAGGAAAAGTAAGGACTTAGCAGCGATTAACTTATTGCCATTGCCACAGTACAGAGTCTTATAATAGATATGAAATTGTCATTGGAAAATTTTGAAAGTTACTTTTTTGTACAACTGACATTGATGAACTGATGAACGGAGGTTTGTCTCTACTGCTTATATTTCGTAAAAGGACAAACTCGGGCTGCGGGGTTGCTAAGTCTTTCCATGAAATTGAGCAAAGGAAGGAGGAGGGTGGACACCCAGGTCCATCTTGCTCCAAGGCCCACCTGTTTCCCACTAGAGTGACTCGTTCTTCAAGGAGAGCAGTTTTCACCTCCACCACCTTTTTTTTCCCTAGAGTATTGACTTCCATTACGGATCAGCCTCACGAAATGGTGGGAGTTGTCAATGCCAATCACCAAGAGAGCGCTCCAAGATCTCAAGAGCTAAGAAGTCTTCCAAATTAGAAACTTTCTTTAAACAGTCAGTTACTTGGATGTGGTGGCTGTCAGAATCACTAGACCAATGAATGCAGTAAAAACAACAATTTGCATTCTTAAAGCCCAGATAATACCACCCGGAGTCAAACTGAGATTTTTATGCTGCCATTAAAGCGAAGTATCAGCAATTCCTCAGGGGAAGGGGAAACCAGGAGTTCAAAGGACACATTAGCAAGTTTCTCAATTAAATGCCGAGCAGTAATACAACTTTGTTTTAACACCCTTACTTAGCCATTTAATTTTTCTTGAAAAAGAAAAGCAACCCTCGGGGGTGTCGAACCTAATGCCTGTCTAAGCAGACGGAGCTAATGCTTTCTCAGAGAGGCTACTGAGCAATATATCTGATTATGTCTATTTCTGAACAGGAAAATTGATCAATTAAGGGAAAAGGAAGTTTGCTAAGCCAAGCACTGAAAAAGAAAAAAAAAAATTTTTTTTTAAGCTGCAGGCGATGCTCCTGCTGGGAGCTAATGAAAGTTCCACATAAGAAGTTAGATTCCAAATTGGAAGCCATGAGAGTTGTGTTCACTTCAGTCAACCAGAGGGAGGGATCGTGTCAGGGAAAGATGGAACAAGAGCAGTTGTTAAACTCCTTTATGGAACTGCAGAATGAGTTTACAGTGGGCCCTGAGCTCTGCTATCCCTGTAGGGAGTTTCTTTCTAAAATTGTGGGTCCTCAGAGAGCAAGAGAGGACAGGCGTGCTTTCTGATCTTCGTGGGCCCAGCATGGCACACCAGAAAGCTCCATGCTTCAGAAATCACTGGGCTGTGTCACCAGTAGGTATACTGTATATACCTGCCAACTGCACCACTGGTGAATGGTTCCTTATGAGTGTAGGCGAAGGTGTTGCATTTGTCACAGTATAGCACAAAATATTCTGTGCTATAGAAAAAAGGGGGGGTCCCTGGGTGGCTCAGCAGTTTAGCGCCTGTCTTTGGCCCAGGGCATGATCCTGGAGTCCCAGGATTGAGTCCCACGTCGGGCTTCAGGCATGGAGCCTGCTTGTCCCTCCTCCTGTGTCTCTGCCTCTCTCTCGCTCTCCCTCTATGTCCATCATAAATAAATAAATAAATAAATAAATAAATAAATAAATAAATAAATAAATCTATCTTAAAAAAAAGAAAAAAGAAAAAAGAAAAAAGGGAGGTTCATATTTTGATCAAATCATAAGAAGCCAGCTTATATCACCTGAATGCGAAGTCAGGGCCTCTTATCTCTTTTCATTGTTGCCGTTCAGCAGCACCGATTGCGCAGTTAGCACCCAATCCGTTCTTGGTAATGAATGAATGGCCACAGAGACCATTGGGAGGTCAGTTGCTCTGAACCCCCAAGACTAATAAACTGGGTGGTGGCACTGACGAATGTAAGCAAAGACAAGGCAATAGTATCCGCAGAGAAAGACAATTCAGATAAAAAAAAGTTTGGTGGGGAATCTGTTTGTTTCTCACGGGAGATCTTCGGGAACAAGATAAAATCTTGCCTGTGACAGTTGGCAAGTACTCCTGCCCGGGTGGGTGAGAGGGGAGGAGAAGAATGTACATAATGGCCTGTGACTTTAAGGCTCTGATGGGCATCTCTCCCAGGACATCCACACTGGCTCAAGGCAACCTTTCTCTCCCAGTGGCCCCAATGGCCTTGTAATATTAAATCAGTAAGACTTAGAGCTCTTCTCAAACTACTCCATCCCTGGCCTCAAATAGTCAAATAATCATTGGCCACCTTTCCTCATCAGTGGTTCACACTTGAGGAAATATTTAATATTCCATACGTGAATTTTTTGTATCAAGGACAATAAGCCGGAGTTAACTGTTGAGCAGCTGACCCCTAGTCCTCTCCTCACTCCTCACTCAAAACAGACAGAGCTGGCTCCCACTATGTTCTTATTGTTCTGCAAACAAGATGTACTAAGCCTCAAAGAGTGGAAGGTGCAGTCCCAAATCCCAAGTTAGGGATGGTCCCTATCTCTAGAGAACTCACACGCCAAGGTCAAACTGGAAGCCTAACAACACCTGCTGCAGGCATCCACAATTCCTCTAACTATCCTACAAAAACTTGAAAATTAGCACCAATCACTACATAGAAGTGACAGAGGTTCACACAAAGGCATCTTCCCCTTTTAAATGACTTTGTGGGAACAGCCTCCCTGGAGCAGGGACGGGACTCCTGTCACTGAGGCCCCTTGAGGCCTGATCTGAATGTGCTGCCCACCGCGCCACCCCACCGCCCCCGGCCCTCGCTGCCACCGGCTGACTTCAGTGCAACAGTTTGGGAGGCATATGGCAAAGGTTGAGGTCAGACTGATAAAAACGTTTCATTACGCTGAAGAATGGTTAACAAACACTTGAATGTAAAGTCTAACACATTGTGAAACTGTGGCAAAGCAGGCTGAAAAGGGACTTTAGTTATGGCAGGAAATCTGTTTCTCAGCTCCACCCCACCCCTTCCAGTTCATTACAGGTATTGTGGAGAGAAAATGGGGTTTTGTGTCCTCTCTTGGCAATCTGCACCCTGCTCTTATGCCAGATTTCTAATGACTTTTCAATGATGATTTAAGAGGTTTTGTGCCTGCGAGTTGTAAAGGATTCCAGCCCCGCGCTGCCCTCCTCTCGCACCCCGGAGACGTGGCCCTGCACACAGTGGGCGCTCAGCGGGACCGGCTCCTGCCACCGGGTCCCAGTCTCGCTTCATCGCTTGCCCTCCACGTCACAATGCTCTCTGAGGTCACTGGATCAATCTAGCGGCAAGAGAGACCCCCTCCAGAGCTCAATGGTTTACACTGGAATGGGATCCATGGCAATTTGTAAACGTCGTTGGTGGCACGGCCACCCCCACCTCCAAAAAATGAAGCTCCTAGTAACCCCAGGCAGGAATTTGAGTTGAAAACCGACTTTGTCTCTCCAGCCAGCAGCTGCCACTCAAAACACAAACTCCCCACATGCACACACACACACACACACACACACACACAATGCAGCAGTTCCCATTGGAATGTCCTGAATGCCTCCACCCTCTCCTTTGCAGCCCAGGGCACGGAAATCTCAGGGGTTTGTGGGGAGCCCCAGGGGAGATGCAGGCTTGGGCAGCTGGGCCCATGACAGATGTGCTAGGAACACATAAGCTGCCAACTCTAGAGCTTAGAGACCTCTTCCTCAGCCAGACACCCGCCACAGCCCTCCCTCCAGCTCCTACTCCTCATGACTTGGCCAGAGTGTAGCAGGGGCAGAGCCACCTCTAGCCAAAAAGGGGCTCCTATGCGAATCAGAAAGAGCATTTCTCCCCAAGCCCCCCCTGAGCAATCTCAGTCCCTACCAGGGTGCGTGGCTTGGCCAGCAGCACAAACTGGATGTCAGTCCCCACTTGCCCCCTTGGCCTACACCCACTACAGGACACCGTGACCATACAGGACCCCTGCAGTGCACTCCTCTCTTCTCTGCTACTTCCTTGTCTTCTGGAAAACATCTTCTCCCTCATGCCAGACTCCCGGCTCCTCACCCCATCCAGCTGCTCCCGGATACTCTATGAGGCTGAAATGGAGACTCCAGTGCTCCATCAAGACTTTTCATTGGCATCTCAGGCTAACTCGGAGTCACTGGGTCCTAATAGGCCCACAGTTCCATGTTACACTCCATGGACTGTCTGAAAAAGGAAATTCAAGCCTTCGTTTCTCCACTCAAAAATAGGAAGGATAAAAATCACCATCTTTTTCATTTTTCTCTTGCTCTCCTGGAAATGACACACTTGCACCTGTCATTTTTCCTCTGAGCATGCACATCTTGACACCCACCAGTGACAGTTCTCTATATCCCCAGGGTCTGCTACCAAACAGTTCATTTACTGATGAAGTAAAATAATGGAGGATGGCGACACCGGGGTGGTTCAGTGGTTAAGCACCTGCCTTCGGCTCAGGGCGTGATCCTGCAGTCCTGGGATGGAGTCCCACATTGGGTTCCCTGCATGGCGCCTGCTTCTCTCTCTGCCTATGTCTCTGCCTCTCTCTGTGTGCATGTCTCTCATGAGTAATTTTTTTTAATCTTTAAAAAAATAATAATGGAGGATGGCAAGATAATCCGCATTTATCACTTACCCATTGTTTATAGTGGTCTACTGGGCATTTGTCTGTTCTTTGTTGAGTTGAATCCCTTTGCTACAATTAACTCACAGTCTGTTCACAGATAAGACGTTTCTTTCCATATTCAATTTCCTCTTCCAAAAATTGAAGAGGTAAGCAAGGTAATTTCTAAAATCAAATCTCATTTGAAAAGTTCTTCACTCAGAGATCTAAAACGTCCTTAAAATATCATGTAAATAGCATATGTTTCTATGAATATAAGATAAGAAAAAGAATATATTGGCCATGCTCAATGTCAAAAATGAAATGGGTACAATGATTCCACCGAGAAAAAAACTCACCCTCTCATGGAGAAGGATGTGATAATGGATAGGTTTGATGACATCAAGATCAAGGTTTCTTTGCCCCGGTCTTCTTCCTGCCTTCAGTCAGCAAGCGCTGGTTTCCAGGCAAACCTGGTAATTACTGAAAGACATTTTACTTTCTTTCTATGTCCTACATGCAATAGAAAGGAGTTGGGTAATAGAAATTGATTGGAGTTGCTTTCTTTTCCTGGGAGCCTTCAAATTCTCTTACATTATCTGGAAGTGAAAAAGGGGGTGGGGGAGTGAATCCTATGAACTTCCAATCAAAATAGCAAAGTTGAAATCTTCTACTCAAGGAAACTTTAAGATGAGTTCTTTGAAGACGTACATCAGAGGTCAGCATTTACTGTAGGGATTTCTGAAGTTCCCAGCATGTCTTGTGAACTTCCCACACAATCATTTTAAATTGGTCAAGGAAAAAAAAAGAATCCTAGGCTTCTGAGGTTGCTAGTAACCCAGATACGCAGTTAGAAATGTGTGTAGTGTGAGTGGTATGAGCAGTGCTGGATAAAGAAGAGGAATACAGCACGTGAAGCTGCATTCAGGGTCCAAATTATTTATAAGAAACCTTGTGAAATGGCCCTTTCCCATTGTGTTAATAATATTTGAATAGAAATGGAAACTTTTCAGCTTTTCAACAAGAGGCCTGGGACCTTCCTCCACCCCTCCTGGTTTCTCCCTGACTCACCTCCTCACCCCCTACAAATGATTGATAGCCAAGGAATGGGAGCTGTGACAGTCTCTTTCTTTGCTTTCTTAGCCTCTTTTTCCTCCTTTCTTCCCTATCAGGGGGAAAAAATAGGCAAAGGGCAGTGGGAGGGGGCAACTGTCCTTTCAACCGCAAGCCTTGGAAAGAAAGCTTTCTCAGCAGGGAGTGGGGAATTGAAGCGTCAGTCAAGAGCATTTTGAAAGTGTTTGCCCTGGCCTCCCAGGGGGGCTCCACTGATCCTAGTACCTCATTCCCCTCGTGTGCCTTGGCTGAGCCCCAAGGTCTTATCTGGCTCTCCTCCCCTGCCCCACACCCGCCTGCCTGCCAGTTCCTTCCAACTTTCCATACCAACTGAAGGAGAAAGAAGCAGGATGGAGGGAGGAAGGAACAGGAGAGGCCACACATGCCCTGTGGGTCAGGCAGGGCTGGATATGCTCTGAGGGCTTGCAGGGGCTTTCGGAGAAAGCTGGGAACGGGCGCCAGCTAGACTGCCACCGCTCCTTGAGGCTGCACTAATATTATTGCTGCCTGTAATTAAAATACAGTCCTGCTATAAAAAGAACTTTTCATTTAAAGGTTTGATAGAGATGCATTAAAGATCCCTATACATGAATGAATTCATAATGGCCAAATGACATATTTATGCCATGTACTTAGTTATGCCTTAGCTAACTCCATGATTCTAATTTATTTGCTGGTAAAACACCATCCCTGCTGATGTGCTCTGCTGAGTATACTTCTGTCAAATACCTATTCAATAAACAAACAACATGACATATAAATAACAAAACCATTGTGAGGAGTAGCTATGGATTTCACCTTCCCAGTGACAAACCCTGAGCTGCCGGTGCTTGCCCTACCACTTGCTCTGTGGGAGCATCTCCTAGAGAGACAGCAGGCCTCTCCCTTCTCCCATCAATCTCCTAGCAATCTAACTTAACCATTAGGCCACAGTTTTCACTTTTAGGTGACTTTGTGGATCCCTATACCTGACTTCCTTCAGGTTCAAGGACTCCAAGGACGCACTCACCAGTACCACCACTGAACTGCCTGCAAGATTTCCTCATGTTTCTGACCCTACACACCACTGGCAGGCATCTTATCAGTTCTAAACACCTACCAGCAGAGCTAGTGACCATAGCTACTGCTACTGTTCACTGAACACTTACCATGGGTCAGGGGTTTAGGATACCTCACTTCCATGCCTTGGATAAGGCTTTAAATATCAATGACTCTCCTGTGTTGATTAGACAATAGACCATTAAAAAACTAGAATATCTTACCCAAAGTTATGCAGCAGGGTGGTGGCACAAGCAGGACTTGGAACTCAGGTCTGTCTCTAAAGCCCAGTCCCTTTACAGTGCATTATGCGTTCCCTAAGAGTAATGCTCAATGGAGAAGGAGGAGGAGGTGGAGGAGGATGAGAAGAAGATTTTATAGAGACTTTCCTGTGTTCTGTGAACCTTTTAAGTGCTTTATGTATGATTACTCACCTAATTAATGAGGTAGGGCTATTATCCCGATACTACAGATGAGATATAGGCAGAGAGCATGAGTAATTTTCTAGCTGAGTCACACAGCTGGTTAATGGTGGTATCAGGATTTGAACCCATGCAGTCTGCTCCAGAGCCTGTACTTTGGATCAAATTTTGCCTACCCTGAAGGCTACTAATCAGACCATGAGTAGGCCTCTCTTGGGAATCCAGTGGCTTCTTCCAGAACTAAGAATTGGGGCCCAGGAGGGGAGTGGAGAGAGCAGAGAGACATGCCCATAGACCTTTGGGAAAGCATGCCCTAGATTTGTGGAAAGAGTAGTCCTGGAAACTTCTTGCAGTTTCTTCTCCCTACTCACTAGCTCTTCTCCACATAATCTCTTGCTTCTTAACCTTTTCTTTTTCCTACTACCTGGTATTGGGCCAGATTTCATAGGTTAAAGGCTCAGTCCTCTGCCCTTACATCAGACACCAGCTAAAGTTCAAGGAGCCACAGGCTAGCCTCACTTCTGACCCACTGGCTACAAAGTCAGGGATTCCTACAACAGGTTCAAATTTTCCTGGAATAACTCATAGAACTCAGGAAAGGGCTGATTATAGTTTTATTATAGCAAAAAGATACAAATCAGAAACAATCAAAGGGAAGGACCTATAGTGTGAGGTCTGAAAGAATCCTAAACACAAAGCTTCCATCCTCCTCAGGGAGTCCCATCTACGTGTGGCAATATGAAAAGAGTATCGCAAACCCAGAAGTTCACCCAAGCTTAGGTATCCAAAGTTTTTATTGGTGCTTCACCATGTAGGCACTGATTAAGTGAATCATTGGCCACTTGACTGAACTCAATCTCCAGTCACTTTTGTCTTCCCAGAGGTTGGGCTGATATCACTGGCCCAGAGCTCCCACCCTCTGATCATAGGGTTGGTCTTGCTGGCATAGTCAGCCCACCACCTGAGTGACCTCATTATCAAAAACCATTAGGTGCGGTTGACAGGGCCCACCATGAGTAACTAAGTAACACTCCTATCACTTGGGAAACTCCAACAGTTTAGACACTACCTCCCAGGAATCAGGTAGAGAGCCAGCCGAATTCTTTATTTCACACCTATAATGCAGACTTGAGGCAATGAACACCTTTCTACAAATCATGTGATCACATGCTGATAACAACAAAACGAGAAGCCAACATAGATTCAATTTAATGATTACTAAAAAGTCAATCCAACTTTTTAGGTTATCTTAACAAAATGAAAAGGCTCATACAGCAATCCAATCAGTTTCTCAGATATTAACTATCAGATGACTGATCCTAATGTGCTTTGATCGAGTTATTTAGAGCACATACACTTTGTTGGGGTGTGAACCCTGGAGAGACTCTGAAAGACTCTAACCATTAATCTTTGCCAGCAGAATCTTCCCAACTTCTCTGGGGAGGAAATGAGATGATAAAGGAGTTGGAAAGAATATGTAAGGTCAAGTAGTCCAATACCCTCATTTTACAGTTGAAGAAAATGAGGACAAATGTCTCAGGGAGTCTAGCCAGCAAACAAATTGTATGATGCTGGGCAGTTCCTCTCCATTTGAGATTTATTCCTCAGAGTTTCCTCTACAGCTCCCATCCTTGAAAAAGCCGATATTCCTCAGAGAGGGAACATATTAAGAAAGGGCAACAAATCAGGCCACCTCTTTGAGCCTCCACTCCCCAATCTTTAAACAGAGGGGACTGACTGGGGGCCCCTTGACTCAGACACACCCACCTTAAGGCAGACAGGGAACATAACTGATTTAAGTAGGCAGTTAGGAAATAATAGACAGTGGTGGGGCTGGGAAGAACTGGAAAGAGGAAAACCTTCACATTTGAGTTTAAGAAATACACCAACGCTTTTGGCACAGGATCTATATAGTCTCTGACCCGGATGACCTCCCCAGGTTCCTCCTGGCTTTCTGATTCTATTATTCCATGTTTTCCTTCGCACAGTGTTTGCCAGATTTATTTCCTTTATGGTAGTCAGTTACGCCCTGAGCATCAAGTAAATGGGGTCAGGGGAGAAGGAAGGGAAAGTTTTAAACTGGAGGAGAGAGGCCCAACTGAGTAGCTATAGAAACATGAGTTGCCCAACAGGAGCAAAGAGGACAGGGAGAGAGGAGAGGAAGACACTGTCTCTAAATTTCACAGTTGGCCCTAGGTCATCCTAAGTGAATCTCCTACACAAAAATAAGGCCGCTATGGGAGAGGCTCGCATGCATGATGGGAATGGCAGCCCTGGAACTATGCAGTGTACAGCCTGCACAATAGTATGCAGCAGCCCCCAGTGGCCTGACCCTTAAATAAAAGTTCTGGAGACCTCCAGACCCCAGAAGAAATGCTCAGCTTCTCTCAGGCCTGATGCAACGATTAACCCAGTTTTCCTGCTTCCCAAACCACTAACTTTTCTTTCTGCTAAACCTCTCTGCCCTACAGGCATTTTGATACGTGGGCTATTTTAGCAAGAAAAGGTTCAAGAGAAAACGAAGGCTCACTGCCTTACACACACACACACACACACACACACACTCTCACACGCGCGCACACATACACCCCTGAGCAAGCTTAGCATTGAGGATGAAAGCCAATGTTCCTCCTGAGTAGTTCTCTTTCCCCCTTCCTAAGGTGTCTGGCCCTGGGTATTCTGAGTAGAGAGGCATAGGCAGGAACTGCCCCCTCCTTGAACCCTCCTCAGGTCCCATTTGCATAAATTCCAGTCTCTTGGCCCAGCTTCTGTCCCTTCTCCAAGATCTGCCACCATCCCCGGGAACACTGCGTCCTCAGCAACCTGCTCTGAGGCCCTCCAGCACTGATGGTTTCTCTCCAGAGCAAGGAGAGCTGAGCCTGGGAGGAAAGCAACCTTGCAAGGAGTCGCACCTTCCTCCCTCTGAGAGGGAGCAGGGCTTCTCCCTCCGCAGCTGCCAACACTCCTAATGTTATTGTGCGCGGGAGGCCCCCAAGACAGCTCCAGCAGGAGTGAATTAATAATTGCTGGCAACAGAGCTCCTGCAGCAACCGGCTCCGCCCCCTCGGGGACTGTTTGCCCTTCTTCAGAGAGTCCTCCACAACTGCTTTGCAAACTTACTTCTGTGCAAACAAAAAGCTTGGAAGTTCTGTGTATTCTTAAGAGTCCCCTCATTTTTAGAAAAGCTCAGGGCTGCGTGTCGGAACATGGGCATTCTTGGCTAGCTTAGCCACCGACTGGGAGTTTAACCTTGAGCAGGTCAGAGTCTTTCTGCATCTTGCTTCTTTATGGGTACATGTCTGGGTCGAACAATCCAAGATGTTACAAGCATGACCCTTCACCATGTCCAGATCCATCTTCTGTCGCCGAAATTTCAGCCATCCCCCTGCATCTGGGATCGGTGGCTGGGTCATCACCCCTGGGTTCCTGCAGGCTGCACTACAGCAGCTCCTTCACAGCCAAGCTGACCTGGAGACACACGAACCAACCAACCAACAGCCCCATCTCCACTCTCCCCTCCCTCTCCTTCTTATTTGTCTAGAGCCACAGGGCCTTCGTCTCTATATCCCCCTGGTCACTTCTCTTTGAGGCATATTTGAACTCATGCCAAGCTCTTGCTCCTTTCAGGGCCTTAAGCAAGAAAAAGATCTTGGTGGCCACCCATCTAGTGCCATAAATAATTCAAAATAAATCTGCATTTTGGAAAGCAGCCAACATATATGCTGAAATTCTAATGGCTTTTTTTTTTTCCAAAAGTTTCTGATCACACATGTTTAAAACAATTCATCAAAGTTTTGTTTCTCTTGATCCATCTCACGAAGCCTGTCTGTTGGGTGGTGTCCCATGACCTCATTTGATGAAAGCATGCCTGAGAAGCTTTCTTCTTTGGCCCGCTTGCACCACCGCTTGGACCAAATGCGGACACCTGACCAGCCAAGCCAATCAGAATTTTGACAGAGAAAAAGCCTGAAGTAAAAGACCAAAACCACTACAGGCCAACAGAGCTAGGAGCTTGAGCCATAAGGTCGAGGTCAGAGCACTTGAGGTGGTAATGACAGCCAAGCACAAGCCAAGTTACAAAGGCTTGCGGAGGAAGCCAAGCTAAAGAGCAGATGTGCAGACAAGAGACCATGTGGCTCTGGAAAGAATGGCCGTCAGTGCTGACAGCCTGTGGGTTCCTAATTCTGGAAATTCAGCCACAGTTCCTACTATCAAATGTCCTGAGATTCTCCTGAATACTGACAATTAATCCCCCTCTTGCTAATCTCGCTCCCCAAAGTTTGGCCCCTGAACAGCAGCAACAGCACCTTCTGGAAATTTTTAGAAATGCAGACTCTCTTGCCCAACCCTGAGCTACTATATCTGAGCTACTATATTTGAATATGCATTTGAAAGAGATCCTGGGTGATTCAGTGATTTGTGTACACAGAAGGGCTGCCCTGGTGGGAGTTTTTCTTCCTGTTAAGACACCCTGCTCCCTCTGCGGTCCCCCTTTCCCAGCCAGACCAGGGGCCCCACCCAGAGTCCCTGCTACCCAGCCCCCTGTAGAACCTCTGAGCCCTAGCACCTCCCCTGCCACCCAGCCTGGCACCTGGGCCCTGACACCTGACAAATCCAGCAAGCAGTAAATTAATCATTGCTAGCAATGAAGGCCCTGCAGCCAACCAGCTCCTCCTCTGGGGCGGACAATCTGCCCTTCCTCACAGAGCCTGCCACAGCTGTCTGCCTGCCTGACTCCCTGGTGTTGCCTACTGCTTGCCGCCCCATTTCCAAGTTCCATGCTGCAAGAGAATCTCCAGATACAACCCAGGCGGTGCATCTGGACTGCCCTTGGCTTGCTTGACAACAGCTTTTGTCCCCAGGCCAGTTTCCCCAGCCCCTGTGCCAAAATGTCCCCCTCCTTATCAATCCATAGATCTTGAGACCTGACTGCCAGTGGCCTGCCCCAGTGACAGCTGCAGGAGCAGAGACCTCAGCAAGTAAGGTCTGCAGGCCCCTGACTGGTACCTGAGAAACAGACTCTAAGCTCCAACTTCTCTACCAATATTGATGGGTTCCAAGATTGAGTGTGTAAGGCTCTAGACTGACATGAATCCTCCTATGTGCAGGGGCAGAGGAATACCGTGACACAAAGTCATGCCCACATTGGGTAGGCATGAGACAAAATGTTTGGGTAGACCACGGAAGGCCAGGCTGCTCAACAGGTGGGACATGGTGCTGTCTGGGTGGTCAGCAGGGATGGAGATTCCAAAGTCTTGGTGTTCCACCTGGGATCCCTCACCTCGAACTGGCCTATAGACATATGCCCTAAGCATGGTAGGAGTCCTCCTGAAAACCACATAATCATAACTTCTTGCATCTCTTATTGCTTTTAGAGTCTAGAAAGTCTTTCTGTGCCTTTTCTCCTTGACGCCCCATGAGAGTTCAAAGTCACTTTAAAGGTGAGTTGCATGGACATGATCATTCTCCAAATGAGAAAGCAGTGCTTGCAGGGTTAAGTGGACTACCCAAGATCACACCAGTCACAGTGGAGCTCACCCTCAGAGAAAGATTCTCTAATCCTGTTCTAGTGTTCTAGTGACCCAGTCAGCCAAATTTCTTGAAATTGTTGTCTTTTCTTGTGCTGGCTCTAATTCCCACCTCTCAATCCCTTCTCAATATGTTCCATTCATCTTCTTTCATGCTGTCACAAAAATAGTTCTCAAGATTATCATGACCTCTGTTACAGGTTGGATTATATCCCCACAAAAGATGTATTCACCACCAGTGCCTATGAATGTGACCTTATCTGGAAATGGGTTTTTTGCAGATGTAATTAAGTTAAGATGAAGCCATACTGGATTAGGGTGGCCCTATCTCCCTGTGTCCTTATAAAAAGGCACACAGGGGAGAAGGCCTTGTAAAGATGGAGGCAGAGATTGAGGTGATGCATCTACAACCCAAGGAACACCAAGGACAGCTGCCACTGCCAGAAACTAGGAAAAGACAAGGGAGGATCCTCCCCCTAGAGCCTTCAGAGAGAGCCTGGCCTGGCTGATACCTTGATTTCAGACTTTTGCCTCAAGAAATGTGAAACCATCAATTTCTGTTGTTTTAAGCCACCCAGTTTGTGGTCATCTGTTGCGGCAGCCCTAGGAGATGAATACAATCTGCATGTTGTTGAATCTCAAGGACAATTTCTCATATTGTTTGACATCTCAGCCACATACCTTTGATGGCCCCGCATTTCCCACAGATTCTCTCCCAGACACTGTTACCCTCATACTCTCCCAGTTTCTATCCCCTGGTCACTTTCTTCTCAGTCACATTTATAGACTTCCTTCTTCTATCTGGCTCTTGTGCATTGGAGTTCACTAGGGCTAGGTCAGTCCCAGGCCCTCTTGGTTTCTTACTCCATTCTTCCTCCCAAAGCAATTCCACCTACACCACCACTTTATTCTCCACCTATTCACCAACAATTCTGAGAATCAGAGTCCAGCTCTCCCCTTTGAGTGCAAGTTCATGTCCACCTGCCTATTTGGTTCTTTCCAAAGCCCATCACACTTAGGATGCCAAAGGTGGGACTTCTCATCTTCCCCATCCATCCAGTTGGGTCTCACAGAAACCTGAGAGTCATCCTCAGTTGTCTTCCCCCTCGTCCTTGGTCCAATTTCTTATAAACTCTTATTTTACCTCTCTGATCAGTCCTTTACCTCCATCACCACAGCCACCATGACAGTACGAACTCTTGGTATCTCTCATTGGATCAGCAGGACTGCTTCTGTTGGCTGTCCCCTGCGCTTTTTGCTTCTCACCTGCCGTTCCCCACCCAGTAGCCAGAGCAATCTCAAGACACAAATCTTACCATAACTCTGTCCTGTTTAAAATCTTCAGAATTATCCAATAGTTCTTAAGATAAAGAGCAAAATCCCTGAAAAGAACTCTAGGATCCTGAAGAGCAGCGTCCCTTACCAATTTGGAAAAATTAGTTAACTTCTCCATCTCAGTTTCTTCTTCTGTAAAATAGACACAAGAGGAGTACATATCTTGTAGGTTTATCAGAAATAGCAAATGAATTGATCATATGAAGTACTTAGTATCATGCCTGGGACATAGTAAATCTTAAGCAAAAACATCAATTAATATTATTATCAATACTGTTATTATTACACACAATCATTATCAATACTTCTAACCTTACACTGCAACATTCTTCCCCCTTGCTCTCCTTATCCAGACACACTGGCCTTCTTTCCTACCCTTGACCATGCTGTGTCTCTACCTGCCACAGGGTGTTAGCACATACTTAGCATGTACCTATTTTATCTTCTACTTCATTGCCAAGTTACCTCTTACTCAACTTGCAGATTTCATCTGAAGCGTCATGGCTTCAAGAAGGCTTCCTTGACCTTCCAGACCAGAACTAGGCTCTCCATCATTATATGTTCCCCTTTGTTATGTTTACCACTCTTGTCTTTACATTGGTATTTAAGTGACCACCTTATTAACATATGTCTCTTTGACTAAGTTGAAAGCTTTGTGAGTGCAGAGCTCATACTTAGCTTACTTAACCATTTATCCCTAGTGACTAGCACAGTGACCCACATCAATCCCAGCTGGAGGTATTTGCTGCAGGTATAAATGAACACTGGCCATCCAGCTCACTACCTCCAGCAAATCCCCTTCTTTAAGTCCCCCCTCAAGTCCATGGTGCTGAAATTGCCAAAAGGATAAACAGGAAGAACCACTCAGGTGGAGTCTTTGTGAGTGACACTACTCTGTTCCAAGCAATAGGGAAGTAAATGTTTTCTGTTCTGTTCCTTCTCTCTGGGCAACCCATTCTAGAGGCATTAAAACCATCTATCATGCTGTTTATCACAACACATCCAGATGCTCTGAGCAATAAAGCCATTCACAATACACAGTCATCCCATTTCAGGAAGATGCTCCCAGTCAAGCCTTCCCAGGGGATCTTGCAGATGAAGAGAGACACCCATCTGTCTGGGAAGGGGACTGTTGTCTGCAGAGCTGTCTTTCAGCCTGGTGGCATATGTCATGGGACTTGCCTTCAGAGCCTGCAGGTAGCAGACCCTGAAATGGAGCCTTGTCCAATCAAGCTGACAGCAAGTTCTGCATTTGTTCAGGGTATTAGAAAATGCCAAGCTCAAGTTGATTTTTGAGGAGAGCCTCCTGTTCAAAATAAAGAGGGTTTTGTGCGGGTTTCCCTTTCTGCAGCTAAATAAAATCAAACTTTGCAGAAAAAGGTTTCTTCTAAGAACAAAATCAGAATAAGAGAGAGAGAGAGACTTCAGTCTCCTGGATCAATGAGCCAAGTCTAACAAGATGAAGTTTAATAGCAATTAGTTTAAGATTTTCCACTTCGGTCCAGAAAGCCAACTGAAAAACTGAAAGCAGTATAGGATGGTAGGGATGAGCCTTGGCAGCAGCTGGTATGATAAAGATTTTAGGGGTTTTAGTTGACTCTCTGCTCAAGAGAAGTCATCAGAGTGTGATGTGGCTGCCCAAAAGGCTTAACCAGTGTTAATGGAAGGATAGGATCTAGTAAGACAGAAATGACCATCCTACTCCTTCTGTTCTGGTCACAGCACACCTGCAATACAGAGCACAGAACGTAATTTTCATAGAATACGGTCAAGCTAAACAGCATCACCAGGCAGGTAAGGAGGGGTAACTTCCAGGAAGGTCATGTACCAAAAAACAATGTGAAGATGAAGGAACCAGGACCTTTTGGCCTAGAAAGCTAGTGCCTGGAAGGGACAAGCCTAAAAGCATTCAAAAACTTCTGACAAGTGGAGAAAACATTAGTCATTCTATGCAATCCCTTGGAATTCCCTAGGGGGAATTAAAATTACTAAAGGGGGAAATATAGAGTGAAGAAGGTTTGGCTCAGTATCAAGAACATCAGTGTTGGTGTTTCTGTCTTTTTTTCTTAAATTACACAATACATGTACATTGTTGAAGAAAACTTCAAGCAACACAGATACATACATAGAGAATACAAGTTCCCTCCTTAGCTTCCTATATACCCATATTTCACTCTCCCTCCATGAGGAGCCACATGTGATTTTAGTGTATACCCTTTGACCCAGTGCAAAATGCATTTATTCATTCTCTCTCTCTCTCTCTCAGACACACACACACACACACACACACACACACACACAGAGAGAGAGTTTAAGTTTGGAGTCTTTCCCCATCAATGAGACCATACTTTACCCACTGGGGAAAGCTTGCAGAGCATAGAGCTATCCAGGGAGACAATGGGCTGCCTCCAGAGAGAATGAGATCCCCCTCTAGTAGAAATGTTCAGAGAATGGGCAGCTATTAATCAGGATTCTTACAGAGGGAACTTGAGCATTGGAAGATCCTTAGTTTTCACAAACTTTAGCTTGACAAAGAATCACAGAAGGTGATCTTTGAAAATTCAGATTCCCAGTCCCAAAACCAGAGAATCTGACATAGTAAGTCTCAAGGGCCATGAATCTGCATTTCCTCAAGCATCCCAGGTCACTCTAATGCAAATGGTCAATGGATCACTCATTAGAAAACACTGCACACACAGTTCGAACACTTGCCCTTAAGGTTCTTTCTGTCCTTGGCCCTCCACTTGAACTGGAGTAAATTGGAGAGTCCTTCTCCTGAGGAAACCATTTGCAGTAAGGAGACAGCTGTGATGTCCCATAACTAACTGGCTGACTACCTTTACCTGCTTTTCCCAGCTCCCCTGAGCCCAGGGCCCTGACTTTGCCACATTCTGGAAAGCTGATGGATTCCTCCAGTGGGCTCAGCATGGAGTAAACCTCTATCTTAGGAAGCAGAGTGGGGGACACACCAAATCTGTAGTCAACCACCCCCATGCGCACCCCCAGGGGCCAGTTTTGAGAAGGGCCGAGATTTTGTCCTGACCCAGGCTCCTCAAGAACAGCAGAGCAGGCTGGGGCCCAACAGAGGACAAGCTCCCCTGTAGGGCTCCATCCACCCCATGTGTTTTTGGGCTCCCCACAAGCTCTGGAGGACAGGTTGGGAAGGTGTGGAGGATTTGAACAGTCAGGATGATTGGGGGCAATAACATTATTCAGTGAGCGGGGCCACAGATATTAAACACCCTGCAACTTGAGAGAAAAAACCACACAAAGAAAAAGTGTTCCTCCACCCAAGTGCCAAAATTACTTACCCTGCCCTCCGTGCACACCACCAACTATGCCACTAGTGTCAGCATGAGCTGTACTCCTAAATTTTGTCTCCAGCTAATTACATTGACATCTACAACATCCAAAGACAATTGGATCTAGAGGATATTGGGGGAAAGAGCATGGATTTCAGCAGAAACTGAGGCAAAGTGCATGGCCACCAGCAAAGCAAGGTCCCAGGCCATCCCCAGCTAATCCAGCCCCAGACCTGAGAAATCTCTTCTCACCCAGACAAATATTTTCTGCCCACATTTCAGCTCCTAATGAGGGAACTGCCCTCCGAGCAACACAGTGACTGCTTGTTGTGGGGCTTTCTCTCCAGAGGGCTCATGCACAAAGAGACTTTTTCTCACCTCAAGGTGCTCTTGGCTGGTTGGACAGGAGTGCTATGCATAGCAGGACCACGTCCTCAAATGGTCGAGGCTATTTGCTTTGTCAACTGACAAATGTCATTTATCATTTGAGACAGAGATTGGATATTGGGGCCTCTGGCTGGTGAAAGCTGTTGAATATTTTTTTTCAGGATGGCTTAGCAGAAACTTGGCAAACTGAAATGTTTTCTCGCGCTGTGGATTTAAAGATACAGTCTTCCTCTATTGAAAAATGTCAGCCAGACTTTATGAGACGGCTAAACCCTGCAGTTCAGTTCAAAAGCATGGAGCACTTACTCATGCCATGTCTCTTCTTCTGGTGTTTACCAGTATGTCTTCTCCCTGTCCCAGTGTTTTGTAGATTGCATCCTCCTAGGAGATGGAAATCAAGCCTTTCCCTTCTGGTCCGCCCACAGCACTTAGGACAGGGTTGGGATCATCCTGCATTGAAACAGATGTGTCCACTAACTGACTATCGACTGACCACTACCAGACACACATTTGCTGTCTCCTCGTCTGTTTTACTCATTCTGTTCCACTCGTGCAAACTGTCCTCCCCACTCCTCACTTGTATCACAGGACACAATACAACACTTCCCTCAAAATGTTTTTTCTTGAGTAAATTCTGATCTTTCTCCTACTTCGTATTTCCCTGGATATAAACACAGAACAGCTGAAAAGGATGCATTTGCTTACGGGCCGTGTTACATTATCTTTTCAACTAGCCAACTAGCTTCAACTAGCAGCTACTTTCTTCAGGGTGAACATCAAATTTTCTTTTTTTTTTTTTTCCTTTTTAGATTTATTTATTTATTTATTCATAGGGGACACAGAGGGAGAGGCAGAGATATAGGCAGAGGGAGAAGCAGGCTCCTCACAGGGAGCCCGAAGCAGGACTCGATCTCCAGATCCAGGATCTCACCCTGAGTCGAAGGCAGATGCTCAACTGCTGAGCCACCCAGACATCCCTGGACATTACATTTTCTGCTGCCTCTTTGTCCCCACTTGAAATTTTGCTAAGGTATGTCTTCCCCTAGGCTGACTTCCCCATGATCACATAGCTAACAATCAACAGTGCCAGCACTCAAACTCAGGTGTTCCAAATCCAATCATCTTCCTACATAAACAAACCCTGTTAGTGATCCATGATAATCTGAAAAAAAAGTCTGATTTTGATATTTTCTCTTATAACTAAATTCATGAGGGTCAAAAATACAACCTTAGCTACTTTGTAGACTGTTGTTCCGTTATTAATAATGCTCTGAGTGACTAATTTAGAACTTATTATTTTGAACCATGAACAACAACTGCATATATTTCACTATTGAAGAGAGCGAGTTGTGCTTCTGCCTAATTAGTATTTTAAGATTTGTTTACAACTTTTACAGTAGCAGGCTTTTCAATACTGACTCTTCCCTGGGGCTTTCCAAGTCTTTGCGCATTATGGTTACTCTACTTGCCCCTGAGGATTTTAAAGCTCTCTATGCTTTAATTCATTTCCATAATCTTCCTGGGACAGGAACACAATACAATAATAGCTAACATTTATTGAGCACTTATTGTGTGCCAGGCATTGTGCAAACCACTTTACATACATTATCTTATTTAATTTCCCCAAGAATCTATGTGGAGAATAGCGTTAATATTCCCTTTAAAGAAGAGAAAACCACGTCTCCGGGACGGTAAGTAAAATTCTCAAGGTTATCTAATGCAGTAAACTGAGAACTGAAACTCAAGGTTTGTGGGACTCCAAAGCCCTACTTTATTGAAATGACTACTACTGGAAGCTTAGGGAACTGGATTCTACAGAAGACTGCCAAAACTGTGTGACTTCGGGACATGGAGAAAAATGGCAGTGGAGCTTGAAGGTGAGCAGGCATTTGTAGCAGAGGAAAACACTCTGAGCAGACAGGAGAGCATCTTCAAGGCTTGGAGAGGCATGAAATGTAAAGGTTGGGAAACCACCTCAGGTTGACAAACCACTGAGGCTCTACAAAGATATAACCTTAGGTGGCAATGAGAGCACAATAACATCTATAGGAGACCTTCCCAAAATGTTTTCTGGGTATGCTTGGAAAGCATGCAGAAACCAAGAAGTCAAGGCAAGTCCCCAAGAATGACTGCAATGGACAAACAAAGCCCCAAGGTACCCTGGTAGCACCAGGCTTCAGACATCCCCGAAGCAAAATTGTAACCTGGTGCCTTGAGCTCCATGGGGCAGACAGACGCCAGAAAAGCAAGTCTGTGTAAGTGTCTTACCTGCTTCTGGTAATGACATATCCTCCTTTGTTTGGAGACTCTCTCTCTCCCCTCATGTATTTCTATTTGGTTGCCAATTACAGAAATCCTCCCCCTGCTTACCAGTGTGGCTAAGTGTTCCAAGGAAGGCAACCCCAGCCCCTCTGTAGGGAATCTGAATCTTCAACAAACAGGGGGCCAAGAGGTAGTAGCTATCATCCAGCAATCACATTCGGTTATCGGTCCAACTGCTGAGGCACCCAGAACAGCCCTAGCGTCTGCCCTGCCCGAGGCCTACTGGTTTAGCTACGACTCTTTGCAAGCTATGCTGAAGCCTTCCAATAAAGCATTTTTGCTTAAATTAGCTAAAGTCTGTTGCTGGCAGCCAAATAATTTTAATACTGACTGATAGAGGAAATGGGGGCCTAAGAATGTTCTGTGTGGTCTTTAGCTGGCCCCAGGCCAAACCCAAGATGACTACCATCTGGAAAGTTGTATCTAGGCAGTCTAGTAATCTGCTGGACCCCCAAGAGAACTGGCTTGGAAATACTTCTATATCCAACAAAACCTACCACAACATCTAGGACCACGTACTGTCTTCTCCAGAACATTCCATTCAACATTGGTGAAGTAGAAATGGTGACTTTCACCCTCACACACACTGGCAGTCATCACACACTACAGCATCATCACTCCCTCCCTGCCACACACCATGTAATCTATCCAAATACTACAGCCTAAAGATAAGGGGGTCAAGATATATTTTCCTGAAGGTCATCAGGATTAAAGGAAGTCATCATACATGATGCCAATCCTTACAATCCTTGCAAGGTAGATATAACTGTCACCAGTTGCCTGTGATGAAACTGTGGCATAAAGAAACATTAATCTAGGGAGTAGTTTGCACAGCTGGTAGCTGCCAAGGTCCATCTGGGCTCTTTTGCTACACGTAACAGACACATCTCTGTACCTTTGTACCTCCTCAGCCTCTCTTGTCCCCCAGATCCTCATCTTCTTGCTTCATCTCAGCCTCTGCCTTGACCAACCATTTACCTAAAGCCTGATTGGTTCTTTCACATGAGGCCACCTAGCCACATATACCATGTCAGGGATATCCAAGACTATCCCTTCACCCCTAGGCTGGATAATCTACTAGGACTCACAGGACTCCAGCATGTAGTTATACTTATGGCTATGATTTATTACAGCAAATGATACAGAGCGCAACCAGCAAAGGGAAAAGGTATGTGGAGAGAAGTTGAGGGGAGACCAGGGACAAGCTATCAAGAGACCTCTCCCAGTGGGGTCCCAAGGACTCACTCAATTCCCCTGGCAATGGGTTGTAGCAACACATGTGAAATGTTGTCTACCAGGGAGGTTCATTAGAGACTTAGTGCCTTGTGATTTTTACTGGGGACAAGCCATGGAGGTAACCTCTGCCAATATATACCAAAACCTCAGATTTGCAAAAGGAAAACAAGTGATCAGCACAAACTTGCACAAAAAGGTGTAGGCACAATGATGTGAACCCTTATGAAATCCAAGTTCCCTGATGCCAGTCAAGATCCAACCTTTCCAGCAGGCCTTTTTGCGAATAGCAGTCTCAGGCCTGCACTACATACTCTCTCCCACATAGATGTGTCTTGGATGAAATGTCATATCATAGGGTATGAACTCTGACTTCCTCAGTGGCTTTCAAGAGGGTCAGATAAAACCAACCATAAAAATAAACCATAATAAATACAGGGAAGTTCTCTCCTCATGGGCTTAACTTTGGCCAATGGAAGTAGGAGGACTGTCTGGTCTGGCCAAAGACATCTTGCAAGGCTGAACAGGTGCACCTGCTGAGCAACTGGCTATGATTATTTTGTTTGTTGTCATTGTGTGTATGCGTGCATAGTAACATATCATCTTGTGTTGCTTCCCATTCTTCCTGCCTCTTTTCTCTCTTCCCTCACTTTCCTGGGATATCACTTCCCACATAACACATTAGCACTAAAGCTTTACCCTCAAGCTCTGATTTTTAGGAAACTCTGCCTAAGACACCACACTCTGTTGGGAATATATTGCCACTAGGCCACTTTAGTTTTATCTTACTCTGGGAGGAACCACCCAAATAGGGTGAAATGGTCTGGATGCATGTCTTAAAGAAAGGTGCGCTTTTTCTCTAAAAGAAGTAGATAGCCATTCATTTATACAACAAATTACTTACCAAACACTAAAACAAGACAATGCTCTGCAGTGAGCCTGGGGAAGTAACAGTGAGTTGGTCAGGCATGACCCTTGCCCTTAAAGATCTTACAGACTTGTGGAAGAGATAATTGATTAAATAATTATAAAAACATTGTGATAAGTGCTCTGATGAAGACCAAGGTGCCACAGGAACACGTGATAGGAGACCTAACGCGGCCCAAGGAGATGAATAAGTCTCTACAAGCAAATGGTGTTTAAATGGGAGATGGGAAATGTGTAGGGATTAGCCAAGGCAAGGGCCAGGAAGAGGGGAAATATCTGGGCTAGGGACGTGAATTTAGGAGTCTTCTCCATATATAAGTAACAGGATCCAAGGGAGTGGTTAAAAGGTACAGAGAGAAGTATATCTGGCATAGATAATGCACTTAGCCATCTCCCCCTCCTCTGAACTCCCAAGAAACTTGGAACTGCCAAAGCTTCTCTAAGTCCCTAACATTTATCTGGCACCTCAACTGTGAGTTAATATTTTGCCTGCGTGAGTCTTGTACCTGCAACTAGGTTGTGGCGACCTTGAGAACGAAGGGAGCAAGAGCCCTACCTAGCTCTGGAAACAAGGTAAGTTTGAAGGTTTGGCTGTCTGAGTGCCCTATTGATTGATTAGGATCCTGGAAGGGGAGAAGATCTTGAGAATTTAGCTTTCCAAATTTCCTCATTTTGCCTATTAAAAAAAAAAGGGAAACCAGAGAGTTGAAAATGTCCTAAGATTTATCATCATCACATTTTATTGAAATCATCCAGTAATTGTTCTGCGTCTCACATTAAACTCTAGAAGCCACATGAGGGCAGGGTTAGCATCTACTTTGTTTGCTCTTGTATTCCCACAGCTTCATGTTGTGTCCCCCACAGGAAGCGCCTCAGACCTGTTTCTTGAATGAAAGAATTGATAAAATGCTAGTGGACACAGAGCCCAAGGTAGGAAGCACATCCCCAGATCCTGCCCAGTGTTCTACCCACCAGCACTGAGTCTCCCTTCTCTGTCACCTGCGGAGCCAGACCCAGCTTGGGGAGGTTGAAAATCCTCTTGTTGAAGCCCTAGGCCCAGAGGGTGCCCCCAGACACTGCTCTGAGTATCAGAAGCGTGTTGAGAAACTACTGTAGTTCAAGCACAACATCCAGCTCAGTCCAAAAGCTCCGCCAGCGCTATTGATTTGTGGGGGGTTTTGAAATGGAATGAGTGGCTGATTTTCTCCAAATGGCACATTTCATTCATGATGCATGATTGTAATCATGGCTGCCTGAAGCTTGCAGTCCCCAGCTCCGCAAAAAATAAAAAATAAAAATAAAAATAAAAGAAAAAAAAAGAGAAAAAAGAAAAAAAAAGAAAAAGAAGAAGAAATGGCTATTTTCTGGAGTGAATACACTGAAAGGGCAAGAAATCCATATTCATTTTCTTGCCTCTCGGCTGGACTCTCTATTTCGCAGGCAGGTGGAACAAAAATCTTTAAATATCATGCTGATACAGGAAATGCTCGGCAATATTTAAAGAGCTCTGCGTGCTTGCCTCGTGCCCCTCTGGTTCTCGGCAGGCAGCCCCCACGTCACCAGAGCCGCAGCTCGAGTGAGCACGGCTCCAGACCCCGGGTTCAGATTAACTGGCGCATGACCTTTACAAAGTACTGTAGTTTATAGGAATGTTGAATTTTTCAGCAGCTAGGGAGGACGGGCACTGGTGGGGAGGGAGGGATGGGAAATGACTCCGGGCTATTTAAACCTCCAAGGGGAGGAATGAACTGGGCTTCGACTTTAATTATGTCCACTACCCTCTGAGGCCCATCAGGAGACAATGGGCTGCTACCATTAATAACGATTCTCCTGCCCTCGCCCGCGATAAATAACTTTAAGAAGGTCTTCAGAATATCATTTAGGTCCTTCTCCTCCCTCCTCCAGCACTGACTTCCTTTTTCCTTGGCAGATGGCTGAGATCTCGGGGCTTCCAGTGCCTTGACCTCCTGCAGATGTTGGGCTGTAGATGAAGGGCCGCGGGGGGAAGGAGAAGAAAGGGACTGAACGTGGCGCCAGAGCAGGGCCAGCCGGGGAGGGGGGGGGGGGGTGGCCCGCTCACTGCTTTTCTATGATTGTCACTTACGGGCTCTGATTGACCCGCCCGTAAAGAATTGTGGCAGCGATTGTTGAGGGCTCAAAGGGAGACTGATGCAAGGAGGGCAGAGTGTTATTGAGAGCCGGGTCAAACGGGCAATGAATGGGCGATTATGGGCAGGGGCAAAGTGCCATCGTTAGGGTGCCGTGACAAACTAGACGTTGATAGATTGTCCTCTCTGAGATCCTCCACCAGGCCTTTATGGCTCCCCTAATGAGATTGTCATGCATGTCTCTTTATGTGGCTATTAAAGTCTTGTCTACATCTGCTGAAGTTTCCTGGGGAGGTGCGAGAGGGGCAATGAGGGGGAAGGCACTCCGGATTTTCCTCTCTTGTGCAGCCGGCCTCGATGCCCCGGAAAAGGCTCAGGTTTGGCCGACAGCGGCAGACAACCCTTCCGAGAGAGGCAAAGGGTGGGAAGTGGCCTTGGTTTGGACGTGGGAGAGGAAGGGTCAGCAGAAGACTTCACAAAGGCCGCTCCTGATCAAAGGGCCTGCTTGGAATGGCCAACAAAGTGCCGCTTGTCCCATCACTTCTCTCTCACCCCAGATGGCAAAATAGCATGCTCTATGATTCTCAGTCACTCAAAACCCCTGGATGTCAATGTGTGGGCGGTGACCCAACCAATTCCATTTAATGCTGCTCAACTCAGGCACGAATACTTCATTTTTTTTTTCTCTATAAGACTGGAGGAGGAAAGATGGCAAAGAAAAAGCCCTGACACCTCTATGACTCACCGCCACAGAGGCTGTGGGTTTGGGACCATTCCAGGGCCTGTGAATGTGTCGGTGGGGGCAGAGGAACACTGCACATGGATCTTGCCCACACTGCCATGCAAAGAAAAGACCTTAAGGAAAGACCTGCCCGCCAGTTCAACATAAACTCATTTCCAAAGAAGGCATGACCAAAGGCCCTGCCTGAGCCTCCCCGCCATGACTAAGCCATTTGGTGCTCCCTAGTTCAGCTCTGAGATGTGTGACATTTGCTGTTGACTTCTCAGGAACAGATCTCGACATGTACAACCGGCTCGGTTTAAAATAAAAAGCACTTGTTTTTATGATTTTTTTTTTCCTAGAACAACCACCACCAAAGAACACATTTAAATGTAACCAGAGTGACTTGGAATTGGTACTAAAACATCTCCAAAGGAGGCTCTGCAATGAATATATCAGATGTCTGGAAATAGCTCCACAAGAGATATGCAAAGGCAGCCCCCTCTGCTCTAATGAGACAATCCACAATGGGTGAATCCATTTGGACACACAATGCTTCAGTGTCTGGTTGGTTTTGGGAAAACAGGAGCCCCTTTCCCCTTTTTCAGGCCAAATGCAACACAATAGAGGAAAGCCACATGAATCTATTATGTCTTATGGGGCTTTTAGCAGGAGTATGACTGTTTAACCAGGCAGTGACACGAGAAGAATTACTATTAGACACTCCAGCTGAAAGTAGAGATTTTATTGATTCCCCACACTGGCCTGCCTTTTTATCTTTGATTGAGTGGCTTTCATGAATCCAAAAAGGTAACACTTTTGCATTGAAAGCAGCAGTAGACAATCCAGCCCAGACTGAAACCATCTGTCACTCTAAAAGAAAGATGAAGGTACTTCCCAAAGTACCACTATCTGGGCCCCTCTACCCACAGGACCATCATCCATCGTCTACCCCAGTGCAGGACCCAGGGCCCTGGGGTACGGCTCCTCCAGCCCACTAAATCTTGACAGAGGGCTTCCTGAAGAGATAAGCAAAATACACCTTCATATAATTAGGACACTAATTGCACCCTGAGACAGAGTAATTATGTCCCCCTTTTTAGGAAGGCAGTTAGTTCTGCACATCCCTACTCTCCAGGTTTTTGTGATTATTTTTTATTGTTTCTGAGGTCTCGTTTGGAAAACGATTGGATTTGTCTCTCTGTTTACTAAATATCAGACATGATGTACAAACATCTTTCAATTAGGTGTTCTGTGAGGAGCCTGCTCTCCCCGTCTCTATTTTAAACGGGACTCATTTGCATTCATGGGCAAATTAGGATGCAGAAAAGCGTATAAGCAATGTGCAGGTTTACAGTTCAGTGAATATTCATAAAGTACCGATTCTCCTTGCGACCATTTCCCCGCAAATGGCCCTCCCACTATGTGCGCTGTGTTTGTCATTCAGGGATCTTTTCATTTGTTTTAAAGTGCCAGGTTCGAAGACAACACAAATGTATTCGGGCAGGCCCCGTAAAAGCCAGAGCTGAAAGGAAATGGTGTTTGTGTTTCATACCACAACAGAGCACGCTGGGAATCCTTGCAATTGACGATGCCGTCTCCCCACGCAGGTATAAGGGAAATAATCCAAAGTGACAAACGGATCAGGCCGAGGCTGGAGGAGAGACAAGCCCTTGTTCTGCAATACACAGTCGGTTCTCCAAGCTTCTGCAGGGTAGGGTCCTCGAGCACGGTGCCCTAGGACCAGGGATCTCCTTGCACGCTTCCCTGAGCCCTGCCTCCTCCAAGGTTAGGTCTACATGGATGGCATCATCTGAATAATTCTGATTTTATAAATAAAACACACTCTTGCCTTTATTGTGCTGCTCGGAATGATGTGTGAGGTAATTGCATAATTCACCTCCAAATCAAATAAGCCCCTCGGTGAAATGCACGGAATCAATAGGGAAGGAGAGAATAGGCAAAATTAAAGATAAAGGCTTTATCTGAATCATCTGTACTCTGGGAATGAGACACATTTTAAAACTGGGCTATGCTTCTAATCCCTCCAGTATCTGCACTTGGCATGTGGAGTCAGTCAAGTGGACATCAGGATTGGGGCAGGGCCCAGCCTGTGGGAGAGGGGAAAGGAGGGCCCCATATGGAGGTAGGGCCCTGATTCCTGGGAACAAAGACTGGGGGACCCCTGACCAGATCTTCCTCCTCCCATTTCCTCCCAGAAGGCGAGTGCTGAGTAAAAGTTTCCGCAAGTATGACCATGGCTTTGGAGCTGATGGCTTAGACCCTGTTCAGAAGGAGTTAAAAAATATAAGAGGAGGGACACCTGGGTGGCTCAGTGGTTGAGCACCTGCCTTTGGCTCAGGGCGTGATCCCGGGGTCCTGGGATCGAGTCCTGCATCAGGCTCCCTGGAGGGAGCCAGCTTCTCCCTCTGCCAATGTCTTTGCCTCTCTCTCTCTCTCTCTGTGTGTCTCTCCTGAATAAATAAATAAAATCTTTATATATATATATATATGAAAAACTATAATATAAATGAAAATCAGAAAGAGAAAGAAACACAAGACCCAAGAGCACAGGGGTGGTGAGATGCCATGGAGCTTCGGCCCTGCTGCCTCTTCGTGCTCTCAGGCATTCGTAATTCTGGATAATGTAACTATGCCCAGCATTCATGATCTGAAGTCAATGACCCAGCTTCCTCCATGGGAGAAATATAAATTTATATGTTTTGTTGATCCATACTGGTCAACCAGCCAACAAGACTTGCATCTTAGAGGCAAGTGTTTGTAGGCTGCTCCCAGACTCCCAAATGCCCCACTATCAGATCCCCAAAGAGGAACCACTTGCCCCAGTGGCTTTTAGCAATAGACAAAGGCCATCTTCCTTCAGACCATGGTGTTGCACCATGAAGGCTTCCTAAACTGGCAACCCCAGGTGTGTGGAGTAGCTCCTGAGTTCCATGGTACCATGCTTAAAGTTGACAAACAATGGAAGAGAAAAAAGGAGAGTAGAACCACAGAGAGACACCCAAGCATAAGCCAACAGAGGGAAACTCCACACTCAAAATCCTCCAGACCTAAAAACAGTTGAGGACACGTGAGTAAAGATGGGGTGAAACTGAACCTCAGAGATCTCAAATGCCATCAGAGAGCAGGGATCCTAGGCTCTTGTGGAAAAAAGGGGCTCACCAACATTTTCCATCTGGCATTGTATTTTCATTCCAAACTAGTCAGGAGGAATGAGATGGGCCTGGTATAGCTGGAGGCTGTTTTGTAAAATGGGTGGGGGAGTGGGACAGGGAGAGAGATTTGCCCAATGTCAGAGAGACCTGTTCTGTGACCTCTCGTGAGCTGTAGTCCTCAACCCATATGGATTTTCCACGTCTCTTCCTCATTCTGACCTCACCCCAGCCTGGAAGCCACTCGGCCATTCTGACAATGTGATTGCTCCCCACCCCCACGCGGCCCCTGCCTTGTCCTTCTGTAGCTCTCCCGCCCAGTCCTAGAACTGTGTCCTTTCCCTGCTCTGCTCCCCTGCTGCTGAGCATGACAAGAAAAGCAAGTTCTTACCAGAGCCCATCAGAATTCAAGCAGGGGGCCTGTGTTTGTTATTCCTTCTTAAAATCCCTGAAGTGGCTGATCCAAATGTCCTGCCTCCTTCCAGTCCCCAAGCCCACTCCCAACACACTTTCTCCTTGAATGTGGCCTTGCTTCATGCTTTATCAAGAGCCCATCTGATTTTTTCTTTTTTTTTTTTTTTTGCAGAAAAATCTCTCTTTTCCTTCCCTCTGTTTCTCCATGCCTCTCCCAAGGAAGAAGTAGATTTTCTCAAAAAGCCTGTCCCTTTCCCCACCTTCCCATACCAGCCCTCACTTGCTTACTCTGCCCATCTCCCAGCTCTCCCAGCTACTCCTGCTCACCTGCAGTCAGGCTGGGTCACCTGCTTCTCTCTCAGGTCCTATTCTTATACTCCTCCTTTTCCCTCTCTTCCAAGTATATTAGAAGAGGCCCCAGTATCTCCACTGCTTCCCCACTCACTCCTCATTGGCCGCTCACCTCCTTCCTCACTTGGCTCAAGGTTCAAGAATGACCTCCCCAACCCCACAGGGAAGACCTCTCCTCTCTCCTCAGCCCCCTGGCCTCCATGCAGCATTGACTCTATTGACACCTCTTCAAAGTCCAGGGGATTTCCTGCTGTTTCACCATCCTGACTGTGCTACTGCCTCTCTGACTATCCTTCTTGGTCGCTTTTCACTGGTGTCTCTCCCCTACTTCCTAAATCTGAGAGCTCCCCAAGGTCCTGCCCTTGGTTCTCTCCTCCAGCCAGGCTCCCTGCTTCACTTCTTCACAGAAAATTCACAATCTGTCTTCACCTGTGACCAGAGCCTCAGATCCATATCTCTAGCTGCCTTGAGGATCATTCCACCTAGAGGGAGGGAGAAGAGGGAAGAAAGGTGGGATAGAAAGAAGGAAGGGAGGGAAGAAGGAAAAGAAAGGCGAGGAGAGGGGAGAGGAGAAGAGAGAATGCAAGGCAGGTGGGAGGAGGGAGAAAAGAAGAAAGGGAGGGAGGTGGTGATTGAGGGAGAGAGCATCAAGGGAAGGAGAGGGAGTATATTTGGTTCACACTGCTGCTCTCACAACCAATCACATATTTGTGGCTTGAACACTAGAGATGTGTTACTTTAAAGTTCTGCACATCAGAAGCCCAAAATGGGTCTGCAGGACTGTGTCGCTTGTGGAGGCTCTTGGGAAAGAACCCGTTTCCTTGCCTTTTCCAGCTTCTAAAGGCTGCCCGCATTCCTTGGTCCATGGCCCCTTCTTCCATCTTCAAAGCCAGCATGCGGTCTCTTCAAAGCTGTGTCCAGCCTTCCTCTTCCAAGGCCCCTCAAGATTACATTTAGGGCTCACCTGGAGAATCTACTTAATCACACCTGCAAAGTTTCTTTTGTCATATGAGATGATACAGTCACAGGATCTGGGGTTAAGAGCTGGACATTTTGGCAGGTGGGGATGTGTAATTATTATTCTGTCTACTACAGGGAAGGAAGGAAGGAAGGAGGAAAGGGAGGAGAGAGGGAAAGAAGAAGAAATTCTACCCAGACTCCAGCGCTCCTCCTCCACGGCACTTGTCCTGATTTGGGATTTTTCAACTGGCCTTTCTCTCTTCCAGCTCTGATCCCCCTAGCTGTCCCTGGCTTCTGCTCTCTTGTGGCTCTTTGGAGGAGCTAGGATGTAAGTTCCTTAAGGCAGAAACAGGCCCTTTCTCCTCAGCTTCCTCTGCAGCCACTCACAGTGCCTCCCTCGTGCAGAGCATGGGCTCAATAATATTTGTGGGACTGGATTGAATTGTTGAAAGCACAGCTTCCCTGCCTGGGCCTGCCCTTGTGGCCTCGGCTGACAGCCTGGAGATTAACTGCCTAATGAATAAAGTTGCTGAGCCTGGCCCAGCTGTGCCTTTCAGAGTGTGTTGGGCTTTGCTTTGCCAAGTGCAGATTATTGCCCCTGTCATTCGTTTCTCAAGCCCCTGAGCTGCTGAGCCGAGGCGGGCAGGACCACCTGATCGCAGCCGCAGCTGCAGAGGCAGCAGGCGAGCAGGGGCTTCGGCTCACCTGCCTTTGAGTGACGTGAAACATAATGCTTGCCTCCAAAGCTGCCAACTGCAAGGATGCAGAGGCCCAAGGCAGAGCTGTCATCACTCACCTGGACGGTTCCAGATGGCCTCTCCCCACCCCAACTCCCACCACCCATGTTTAGCCAGTGCTGGTAGTGTTTTGATAAAGATGTGGCCATGGACCCATGAAGGTTCATCTGCAGGTTTTTCTCTTTCAGGAGTCACGAATGCACATAACTTCAGGAACATTAGATCAAATGTGACGTGAACCTTCAGACAAGGAATCTCGCCCCAGCACGGAGGCCACAGGGTCTGGTTTGGGATGCCCTGGAATGCAGCCCAGAATGAGCCCCAGGGAGGAGCCCCAAGGCTGGCACTGAGGCAGCTGGCCAAGGGGACTTCCAAATTTGGATGCAGCTATCAGGAGAGCCTCACAGGCATCTGGGATGTCCTGAGAAGGCAGCCCAGTGCGGCCCCTCTGGCACAGGGCATAGTTCCCAGAACAGTCACAATCTAGGAATGAGGCCACCCCGCCCCCATTCTGCAGCAATTCTTGTCCACATCGCCTTCTGGCAGCCTCGCCCCTTGTCCCCGCAGAACATGGGACCCTGTCCCCTGGGGCTCCCTGCTTCACCCTTTCTCTTTCTCTCTGAACTGTCACCCCTTCCAAGGATATCATTCTCAGACATTGGTGAGAAACCCAAAGTGAAATGAAGAGAGAGTGAAAAGAGAAACCTGATCTGAGACCAATGAGAGTGGCAAAGCTCTTCTGAAAGCCAAAAAAAAAAAAAAAAAAAAAAAAAAGCCCTCTTCTGTTGTGAATTATCCACTCATTCATTCAGCAAGTAGGCATCAAGGGTCTATGACGAGCCAAATACTGTTCTGGGTGCCGGGAAACAGCAGGATACCAAACAGACACCAATCACTGCCCCCATGGAGTAGGAAACAGAAATAAGATTTAAAAAAAAAAAAAAGTAAAATGGATAACATACATGACAGCACTAAGTGCAAAAAAAAAAAAAAAGGTAAACACAGAAGGTAGGTGGGAAGTGTGGAGTAAGCTCCAGCTGGATACCGTCAGGTACAGGTAAGGCCATGCTGACCAGCCTGCAAGAATGATTTCGGAACCAGTATGAGTCCATTTCACCTACCGGATCCCTGAGGTTCCCCGGTCCTGAGATTCTGCTTTTCCTCCCAATTTCATGCCCAGTTTCATGATCGCTCCACTGCAATCCTGCTGCCAGGGAGTCACTCATCTAGATTGCAGTAACCGGAACTACAATCTAGTTCATGTCACATTTGATCTAATGTTCCTGAAACAGCCTGTACTATTTGTAGAAAAGTCCTCCCACTTGGTCTGGGGATGATTCCCAAACCCAGAGAAGCCAGTGAGCAGCTGGCAACCTCCCCTCGAATAACCCACTGCAGGCCCAAAGCAAGGCAACGCTCAACGCCCGAAGATGCTCCTCAAAACCATGAGATACTGGCAGACATCCAATGTCCAGCAACAGGAGCAGGGGATACTTACATAAGCTAGACATCCACCCAAAGAACTATGAAATCACCAATTTGCAGTGTAATGGGGTTTCTCAACCTCAGCGCTGTTGACATTTGGAGCCAGATCATTCCTTGTGGTAGCGGTTGTCCTGTGCACTATAGGATGCTTGGCAACATCCCTGACCTCTACCCACTAGACGCTGGCAGCACTATCCCCCTAGTTGTGACAACCAAAAATGTCTTCAGATATGGCCAAATATCCCCTGTGGAGCAAAATCACCTCCCAGTTCAGAAACATTGCATTGTAAATATGAAAGCTATGTCAAAATATGGGGAAAACGAATAAAAAAAATGGAACAGGGTGATAATTTCCTCTTCGTGCATGAATGCATTCCTACCATCTTACAAAGGTATACAACTAATCACATTTTGTTATACAATTAATGATTTGCTTTTAAAAAATCAGAAATAAATAAGAGTGTTGCAGAAAATCTGGAGCATGCTGTCCCTATAGTAGAGAAACACACACACACACACACACACAAACACAACGCTAAAAAAGACCTCTAAATTGTACCTTCCCTATGATTATTATGACATAAAAACATGAAAATAGTTTGATTTGCTGGGGTAGCAGGATTGTGGGTAAAATTTTTTTCTGCTTCAATGTTTCAGTGTGGTTATGAAATTATATCGGAAAGTAATTACATTTTTTAAATCTCTCTCTGCAATAAGGCTCTCTCTGATGGCAACAGTGATGGAGAGCCGTGCATTTGGTGGGCATCTATGAGATTTTGTTAATGATGGTGGAATTCAGAGTGGAAAAGTCTGCCCTTGCAGCTGCAGGGTAGCTCATTCCTTCAAAAGAACAATTTGCCAGGCAGTAGGAGATGCAGAATTTCGCCTAGAGAATGAAGGAAATGATACCACTATCATTGACACATAAAAGACAAAACTCCAAACCTCTAGGTGTGAATCTAAAGGTGACTCTTCTAAAGGTAGAGCTTATGGGGACATTGGGACCCTATTTAGAAAATTATACCTCTCTCTGGACTTTCTGGGCATATTTCATGCTTGTTCCAAGGGTGCACTGCAGCTCCCACTTTATAACTGACACCTCTTTTCTTTACAGATGGCAGCTCAGTCAGCTCTGGGTTAGAACAATCAAAAGGCTTTACCAATGACTAGGGGTAAAAAAAAATGGGGGGAAAATACCAAAAATCTAGGTCATTTCTCTCACAAAAAAAGTACTTACTCCTCTTCAGTTAGCAGAGCACCAAAACCCTTACCTCCTTCCTGTCCTTAGCATGACAGCTTCCATCCTCAATATCCAGCGTGCAGGGCTCAGTCCTAGACATGGTCGTTCTTGAGTCTGGACAAAATAGAGGGCTGAGTTCTCTCTCTCCATTGTCACAGGTTAGTTCCTGACTTCAAGAATCTCTTTCCAAATTGAGAGACGTTGGGAACAATTTCACAAGACCATGCCTACCCAGAAGACGACCACCTTAATTTTGTGAGCCCCAGGAGAGTAGCCATGTCAGAAAACCACTTCATACAACCCCAGCATCACTTAAGAGAAGCTCACATGTAATAACAGAGTGTTGCTGCTCTATAGTACCTGGAAAGCAACTCTGCATTATTTCTATATTCATGGTCCATCAATTTCTATCACTTTCTCTGGTACCTTACAGATGCTCGTAACAGTCATCCAAGATAGTACCTGGCAGAGGTAATTTCCTATGGATTGACACTGAATTAGTGCAAAGAGGCTGAACAAAGCAGGGTAGTGCAAGACAAGAGTTCAGTGTGCCTGTTATGGAGACAGATAGAGATGACCCGGGTTCAAATCCCACCATTTGTCCATCTGTCAGTTATCTAACTTGGAAAAAAACTGTTTCACTTTTATATGCATCGGTTCCCTGATTTATAATTTGTGGATTGGAATGGTGATGATGATGTTGATGATGGTGATGCTAGTGATGGTGGAGATGGTAATAATGATGATAATGATGGCAATGGTGGTGATGGTGATGGCTGTGATGATGATGGTGATGATAATATGGTTATAGGGAGTAATTCAAATAAGCCATACAAAGCCCAAGCTTATAGTATGCACTCAAATTCCATCATCATTGGACAACTGCAACTTCAAAGCCAGTTCCTGCCCCTGACTTACTATGTGATCTCATCATACTCACCTGCCTTCTCTGCCCCTAGCTTCCTGGCTGGAAAATGAAGTTATTATCCTTATTGCTTTGAGTTGTCATGAAATAAATAAAACTTTATTATAAAATAATATTGTTTAGCACGGTTTAGACTCTACAGTGAGTTCATAAATTATACCAACCTAACTGTCACTACAAGGACCCCTGTTAGAAAGCCAGCAGTTTGAAAACAATAAATAATAATAATTTTTTTTAAAAAAGAAAGCCAGCAGTCTGGATCAGCAACAGTGCTCCAGTTAGACACACAAAGCTCACCCTAGCAGGAAAAAAAATGCAGAAAAGAATATAAACATTATGTTGCTTTGTCTTCTAAGTGAAAGGATCCTTCTGAAACAACAGAGTCTGAACAACCTCCTTACTCAATAGAGGGTCAGTATGTTTTATTGCCATGGTTGACCATGGCCATGCCCACCCATGGTGTCACCATAACTTCACACAGCATGTACCACCCTTGTGACCAAAGGGCCTCTGTACTTTCTTTCTTTCAGAGAGGGACAAGTTCTGTGTCAGGAAGCAAATCCATATCATTACAAAAATAGGAATCACAGTAGGGTTACAATAGTTGTGGGTGAGCATCCAGCATTTCTGCCTCAGATCCTTCCATGGCTTTGGTCTTATAAACAAATCTTAAGTGGTTTTAATCTAAGCTTACCCCTTGATGCACACAAAATCTAAGGTGTGCCACTTCTGTTCCCTGATCCTCGATTCCCTTTATGGCTTTGGATGTACTAAATCCCCTCTGTATCGTGTCACATGACCCTATGAGTGAAGTCAGGTCATGCGACACCTGTCGAGCTTTAGGATGTGGAAAGAGAGGCCATAGAGAAGGTGAAGACCACACTTCAGCAACAGACTTCTCCTCTACTGTGAATAACAGCCAGAAGAATTGGCTCTGGCTTTTCCCAGGCAAATGGAAGCCCTGGATAACACGTAGGGCCAAGAGACAAGATCTCTTATGTTAAAGGTTCTATAATCACAATAATTCCATTGAGAGTTAACAGAGAATTTCCCAGTCCATCATTTCATCTGCTCCTCACAACTTTGGACCTGCCTTCTTCTCCATCAAAATATCTGTATGGATCACCTACCTGTCATCCTTGACCTTTTGCTCTGCTCTACCATTCATCTCCATGGTCACATGGCACTTTGATGCCAATGGAAACTGCTTCACCTTCAAAACCACTGATTCCAGCATCCTACAATTATCATCCAAGATGACAATTTCCTCTCCATCCAACCCACTGTTCATTGATGCCTCCAGGGTCGTTTTCAACTTCATTGTGACCTCCAGTTCATTGCGCCCTATGAGGGCCTTCCTTTCTTCACTTCCTTCCTAATCCACCCAGGAATATGGCCCATCATGTCAGCAAGACTACAAGACTCCTTAACTCCTTTGACACGCTCTTCTCATCATTCCCAGTTTGCAAAAGCCCCAGTGTCTCTAAATGAAGCATTATGAGTCACAGTTTAGGTAAGATAGCTCTCTGTCATGCAAGGCAGCTATGCATAGCAAGGTGGTTAGCATCCTAGCACCTGAGTACTAAGTCTCAATAGTATCCCTACTCATCACAACAACCAAAATTCCCCCACAACCCAAAGGCCCCCTGCTTCTAGTCTAGGGCCCTGGGAAATGACAACTCCCCTTCACCCCAATTTCCTGGGACACTGTGGTACAGGAAGAGATGGTTCTATGGGTAGAGGGATACACCAGACAGGATTCCACCAGAGAAACAGAAACAGTAGGAGATATATACTAAGAGACTTATTGCGAGAAATTGGCTTCCATGATTATATGGACTGGCTCAGCAAGTCTGAAATCCACAACGTAAGCTATCAAGAAAGGATAGGCAGGAACTCTCAGGCAGGAGCTGATGCTGCTGTCCACAGGCAGAATTTCTTCTTCAAAGAAACCTGAATTCTGCACCTTAAGGTCTTTCAACTGATTGAATCAGGCCCACCCAGATTATCTGAGATAAACTTTTTTACTTAAGGTAAATTGATTATTGACTTTATTTACATCTACAAAATGCCTTCATAACAACACTTAGATTAGTGTTTGATTAAATAACTGGGGACTTTAGCCTAGCCAAGTCGACACACAAAGCTGATCATCACAGGAGACCGTATACTTTGCCATCTAAAGTGGGCTACTCCTGAAAATGAAACAGAGCTATTCATGATTATGTCAGGACAAGCATAAACTGAGACAGTCACAAGCAAATTGGAACATATGGTCACATATTTATGGGATGCCTAAATCTGCCTTAAAAAGTCCTCTTGTGTCTAGACAAGGCTCAGGAAACAACCAAAGGTTTTCCCACATGGCAGGAAATGTTGAAGCCATTATATATGAGCAGGCCTGGAAGGGTCTCAAGCATGACAAGGGAAGCTGCAGAAGAAAGCAAAAGACCAAAGACCCAGGGAGATTACAGATAATTCAGACAGTACCAGCACCTATGTAGCCTCTCCCCGGTTCATGTACCTAAAGGGCTTTCAACAAAATTAGCAATGGCCTCTACATAACTAGCAGGGAGCAGCATATGGCAGTGGTCAAGGATATGGGACTCTGGAGTCGTAGTCTCTCATTCAAATTACTTACTCTGTGACTTTGGGTAAGTTATATAAGCTCTCTGTGCTTGGTTTCCTTTCCCAGAAAATGGGGATGATGAGTTACCCAGGAATGTTAACTATCACCACCATTACATCTAAAAGACACATTTCATTCTCATCCTATCTCACCTATTAGCAGCATTTGACCCTGTTAACCATACCCTCCTTTTTGAAACACTGTCATTTCCTGGCTTCCAAGAAACAATGCTATCCTGACTTTCTTCCTAACTCTCTGATCATTCCTCTAGCCACACTTTCTTCCCAAGCCATCCCACCTGCACACCTGTGAATTCAGTAACCATCTCTTGACTCTCAAACCCATATCCCCACATAAGACCTCACTTCCAAGCTTCAGACTCACACTCTCACCCATCTACTCAACACTGCTTCCTGGATGCCTCCAAAGTTCTTAAATTCAACATGTCTAAAATCGAATGTATGATCTTCTCCCCTAAAAAATACTGGCTCTCCTCCTTGGTTCTTCCATGCCCCCATCACCCATCCCATCCCACTAATAAGAAACCATGGAAGTGATCCTCTCCATCACCCACTCCATCCAATTAACCTTCCAGTTAAATCAGTTTCACCCCCTAAACGATACATGAGGGATCAAAAGCACACCCAGTCCACAGCTCTCCACTACCACTACCTAACTGAATATTGTTCCATATCCTACCTTTACTATTGTTGTGTCCTGACTGTTCTCTACACATCCACTCTGACTCCCCTCCAATTCAATCTCATTGGTGGGCCTGACCTATATATATATATATATATATATATATATATATATATATACACACACACACACACACACACACAATATACACATACACACACTCACACACACATACACATACAATATATACACACACACTCATGCTCACAGAATTTTAAAATCTTTTATCACTTCCCATTGCTATTGGGATAGGCCCCCGAATCCTTGCTGTAGCCCCCAAAATCCCTGCCTAGTCTGGCTCCCACTTGCTTTTCCAAGCCTCCCTTCATACCACTCTCCCCTCACTCTTAACTGTGGTCACCTTGGCACTTGTTCAGTCCTGTGACTGAAGTGTACTATGCACCTCCCACCCCAGGGGCTTTGTACATGCTATGTCTTCTGTCAGGAACACACTAATCCCACTCTAAACTGTGGTACATTTCTAATCCAAGCTTAAATTTCTTTTCCTCAGGGACTCCTTCCCTAAACCATTTCCCAACTCTAACCTTTCATCTAGGTCATTTCTTTTGCTATATTCTCTCATAGAGCCATGCTCTCAGCTCTCAGGGCATGCATTCAGTTTGGAATTACATATTTATTAATGTGATAACTTGTCATGAGTAGAGAAGACATACAAATGGCCAACAGACACATAAAAGATGCTCAATATCACTAATTATCAGGGAAATGCAAGTCAAAACTACAATAAGATATCACCTGACACCTGTCAGAATGGCTAAAATCAACAACACAAGAAACAACAGGTGTTGATGAGGATGTGGAGAAAGAGGAACCCTCCTGTACCACTGGTAGGAATGAAAACTGGTGTAGTCACTTTGGAAAACAACATGGCAGTTCCTCAAAAAATTAAAAATAGAATTACCCTACAATTGAGCAATCACACTACTAGGTATTTATCCAAAGAACATATGAACACTAGGAGTAGCTCCAAGACGGCAGAGGAGTAAGGGATCCTAGCTTCATCTGGTCCCTGGAAATCAGCTAGATAGTTATCAAACCATTCTGAAAACCTGCAAAATCAACCGGAGATCTAAGAAAAGAATTGCTACAATTCTACAAATAGAAAAGTGACCACTTTTTGCAAAGTAGGAGGTGTGGAGAAGTGAATCCGAGGAAATATGTGGGAAGATTAACCCTGAGGGGAGGGAGCCTCCATCTGCCAGCACCGGAATGTGATAGAGCAATGGAGCACAAAATAAAAACCTTTAGAATTTACCTGAAAGGCGCTCAGAAGGTGAAGCAGGGTGGAATCCCAGGTAGGACAGTGTAGTCTCAGGATCCCCAAGGTCACAGAAAGGCCAGGAATGCCTGACCAACACAGAGTTCCCAGGCTTGCAATCAGAGAGCCCAGGTGCCAGCTGTCTGCTAGGTGCTGCTATAAACCATGAACTGAGGCATGGTCAGGTGACCACTATCCCAGCAGGGGCCCAGCAGGTGACAGAACCAGCAAGAACCCCACCCCGCCCCATCCTCCGCCCCCCCCCCCCCCCCGCGAGGAACTGGTGCAAACCTCAGGTGTCTACAAAGTTTGGAGACTCCAAAGGGGTCACATGCTGAGATAAAAATGCTCAGTCACAGGCTGGGGGAGCACAGAGTGCAAATGGAGACCAGGGAGACAGGAGTGATTGGCTGCTTTTCTGTGTGGGCATGCTGAAGAGTAGGGGGCACGAACTTTCAGCTCCCTGGCTGGAGAGCAGGACGCCACCATCTTCATCCTCCCACCAGATGAAGCCACTTACACTGAGCCCCACCCCAGCAAAGGGTATGAACTTCCGGCCAGGAAAGACACCTGAGAATCAGTGCAACAGGTCCCTCCTGGAGAATACCAGTAGGAACTTCCCACTAATACCAAGTTTACTGATCATACGGAACTGTAATACTCCAGCTCTTGGGGGAAGAAGTATATAGTATTCGTGGGGTTTTTCTTGTTATTCTTTAGTCCTTCAGTTTTATATTTTATTATCCTTTTCAGCTATTTTCTTATCAATTATTTTTAAGGGTTTTTTATTTTCTTTAAGTAATTTGTATACATATTTCTTTTTTTTAATTTTTTTTTATTTATTTATGATAGTCACAGAGAGAGAGAGAGAGGCAGAGACATAGGCAGAGGGAGAAGCAGGCTCCATGCACTGGGAGCCCGATGTGGGATTCGATCCCGGGTCTCCAGAATCGTGCCCTGGGCCAAAGGCAGGCACCAAACCGCTGCACCACCCAGGGATCCCCTGTATGCATATTTCATTTTTAGATTCCTCTCATTGTATTCAACTACATTTTTCTGTGTGTGTGTGTATATATATATATGTAAATATATATACACATATATATTTCTACTTCTTGTTTGATTTTACTCTCATTTTTTTCCTTTTCTTTTACTTTGGTTTCTGTTACTCTTCTCATTTGTGTACTGTATATTTTTCTGGTGTTGCTGTCGCTATATTTGTATTTTCCTTCCTTTTCATCTATTCTTTTCTGGACATAATGACAAGATGGGAGAACTAACCCCAAAAAAGAACAAAAGGCAGAACTCACAGCAAGGGATCTACTAGATATGGATATTAAGTAAAATGTTGGAACTACAATTCAAAACAATGACTATAAAGATACTAGCTGGGTTTGGAAAAAACTGCATAGAAGACACTAGAGAATCCCTTACTGGAAAATGAAAGAACTAAAATCTAATCAGGTCAAAATAAAAAAAACTATTTCTGAGATGCAATCAAAAATGGAGTCTCTAACTCTAGGATAAATGAGGCAGAAGAGAGAGTCAGTGATATAGAAGACAAAATGTCAGTAAATAAGGAAGCTGAGAAAAAGAGAGATAAACAACTACTGGATCATGAGGGGAGGACTCAAGAGATCAGCAATACTATAAAGCAAAACAATTTTAGAATAATTGGGATCCCAAATGAAGAGGAAAGAGGGTGGGCAGCAGAGCAGAAAGATTGTTCGTATAAATTACAGCTGAGAACTTCCCTAACTGGGAGAAGGAAACAGGCATTCAAGTCCAGGAGGCACAGAAAACACCCTTCAAAATCAATACAATAGGTCAACACCCAGACATATATTAGTGAAGCTTGCAAATTTCAGACATAAGGAGAAAATCCTGAAAGCAGGTCAGGACAATAAGTCCTCAACCTATAAGGGTAGAAACATAGGCTGGCAGCAGACCTGTCCACAGACATCTGGCAAGCCAGACAGAACTGACATGATATATTCAAGGTGCTAAACAAGAAAAATATTTAGCCAAGAATACTTTATCCAGCAAGGCTGTCATTCAGAATTGAAGGAGAGATAAAAAGCTTCCAGGACAAACAGAAATTAAAAGAATTTCTGATCACTAAACCATCCTTGCAAGAAATTTTAAAGAATATCTTTTAAGCAAAGACAGGGCCCTAAAGTAACAAAGACCAGGAAGGAACAGAGACAATATACAGAAACAGTGCCTTTACAGGTAATACAATAGCACTAAATTCATACCTTTCAATAATTACTCTGAATGTAAATGGACTAAATGCTCCAATCAAAAGACATAAGGTCTCAGACTGGATTTAAAAAAACAAAAACAAAAACAAAAAATAAACAAGACCCATCAATATGCTGTCTACAAGAGACTCGTTTTACACCCAAAGACACCTCCATATTGAAAGTGAGGGAGTGGAGAACCATATATCATGCTAATGGACCTCAAAAGAAAGCTAGTAGTAATACTTATATCAAACAAATTAGATTTTAAACCAAAGACTGTAAAAAGAGATGAAGAGGGATGCTATATCATACTAAAAGGGTCTATCCAACAAGAAGATCTAACCATTATAAAAATGTATGCCCCTAACTTGGGAGCAGCCAATTATATAAGCCAATTAATAAGAATTAAAGAAACATTTTATAATAAAATAATAATAGTAGAAGATCTTAACACCCCACTCACAGCAATGGATAAATCATCTAAGCAGAAGATTAATAAGGAAACAAAGGCATTGAATGACACACTGGACCAGATGGACTTCACAGATATATTTAGAGCATTTCATCCCAAAGCAACAGAATACACATTCTTCTCAAGTGTAGATGGAACATTCTCCACAACAGATCACATACTGGGTCACAAATCAGGTCTTAACTGGTTTGTGAACTCAATCACAAGAAAAAAATTGGAAGGAACACAAATACATGGAGGTTAAAGAGCATCTTACTAATGAATAAATATGTCAATGAGGAAATTAAAAAAGAATTTTAAAAATTCATGGAAGCAAATGAAATGAAAACACCACAATTCAGAACCTTTGAAATGCAGCAAAGGCAGTCCTAAGAGGGAAGTATATATGTATATATATACAAGCCTTTCTCAAGAAACAAGAAATGTCTCTCTTTTTTTAAGGCTTTATTTATTTATTCATGAGAGAGGCATAGACATAGGCAGAGGGAGAAGCAGACTTCCTTTTCCCCTAATACAGGACTTAATCCCAGGACCCTGGGACCATGACCTGAGCTGAAGGCAGACATTCAACCACTGAGCCACCCAAAAATGTCTCATTTGTGTAGTGTATATGTCTCAAATACACAACCTAACCTTACACTGAAAGGAGCTGGAGAAATGTCTCAGATACACCACCTAATCTTACACCTAAAGGAGCTGAAGAAAGAACAGAAAATAAAGCCTAAGTCCAGCAGGAGAAGAGAAATAATAAAGATTAGAGCCAAAATCAATGAAATAGAAACCAAAAGAACAGTAGAACAAATCAACCAAACAGAGAGCTTGTTCCTTGAAAGAATTAAAAAGATTGATAAAGCCCTAGCCAGACTTGTCAAAAAGAAAAGAAAGGACCCAAATAAATAAAATCATAATTGAAAGAGATCACAACCAACACTGAAAAAATACAAATAATTATAAGAATATGAGTAACTATATGCCAACAAATTATGCAATCTGGAAGAAATGGATGCATTCCTAGAGACATATAAGCTACCAAAACTGAAACAGGAAGAAATATAAAATCTGAACAGACCCATAACTAGCAAAGAAGTCAAGTCAAGAATTTCCCAACAAACAAGAGTCCAGGACTAGATGGTTTATCAGGGTAATTCTACCAACATTTAAAGAAGGATTAATACCTATTCTTCTGAAGCTGCTTCAAAAAATAGAAATAGAAAGAAAACTTCCAAACTCATTCTGTGAGGCCAGCATAACCTTGATCCCAAAACCGAACAAAGACACCACCAAAAAGGAGAACTACAGACCAATATCTCTGATGAACACAGATGCCAAAATTCTCACCAAGATATTATCCAATAGGATCCAACAGTATATTAAAAGGATTAGGGATGCCTGGGTGGCTCAGTGGTTGATTCAACCCAGGGCATGATCCTGGAGACCCAGGATCAAGTCCCACGTCAGACTCCCTGCATGGAGCCTGCTTCCCCCTCTGCCTGCCTCTCTGCCCCCGCCCCTCTCTCTTTCTCTCTCTCTCTCTTTCTCTGTGTGTGTGTGTCTCTCATGAATAAATAAACTCTTAAAAATAAATAAATAAATAAAAGTATTATTCACCACAACCAAGTGGGATTTATTCCTGGCCTCAAGGGTGGTTCAACATCCACCATTAATTAATAAAAGAAAGGACAGGAACCATATGATCCTCTCAAGTGATGCAGAAAAAGCATTTAACAAAATACAGCCCCCTTTCTTGATTAAAACTCTCTGCAGTGTAGATATAGAGAGCACATACCTCTATGTCATAAAAACCATATATGAAAAGCCCACAGCAAATATCATTCTCAGTGAGGAGAAACTGAGCTTTTCCCATAAGGTTAAGAACACAATAGGGATGTCCACAACTACCACTGTTGTTCAACATAGTACTAGAAGTCTTAGCCTCAGCAATCAGACAACAAAAAGAAATACAAGGCATCCAAGTTGGCAAAGAAGAAGTCAAGCTCTCACTCTTTGCAGATGACATGATACTTTATGTGGAAAAACCAAATACTCCATCCCAAAATTGCTAGATCTCATTCAGCAAAGTGTCAGGATATAAAATCAATATACAGAAATAGGTTGCATTTCCATACACTAACAATGAAACAAAAGAAAGAGAAATTAAGGAATCAAACCCACTTATATTTGCACCAGAAATCATAAGATACTTAGGAATAAACCTAACCAAAGAGGTAAAGTATCTTTACTCTGAAAACTATAGAACACTCTTAAAAGAAATTGAAGAAGACACAAAGAAATGGAAAAACAGGGGATCCCTGGGTGGCTCAGCGGTTTGGCACCTGCCTTCGGCCCAGGGTGTAATCCTGGAGTCCCAGGATTGAGTCCCACATCAGGTTCCCTGAATGGAGCCTGCTTCTCCCTCAGCCTGTGTCTCTGCCTCTCTCTCTCTCTCTCTCTCTCTCTCTCTCTCTTTCTGTGTGTGTGTGTGTCTCTCACGAATAAATAAATAAAATCTTAAAAAAAAAAAAAGAAATGGAAAAACATTCCATTCACATGGATTGGAAGAAGAAATATTCTTAAAATGTCTATGCTACCCAGAACAATCTACACATTCAGTGCAATCCCTATCAAAATACCATCAACATTTTTCACAGAGCTGGAACAAATAATCCTAAAACTTGTATGGAATCAGAAAAGACCCCAAATAGCCAGAGGAAAGCTGCAAAAGAAACCAAAGTTGTGGAATCACAATTCCAGACTTCAGACTTATTACAAAGCTGTAATCATCAAGACAGTACAATACTGGCATGAAAACAGGCACATATATCAATGAAAAAGAATAGAGAACTCAGAAATGGACCCTCAACTCTGTGGTCAACTAATCTTCAGCAAAGCAGGAAAGAACATACAATGGAAAAAAGACAGTCTCTTCAACTGTTGGAAAAATTGGACACCCACATGTAGGAGAATGAAACTGGGCCATTTTCTTACACCATACACAAAAATAAACTCAAAATGGATAAAAGATCTAAATGTGAGACAAGAATCCATCAAAATCCTAGAGGAGAACACAGGCAGGAGCCTCTTTGACCTTGGCTGCAGCAACTTCTTGCTAGACCTATCTCCAAAGACAAGGAAAACAAAAACAAAATGAACTATTTGTATTTCATCAAGATAAAAAGCTTTTACACAGCAAAGGAGACAGTAGACAAAACCAAAAGACAATCTACAGAATAGGAGAAGATATTAGCAAATATCTTATCAGATAAACTGTTAGTATAAAAGATCTATAAAGAACTTACCAAACTCAACATCTAAAAAACAAATAATTCAGTTAAGAAATGGACAGAAGACATGAACAGATATTTCTCCAAAGAAGACCAAAAAAATGGTCAACAGACATGTGAAAAAAATGCTCAACATCACTCGGCATCAGGGAAATACAAATCAAAACCACAACGAGATACCACCTCACACCAGTGAGAATGGTTAAAATTAACAAGTCAGGAAACAACAAATGTTGGCAAGGATGCAGAGAAAGGGGAACCCACTTACACTGCTGGTGGGAATGTAAGCTGGTATACCCACTCTGGAAAACAGTACAGAAGTTCCTCAAAAAGTTAAAAATAGAGGCACCTGGATGGCTCAGTCAGTTAAGCATCTTCCTTCAGCTCAAGTCATGATCCTAGGATATCCTAGGATAAAGCCCCTTATCAGGCTCCCTGCTCAGCGAAGAGCCTACTTCTCCCTCTCCCTCTGCCACTCCCCCTGCTTGTGTTCTCTCCCTCTCTCTATCAAATAAATAAGTAAAATAATTTTTAAAAAGTTATAAATAGAGCTACCCTCTGAATCAGCAATTGCATTGCTAGATATTTATCCAAAGGATACAAATATAGTGATCCAAAGGAGGCACTTGCACCCCATTGTTTATAACAGCAATGTCTACAATAGCCAAACTATGGAAAGAGCCCTTTCCTTTGGGTATCAGATATCCACTGATAGATGAATAGATAAAGAAGATGTGGTATATGCACAATGGAATATTAGCCATCAAAAAAATGAAATATTACCATTACCATTCACAACAACATGGATGGAACTGCAGGGTATTAATGCTAAGCAAAATAAGTCAATCAGAGAAGGACAATAATCATATGATTTCAGTCATTTGTGGAATTTAGGAAACATAACAGGATTATAGAAGAAAGGAGGAAAAAACAAAATAAGATGAAATCAGAGAGGAAGACAAACCATAAGACTCTTAACTATAGGGATCCCTGGGTGGCGCAGCAGTTTGGCGCCTGCCTTTGGCCCAGGGTGCGATCCTGGAGACCCGGGATCGAATCCCACGTCGGGCTCCCGGTGCATGGAGCCTGCTTCTCCCTCTGCCTGTGTCTCTGCCTCTCTCTCTCTCTGTGTGACTATCATAAATAAATAAAAATTAAAAAAAAAAGACTCTTAACTATAGGAAACAGACTGAGGGAAGGTGTATGTGTTGGGCAGGTGGGTAACTGGGTGTTGAGAATTAAAGAGGGCACATGATATAGCAAGCATTGGGTGTTATATGCAACTAATGGTTCACTAAACTCTAATTCTGAAACTAATAATAATTATATGTTAACGAATGGAATTTAAATAAAAATTTTTAAAAGAACACAGAACGCTAATCAAAGGGATACATGCACGCCAATATTTATAGCAGCATTACCTATAATAGCCAATTTATGGAAACAGCACAAGTATCCATGGACTGATAGATAAAGATGTGATATATATATATACACTATATATATATAAACATATATATATCACAATGGAATATTAATCAGCCATCAAAAAGAATGAAATCTCGCCATTTGCAATGATATGGTTGGAGCTAGAGTATTATGCTAAGGAAAATAAGTCAGAAGAAGACAAATACCATATGATTTTACTCATGTGTAGAATTTAAGAAACAAAACAAATGATCAAAGGTGGGGGAAGAAGAGAGATAAAGAGAGAGACAAAGCAAGAATCAAACTCTTTTAACTATAGAGAACAAGCTGATGGTTACTGGGGGGGGGGTGATGGGTGAAATAGGTCATAGGGATTAAGGACTGTGCTTGTTGTGATGAGCACTAGGTGATGTATGGAAGTGTTGAGTCACTATATTGTAACCTGCAATTAATATTATACTGTATGTTAACTAACTGGAATTTAAATAAAAACTTTTAAAATGTGATGACTTGTCTACCTCCCTGGACTCTAAGCTCCATGAGAGCAGGGACCACGCCTCATTTTTCATTCCTAGCACCTAGCACAGTGCATGCCATCAGCAGGTAAATAAATGGATGAATAAAAATGAATGGATGAGAAAAACATGAATGGATGAAGGAACAGCCCTGAGAAACAGGTCCCAACCACTACCATTTTAGACTCAGGAGCCTGAGCTAGATGTGGGGCCAAAGTGACTTACCAAGGATCACACACTAGTAAGTAGCAAAGCCAAGATTGGAACCTTGTTCTTCTGATGATAAATCATATAAAACCTTTGCCACCACAGAGTATTACCTTTTCTGAGAGGTTGGAGGTATATGACTAATAATGGAGAGAAAGAAATTGTGAAAAAGGTTTTTCTCTCTGAGAATAAAATTTCTAGACTTGGACATTGAATTTGTATCAATACACTCAACATAAAAGTATTTCCTTCTAAGAGGCTATAATAAAGGCTCAAAAGGATTCTTTCACTCAACAGTAATGTCTCCTTTCCTAACTTAAAAATAGCCCCTCTCCTTGGCAGGTCGGGGTCTGTTTCTCTGTAGTCCCTCAAAGCCTACCTGAGAGCAGAGCTCCTCCATTGACTTCAAAAGGAACTTTGAGCTTCCATTAGCCACAGGAAGCAGGAACACAATGAGAAATGGGTGGTGGGTCCTGGAAGGAGCATAGACTACCAAAGAGCTGTGTGGGTCGAATAGATGTTAAGCTGCCTTGGGTGCTGCCCTTGGGTGGCTTAGTCAACACTGCCTGGGCCTTTTCAGAGTAGAGAATGACATCAAAGTTATTACATGTCCCATCTAGAAGGCCTTGGGGTGATTTCCCAGCTATCATCTCCTGAAAATGGGTATGGGTGGGACTTATTTATAGAAACAGGAAGTCATCTGGAGGTATAAACAGTTATAAATGTGTAGAGAGAACAAGGGCAAGAAGTCAGGAGATGATTGTTTCAGTCGTGGTTCTACGCCAACCCTCCAAGTGGCTTTAGACAATTCTGTCGTGCACTTAGTATGTTAGTGTTCTCTTTGGTAAAGGAGTTGGGATGAATGGGCTCTAAGACTCCCACTATTATGAGATCTGCTTTCACGTAGTAGGTTAGAAATATCATTTCCTTAGGCTTCAGAGAGGGTGTTGGCATCAAAATGAATTGCCAAATTATTAAGAATTGAATTATTGCTATTGCTGATGGATGAGTTGGAAAATTTCTAAAATAACTACAGATCTTGATTCTTCACATTCGTGGAAAATGAGAAAATATGAAATATATACGTCAAACCCCATTTAGATGTCTCTTCCAATTTTCTTCCCAGAAAAAGAATTTAGAAGAATAAAGATATGGAAAACACAAAGAATCACCTTCCAGGTGGATAGACAACATGAAGAACATGGACACTGATACTGACAGGCCAGTCTTGGACTAGGAAACAACTTGCCTGTGAATAATAAGCCTCTGAGCTTTGCATCCCATTTGCTCACATTTCTGTAAGATGCTCTGCTAGATTTAAAGCTCCTTGACTTTAAGACTATGTCTTATCCCTGAAAGTGGACTGCCTTACAAATGAAGTTGGGGCTCAAAATATTTCTTATACTGTCACCAAAGTAATATTTTTTAACACAAACCTCACCATGGCACTTCTTGGCATAAAATCCCACAGTGGCCCCACACCTCTCTCAGAAATTATGTATTCTCTTTTCTTTTTCTTAAATTTTTTTAAAATTATGTATTTATTTAAAATATAATCTTTTCACCAATGTGGGGCTTGAACTTATGACCTCAAGATCAAGATTCACACATTCTTCCAACTGAGACAGCCAAGCACCCCAGTACCCATTTTACAATTTCCCTAATGAAGAGACTCGCTTGAGGAACTTGTTATTCCCCCCAAAATTACCAGACCCCTGAGTGAGAATCTCCAGAGAAAAGGCCTAGAGATCTGCTTTTGTTTATTGTTTCCTTATTTGTTTTCTTAATAAACCCTCCACTCTTCAACATGGCTCATTTAATCATCAGGAAAAACTGGATACTGCTTCCCCAGAGAAATAAGAGTAAGGATACCAATTGTAATATCATTTTGATGGCTTAAACCTGGAAACAACCAGTATCCCCATCAATAGGGAAAGAGATAAATAAAATGTACTATTCATAAAGTGGAATTCCATGCAACAGTTAAAATGAATGAACTTGATCTATCAACATGGATAGAGTTGAAAAAGTCAAGGGGAGAAAAAAGCAGGACACAGAATAATGTCTTAGAATATAATACTTCTGTGTATAAAATATGCTTTAAATGATGTGAAAGGATAAATACCAGATGAATGACTGTTGCCTTGGGAAGAGATGGAGAGAAAGTAATTAGACAAAAGATGTTGGTTCAAGGGGCTTTAAATGTATCTGTAGTATTTTATTTCTCTTTTGAAAGACTGGAAAAGAACATAGTTAAATGCTAACAGGTTTTTTTTTTAAAGATTTTATTTATTTGAGAGAATGGTAATGCATGTATGTACTCTGTGAGGTAGGGGTGGGAGGTGGGAGAGGCAGAGAGAGAGGGAGAGAGAGAATCTTAAGCATGCCCAGCACAAAGGCCAATGTAGGGCTCTATCTCACAACCCCAAGAGCATGCCCTAAGCCAAAGAAATCAAGAGTCGGACGTTTAACCAACTAAGCCCCCCAGGTGCACCTAAACTCTAACAGTTTTTAATCTTGGGTGGTAGGAATATGGATATAGGTGTCTAATGAACATATTCTTTTTTTTAAGGTTTTATTTATTTATTCATGAGAGACAGAGAGAGAGAGAGAGAGAGAGAGAGAGAGAGGCAGAGACACAGGCAGAGGAAGAAACAGGCTCCATGCAGGGAGCCTGATGTGGGACTCAATCCAGGGACTCCAGGATCACGCCCTGGGCCAAGGGCAGGTGTTCAACCACTGAGCCACCCAGGTGTCCCATGAACATATTCTTTATATATTTTTTTTCTAAAAATTCAAAATAGAGTGTGAACTCTTTAACACAAAATAAAAATGGACTGTGGTTTGACACTTGCCCTGAAACACGCCATGCCCTCTGACTGTGGACTATCAATCATACCAAAATACTTTCTCTACCCCGACACAGTAGGTGTGGCCAGCTCCCAGGTGTCTGCATACAAGGTTCCCTTTGACTGTCCTGTCCCCGGGGAGCCCCAGTGGCTAGCAAGATTCTTCTTCATGCTTCAATGCCCATTTCTACTGCTACCACCCAGAGGACATGCTCTCCATCTTGTTCTGACAGAGGCAGGCCCTCCCTTTTATACTCTGGCACAGATCTTATTTGAAGGTCCAGCATCCGGCCCAGTGCACAGCATCCGATCTGCACCAAATTAAATCCTTTGGACGAATGAAGGAATGAAATGGGACATTCAACCAGTTTCCCATCAGCAAGATTCATCCATGTGGATACACACTAAATGCCAATTAAAAGAAACAAAGCTATTTCGGGGAGATGAACACCACTCTTCCTTAGTTCTTTGTGCAACAGATAAGCAAAAAGTAATAGGTAGCTGAGGTAGCCATCTTCAAACATATGAAAGGCTTTGAATGGAAAATTGAGAATAACTGCTCCATTTCCGTCAAGCCCTGAGATAATGAACTTAAATTACAACTGGAAACATGTGGATTAGATATTGAAAAGGACTTAACAAGAATGGCATTCTATGGCAGGAGAGAACCATGCCTCAATGGTTTTGGAGGTAGCCCGTCCTGGCACAACTCCCAACTCTTCCACTCGATGGCCATTGAACTTTGGGCACATTATGTCTTCTCTCAGAGCCTCAGTGTCTTCAATTCCAGGATGGACGTAATAATACCCACCTTACCTTAATACTACCTCCTAGTAGTGAACGTTCAAAGGCATAACATGTAAAGCCCCTGGCACATAGGAGTTACTCCCCCTGAATCATCATAGAACTAAAATAGGAAATCCCTCTCTCTTGCTATTTTTGAGGCTCAATCATGCAACAGTTGTTGAGTAGAAATCCTAGCTTGGAGCAGAGGATGGATTCCAGGAGCACCACAGGACCCTTTAATCTGTCCTGTCGATTGTGCTATAGAGCCCCAGGACTACCCAGGGAAAAGCATCTTAAATTCCCTTTTTGGGAGTTAGACTATCCACAACATTGAGGTCACGACTGGAGCCAGCTGATTTTTGAGGGCCAGGTTTTCAGGGATGGTGTTTTTCTTTTATCTCTTTAAAAAGACATGTCACTTATGGTCCTGATAACAGCCTAGGCTAAACTGTTTAGCATTTTCATTTTAAAAGGTGATACTTAAATTGTCTTTTTAAACTTTCATTGTAAAAGGTGATAGTTAAACTGTCTTCTTTCAGCCCTAACATCAACACCTCCCCTGCTCCCGCCCTGATAATAGGCTCTGGGATTGTGCGAGAATTGCATTTCTCCTCTCTTCTTCTCCCAGTTGGGAGCAGAAATGAAGACTTGCTCAAGACTCTGAGATTCTTTTCCATTCCAATTCAGTCAAGCTCAGCCCCTAGAAGAGATGCTGACCTGATTCTAACAGTCTTCGTTTATAATGAGATCAGTTTTTACTGTAGCCTACTCTAAGTGGAGAATCTGTTTCTTGGAAAACAAGATTAAAATTCGCCCCTAACTTGAAAAGCACATGATCCAGGATCAATAGGTCCAGCAGAGCTAGACAGAAAGACTGGATATAAATCCCACAGTGCCACCCCATCCTATTCCATCTCCCCCTGCCCTCCCCTGCTCTTCCCTTCCTTCCTCCCATCTTCCCTCACCTGTCCCTAGGGTAAGACAAAGAGGTATCTTTTCCAGAATGCCCGACAACGTGTTCCATAATAATGCAACCCTTCCCCCACAGAATCATGGCACTCTTTACACATGGCTTCTCAAGGAGCAACAGAGAAGGCACTTACTTCCTTCATAGAATGTGACAGGGTTCAATACATAATGAACAAAATGTCATAATAGCTTGATAAAGGCACTTTGTAAAACACATGGAACAAGTAATTAAAAAAAAAAAAACCTCTAAATGAAGATTCAATTCCAAAGGGAAGAATGCCGTTGGGTTTTTTGACAAAGCAAAATATTCCAAAATTCAATTGTTTAATAGGGCTTTCCCCGGCAGCACTGGCACATATTAATTCTCATTTCAAGGCAGCATGTTTATTTTAGTTCCAACCTACTTTCAATGGTAGGTAATTAGGGAAACTAAAAGTGCATATCTTATTGCTTAATTTAGAGTCTACCACTGTGTTTCTAGGCCTTTCTTGGGATGTGTTTTAATGATTCAGAACGATGAAAGATTTTTATTCAACTTTAACTGCTTGAGAAAGGCAGTGAATAAAAGTCAGGTTATAGATTCTGATTTTTAAAAGAAACCTCGTCCTCTTATTTTAAACCCCAGCTTTTGCACATGCAAGCGAAGTTCTTGGGTAATAAATTCCACCAGAAGCTCTCAGGGCTCCTGACATCACTGCTCCAGGCATTTCTCTGAGGTCCAGGCACTTACCACAAGATTCCCGCCAGTGTCACCAGGAAAAAATTATCTTGGGTGGCCACCGTGGAAGCCACAGGTGTCTGTGGAGTATTTTTCTACCTAAAGAGAGGTAAGAAGCCACATCAAAAACAAAAACAATTGCATAGCATCAAAACTCCCCTCTGCTGGAGTGGTATTCTCCAAGAGAAATACAGTGTCGGCCCCCATATAATGTAATTCTATATTCTCTAGTAGCCACACTTTATTAAAATAAGCAATATAGTATGATTAAACTACATCATCTTATCTTGGACGTTTGTACTTTTTGGCCAATATCTCCCCGTTTCCCCCAGTCCCCGGAAAACACCATTGAACTGTATCTGTAAGTTCAACTTCTTTTTTACGAAGTCCACACATAAGCGAGACCATACAGCACCTGCCTCTCTCTGTCTTGATTATTTCACTTAGCACAATGCCCTCCGGGTCCATTCATGTTGTCACAAACGGCAACATTTCTTTCTGTTTTGTGGCTGAATAATATTCGCTTTTATGTACGTACCACATCTTCTTTGTACACATTCCTGTCCATGCACACCTAGGTTGTTTCCACATTGTAGCTACTATGAATAATACTGTAATGAACACACTAGTGCAGGTACCTCTTCAAGATACTGATTTTGTTTCCTTCAGATATATACCCTTAGCTAAAATTAAAAATTCTGTTTCTCAGTTGCACTAACCACACTTCTAGTCCTCAGTGACCCCAGGTCACTAGCTAGGCTACTATACTGGACAGTGCAACCCTAGAGATCTTTTAATCCAGGGCCATAAGGTGTAGGAATCTTGACCCAGCTGCCACCAGATCCTGAGCCCCACCAACAATGAGACCCCCCTCCTCCTCCCACCAAGTGCTCCAGGCAACTGTCGGTTCAGGTGGTTGGAAAGCCCTCCTTAAAAAGTGTGGAGCTGAAAACTGCTGCCTGTCATTTCTATCTCCAGATCCTACCTCTATTTTCCAGAAAGTCTGTCCCCTCCCTGGGGGGTGATGGGAGCAGCCCACACAGCCCCCAAAAGCCAGACAGGTCCAGCTGGGGTCTCCTGAGGTCTCCTTACTATAGACCCCAATCTGTCTGCCATAGGGCACCACGTCTATTCAAGAGGAGTCAGGCTTTTTGAGAAAGCCTTCTTTCCCACCCCTGGCCCCTTGATCACATAAAGGGGAGGGTGGACAAGAAGAGCAGTTAATAACGGCTATTCCCTGAGGCAAAGCGGCTCTGCTCTTTCCCGGCTCACGCCATAAAACGCAGCAGCAGAAGAGTGACCCTAAATGCTGCAGGAAAAGAGTCCACATAAAACTGAGCACTTGGTACCTGGCACCGGGAGATTTTTCAGAGAAAGCACTTTTGGAGAAAAAATGAACAGAGTAGAGAAAAGCAGTTAAACTTTAATACATATATAAATATTAGTTTTGCATAAATGGGGTCATATGATTGATGCCATTATCATGAACCCTGTACCCCACCCCGTATCAGTATCAGCAGCTCCCCATTCCCACACCCCCACCCCACAACACATATTAAGAATCCAGCATGTGTCCTAGATTTTTCTCCCAACTTAGAGAATCCAGCACAGCCCTTCATATACTTTTGAGTTGGCTTGTCATGGTGTGTTTTACAAAACCAAGATCTTTTAATACACGCTTTCCTGTACCTTGCTTTTCTCACCGAGCTACCTTTCAGTTATATGGAAAAAAAGAGCCCTCCCTGTGTCTCACACTGAGCCCAGATCTTCCCCCTGCTTGGTGGAATGGCTGGTGTGCACCTCCCAGACACACACACACACACACACACATGCACACTCACACACATACATGCTCTGGGGCTCTGGGGCTGACCCAAAGTAGGACTGGCTCACCTGGCCAGTTGAGACCACAAGGATGCCCCAGACCTCAAGATAGCTGGAGGTGATTCTGCAGGTGTCAGCCTGGCTGCCTGCGCAAACTGGAGAGAAGAAGAAGAAAGTTCTCCCTCCCGCATCTCTGGCAGCCCATACCACCACCTTCAGTGCCCTCGCCTTCAGTGTTCTGTGTTGCCAACATGTACACATCTTCTTTCCACTCTCAAGTTTGGGGAGCACTTAGGAAATTGAAATGCACACCAATAACCAGAAACCCGACAGGTCTGCAGGTGTGAATGGACTTCTTTACACCAGGTGTACCAACTTGAAAGACACAATTTTGCAGTGGATGCAGGGAGGAGCACTCATCTGTCTTGGGAAGCGTTCAATAGCTGCCTTTACTCTGCTCACTTCCCCTCTCCCATCCCTGGCCCCTGCCCTAGACGCAGACAGCGACGATGCTCCCAAAAGGACCCAGATCTGTCCTCTTGCACCACTTGTTCCATGGGGTGGAGTGAGAACTGTGCTCCCCAAAATGCGTCATGTGTCAGTGCCTATAGTACCACCAGAAATCACGGGGCAATGTTTCCTTCATCCATTTTTAATTGCTGCAGATTATAATGACATTCTTTACAAAATAAATACTTAACCACCTTCCCTTAGATTTTTCAGGCCCGAGGAGGACGGAGATGTAAAGCTTTCGGTTAATAGCTTAGTTTATTCTGGTGTCATTCCTTTTATTTCCTTTCAGCTTGTTATTTATGGTTTAAATTTTTTGCACCCTGGTGCTTGGCCTGCTTTCCTCGGGAGGATAATTAAGAAAAAGAATTTAGATGTTCAGGCATTTTTTTTTTTTTTTTTTTTTTTTTTTTTACCATTGGTCTGGAGACAGTAAAAGAGTATAGCAGGAAAAAAAAAAAAAAAGGAAATGCGAGAGAAAGGGGCAAACAGCACTGCTGCAGTCACCACCAAAACCCCAAAATAAAACCAATGACTTCCCTAAAGGGTAGTAAGGTGTTATTCTTGGCATTTGGGATGGCACAACCTATCATTCTAACCCTCAACAGATTCTGTTAGGCAAATGGCTAAATGACAGGACTCGTGTGTGTGTGTGTGTGTGTGTGTGTGTGTGTGTGTGTGCAGACAAATTATCATGGAGCTCATCTGTGACCAAATGGTCCTGTAATTGAAATGGGAGCGAGATTCTCCAAAGTGCATGTGCCCTACAGCTGACCTGATCCCACGTCTGTGGGCCTGTGAGACCAAAAGAATCAAGAACGGAAGCCAAAATCAAAATGGAAAGTATGCTTCTCCCACCACATAAAGAAGCTGGTGTTTAATTAGACAGGGGCCATGAATCTCAGCCTTCAGAATAAAACACAGGGGCAAAAACAATAAAACTTTCTCCATGAGCGACTCCTCCTCCTCTGGAAGACAGTGATAATGAAACCGACAAATATACCTTGGAGGCCGGCTTCAAGAATCCAATCGATTTATTTAATAATTTAGGAATCACTTCCAGCCATCTCTCCCATTAAAATCTGAGGGGCCATTGTGTTCTCTGTTTCCTCGGTTCCTTGCCCTTCCCTTAGCTATGCCTCACTGGCTTTAATAAATAAGTAATACAGGGGGGTTGGGGGGCACTTATCTGGAGTGCCTCGCCTTCGCCTTCACCCTGCAGGGCTCTCTGATTCTTTTCTACCTGGGTATAAATGGAGTCGAGAACAATCTTCTCTCCCGTCAAGGCTGGGCCAGCAGGGTTGGACCTCTCGGGGTGGCCGCGGCAGCCCGGGAGCCCAGGGCGCTGCTCGAGCCCAAAGACGTGCAGAATAAATAACACGTTAAGACAAGCTCGGAGAGGCCGAGGCCGGGGCTCACTCCCGAGGCACAGCGTGTGCGCGCAGGCGACTCTCCAGCTAGTAAATGGCAAGAAACCACAGCGGCCAGTAGGGGAATTCCAAGAGCATCAAAGTAAACTGTGATCATTTGTAGTTTATTGCTCAAAAGCGAGAGCTGCTGAACCCAGCCTCGGTTAGTTTCCTCGTGATGCTTTGAAGAAAACAGGGAAGAGACTGCTCCGGTATAGCAGGGCGCACAAAGCAACTGGCCTGAGCGCAGCAACCATTCCTCTTACCCTCCCCGTCGGGCAAGCATGGGTCCCCCATCCTCCACCCCTAGCCCTCCAGCCCCAGGCTCCAGGCCCCCGGCCCCTGGCCCCGGGCTTCAGTGACCCAGGGGTGCCCCGGGACGCGCGGAACCAGGGCGGCCTGGGGGGGAGGGGGCGCGGGAACCAGGGGGTCCTGGGAGGGGCGCGGGGAACCAGGGGGTCCTCAGAGGGGTGCGGGGAACCAGGGGGTCCTCAGAGGGGTGCGGGGAACAGGGGGTCCTCAGAGGGGTGCGGGGAACCAGGGGGTCCTCGGAGGGGCACGGGAACCAGGGGATCCTGGGAGGGGCGCGGGAACCAGGGGGTCCTGGGGGGGCGCGGGGAACCAGGGGGTGCTGGGGGGGCGCGGGGAACCAGTGGGTCCTGGGAGGGGCGTGGGAACCAGGAGGTCCTCGCAGGGGTGTGGGGAACCAGTGGGTCCTGGGAGGGGCGCGGGAACCAGGGGGTCCTCGGAGAGGTGCAGGGAACCAATGGGTCCTGGGAGGGGCGCAGGAGCCAGTGGGCCCTCGGATGGCGAAGACCCCGATGCCTGCAGAGCCACCGGAATGGTGACTCAGAAGCGACAGCTGGCCGCTGGCATGGCTGGCTCCATCTACGACCAACATGGCTAGTCTCCAGGCCAAAACCCAAGCCATTGGCACAACCAGCATCCACTTCCCAGCCTCTGCCCAGCGCCCACAAGCCGCCTCTGAGCGCCCCTCTTCCTAGGCCAGCCACTTCTACTGTTTACAGGTCTCTCTCCAACCCTTTGCAGGTGTACTCCTGATTGGAAAGCCTGCCCCTCTACCCTCCTCCCTGTCTCCAGCTAGACTCACTCATTTTTGCCCTGGAAGACTTGGCTTAGTTAGGCAGGAACCACCAGGACCCAGAACTTCCCAGGCCACTGCCCCACGGCACTGAGAACATGCATGTCTTGCCACTGATCATCTGATAATGTAATTATTTACATTCCGTCGGGGCTGTATCCCCATACTGAACATATGCGAGCGCACACGGTGGTGCTGAGGCAACCTGCATCCCTACGTGTTGAGGAAAGCTGAGCTGGCTCGCGGCCAGGAGTCCTTGCCAGTCTGTGTAACTTGCACTTTCCAGATTTTTCCGCTGGGGGAAAGAGGAGGGAAGAGGGGACTGAAGTGCTTTGTCTCCCCTGGAAACCAGCATCCCAGTCTTCACCCAGCAGCCAATGCAAGGGCAATTTATCCCTGCCAGGAAAGCACGGGCAGCAAGCCACAGAGCCGCTTCTCTCCATCCACAAATTAATGATCATTCCCGGTGTTAATTCCATAAATAATTCATGAAGTCAAATATAAGGTATCTCTAAGCCCCCACCAGCCATACTGTGCGGCCTCACTCACAGGAGACATTTAAACACAAACCTGGAAGCCTCTTTGGTTTGCAGGAAGTTCTGATAAGGCTAAACGCACATTAAATTTAGCCAAATGCCCTTTATTCCATAAATATTCATTGAGCACCCTGTCTGTGCCAGGCATGGTGTGGGCTGAGGCTGAATAAAGGGCACACAGTCTCTCCAGTAAAGGACAGAGTCTCTCCTTTATGGTTGACCAGGAGAAACTCAGAAACATCACAGAGTGTTAGCACTGAACAGACAACACAGGGAGGCTGAAGAGTGTAGAGGTTGAGTCTCTGTCCTCTGGAGTCCAGCAGATCTGGCTTCTAACCCCAATTCCTGGCCAAGTGACCTGGAGCCAGTTCATCTCTCCCTAAGCCTCAGTCTCCTCATCTGTTGGGTGGGTATGATGGCAATGATAGTCTCCACCTCATAGGGTTGGCCTACAGAAAGAAAGCAAGTAATGTGAGGCATTAAAATGATTAATATTATGATATAAAACACACTCTGGGGGACGGGGGGAACCAGAGAAGGTCTTTTGGAGAAGCTGAGTCCCAAAGGATGCATGGGAGAGGGTACGGGAGATTTGGAGAAAGAGGAGCTACACAATTCCCAGAGCCCAGGGCAAAATAAAGAGGCAGGTCCCCTTCTTCAAGAAGTATTGAGACTTTCAAGACAGTGACAACAGAGCGTTAAAGCAAGCACAGGGTCGCTATAAGCAGAGATTGTCGTGCCACTACACAGCCGGTGAAGCCAACCCGAGGAGAAGGTATGTTCCCCACAATCAAGCACGTGTCACGTACTAGGACTACAGGGGTGGCGGCTCTGGCTCACTACAGCCTGAGTTTTAAGCCCCAGTATGAATGCAAGATGCTTCTGACTGAACTACATCCGCTCTGGCTGTTGCATCGAGGTTTGTGCATGTGTGTGAATGACATCACTGCACCCCTCACTCCTCTGATGCTGCCTACAAGCGAGAGAAGGCACAGGGCCACTTTTCCAGGTCCCTCACAGGCCTGGGATTCCTGAAAGAAATCACTGGGAATCCTGGGGTTTGAGATCCAGGCATCCTGGGTACCAGCCCCAGGCCTCGCTCAGGGCAAGTCACCTCCATCGCTGGTCACCAGCTCCTCATCTGTGTAGTGCAGCAAGTAGACTCATTAATCTCTAGGATTCCTTTGGATAGAATATTGGACCTTTCTGTGCAATAGCAGCAGGAGGAAGAAAATAAAAGTCTGCAAAGCCAGAGTAAAGTAATAATAATTTTAAAACAAGCTATATACCTGCTGACTTTTTAATATACCATTTCTGGTCTGGGAAAAAACTGTATTATGCAAAATAAAATGCTGTTGAAAATTCCCATAATGTCCCCATATGCATTTCATTTAGCCGGTGTGGTGTATATCATGCCATTAAGCCTCTGTGTAATAGGGGTTCTAGAGCCTAGAATCCCTGGTAACAATCCATTTGGACTGCTCGGCGTGGGGGGCACATGTTTCCTGTACATCACTGACTGGTTTTATTGCTTAGAACATTTGCACAAAGTCAAACAATTACCCCCGAGAGATGGATCATTTGCTCCTGCTTTTCCTCACCTGAAGTTGCCATCCTTTAAACTCCCTTCTTTGGATAATCTCCCTGACTCACAGCTGAAACCATCCATGGAGCCACACGCCCCAGGAACTTAGATAGACCCCAAAAGGCAGCCAGGACCAGGGTCTTCTCCTCTGGAAACTCTTCTAAGCAATTGGACATCTTAACATTGGTTCTCAAACTGGAACGTACGTGGCAATTTCCTGGATAGCCTGTTAAACGTGATTGCTGGACACAGCTTCCAGAGCTTCTGATTCAGTAGAGCTAACAAATTCTCAGTGATGCTAATGCTGCTGGTCCCAGAACCACACTTGGAGAACCACTCTATTTGAGAGGAAACAGTAGCAAGTTCCTAGTCCACTTGTAAGATGGACAATTTCTAAGATATGATCAGATGAAAGCTCCCCTCTGTGTAATGAATGAAGGGCAAGGCAGTCAGAAATTCTCTGAGGCTGGGTTTACCCTCAAGGGGGCATCAGTGTCTCCCAACTAGGTTTCAACCTCCAAAGAGACAGGTATTCTTCTGGGGGCCATTCATTTCCGGGTATTGGGCTGGTGGGTGGGGGGCCCACGGGGAAGAAAGTGCTCACAGAAGGTGTTCAGTCTGCACTGGGAAGAGGCCCCACTCTCAGCCTCAAGTAGAGACACTCTCCCAAGGCTCTACCCTGCCCTAAATCCTGAGCAAGCAGCATCGGGATCACCTGGCTAGTTAGAAATGCACAATCTCAGGCCCCAACCCAGATCTCCTGAGCCGGATCTGTATGTTCAACGGGATTCCCAGCAATGTGTCTGCACATTATGGTTTGAGAAGCACTTCCCTAGAGAACATGGCAGTGGGGAGAAATGCCTCTGACAAAAGGGGGCAGATTTTCCAAGAGTGCAGTTCCTTCCATGTGAACTTGAGCCTGACCAGAGTCTAGCTTGGAGAGAAGGAGGTGGAAGGGAGAGGACATGCACATAGAGTAGCACTTGTCTCTATCTCCTGGTCCAGACCTAGGGAGGCCTGTGATGTGTGACATGCCGAGGCCTGACGAGGAGTTGCACACTCAAATGCCAGGAGGGTAACATGTGATCAATGCATGAATCAGGTGATGATGCCTTTGACTTACCAGCTAGAGGCTTGCAGCTTTGGAACTTGGAAAACACTGTGCTTGCCAAACAGAAGTGTTAGCCGGCTGGGCTCCATCTGCAGGCTACCAGTTTCTGATCCCTGCCCCACAGTTTTGGCTAAAATACACTGGCAACCTACTATACACCAGGCATGTTATCATTATTTCCATTCTACACTTGAGAAAACTCAGGCAAAGGCAAAGGAAGTAATTTACCCTCCTCCAATTATGCAGCTAATAAGGAGTGGAGCTGGGATTTGCATGGGGCAGTGTGGTCAGAGGGCTAGACAAGAAGGCCTCCTGTATAGAAGGCCACACCTGTGGGTAGAGAGTGGCATCTATCCTGAAGGTAGGCAGAAGCAGATTCTTTTAGAAGAAACCAGCACCTGTCAGGTGGTCTTAGGACAAACCTATCATTTATTATCCAAAATAGGATGTTTGGGAGAATAAAAAAAAATGTTAATTCTTATTAACTATGCTGCACAATAGATGTAAAGGCAGAGAGTCCAATGGAGGGCTGAGGGACTGAGGGACTCAGTCCCCCTCTGATTGGACTGAGGCTTAAACAAAGTCTCTGCCACTCTAACCAGGGAGACAATAGGAATCGAAAGTGAGGATGGGTAACCCATGCCTTGGAACCAGACCATCCAGTTGGTGGTGCTGGGATTTTTCTCAATTTCTGTCTGTTTGTTTTAAGATTTATTTATTTATTTATTTATTTATTTATTTATTTGAGAGAGAGAGCGAGAGCACAAGCCAGGGGACGGATAGAGGGAGAGAGAGAATTTTAAGCAGACTCCACGCTAGGTGTGGAGCCCTACGTGGGGTTCAGTCTCACGACCCTGAGATCATGACCTGAGCCACAAAACCAAGAGTCGGGCGCTTAACCAACAGAACTACCCAGGCACCCCTGCCTGTTTTTCTTTTATTACCCACAAAATCCAGTAAGGGCTTGTGAAATGCATCCCTCCTCTGGAGCCGCCTCCCCCCTAGTTAGATAAACTAAGCAAGGGGACAAAGTAGGGAGTCCAGTCCTCCCCTTCTCCCCACATGGCAACTCCTCCCACTGTTGTCAGCCTTGGAGGGTCTGGTCTTACAGGGGAAATTTTACCTAACATTACAATCTCCCCCCCCTAAAATCTCTATAGCAAGGCCCTCATCCCGGAATCTGCCTCTAGACTCAAGCAAATAAATACCTTGATCATTTTCAAAGAGCAACCTGTGTCATTGTGCCCTCGCCACAATAGGGAGAGAGGTTGTACTACCCCCATTTCATATCAGAGGCTCAGACAAGAGCAGTGAAAGCGACCAATTCTGAAATGGAAGCAATCAGACCTAATGAAAAGCAGGACTGATTGGGCTGGGTCCGTTAACTGAGAATAATTACCGGCTCCTTTTTTTTTTTTTTTTTTTTTTTTAAGGAACTCCCACAGTGACCGCTGGGTGGTTCCTCTTGAGTAAATAAAATGAGTGAGGAAGGATTTTTGTTTTGTATGGAACTGGCCTGAGGCAGCAGGTCCACACAAGGGAGCAGTGCCTGGGTCGTGCCTAGCCCTGGTTCATCTTTCTTCTTTATGCAGCTGCCAGCAGATGTCCTTCCCACAGCAGCCCCAGCCATCCAGATGGCACGAGAGTCTAATTGCCATTGTTAGCACGGATGGTGCATTCCAAAAGAGGAGAGAAAATCAGCCAGGAGAGAAAATATCTCTTCTCTCTGAGGAGCCACCTACTGCCTTCGTTTAATACAGATGAGCATCCCGCTATGCCACTCTGCCATCTGTGTCTGAGGGAAAGGACTAGAAGCCCCTTCTTGCTTCGGGAACCATATGGAAGCCATTAAGAAGGATGTCCTTGCCACTCATCGGCCCAGGGCTGATGAAAAGACATTAGTCCCCCAAAACTAAAAAGTCTGACAAGACCAAGTATTGGCGAATATGTGGTGCATCAGTATCTCTCGTACGTCGCTGAGGAGCCTGCAAATCAGAACACCCCCTTTGGAGAATCTGTACACCGTCTAGTAAAGGTGAAAATATCCACTTCCTGTGACTTTTGCAATTACACTCTGAGGTATGGGACCCTGTGGAAATGCACGCCTAGGCATGCCGGGATACACAGACTAGAATGTTCATGGTAGTGTCGTGCATGGTTATCACAAACTTGAAACGACCCAAATGTCCATCAGCAGTAGACTAGATGAATAAGTCACAAATCAGTGCCATTGCTATTGTTATTATACAGCAATGAAAATGAGTAAGCATAATCTTGAGAAAAAAAAAAAAAAGCAAAAGACAGAAGAATGCACACAGTATGATTGCATTTATATAATGTTCCAAATCATCAAAATACCAGAAACATCCAATACTACCCCCTATTGCTTTGGGATGCATTTGTGTGTAGTAAACATTAACATAAAGCAAGGAAAAGTATTACCCCACGTGAGTATAGTGTGTATAATTCTAGGGGAAGGAGGGAATTATGACACGGTGGGAAGGGTTGGGGGATTGTATGTTAGGTACTGGCAGCGTCCTATTTCTTGACCCGAGGAAGGTGGTACCCGGGTGTTTGCTTCTGTAGATGTACGCCTTGTGCATTTTTCTGTTGATATGTGATACTTCATACCCACACACAAAAGAAGTTTCAAAAAGAGAAAAGAAAGAAATCTCCCCAGGCCTGATGGCAGCTGCCCCCTACTGGCACCCAAGGAAAGTGCAAGTTGGGATGGTGTGTCTCTGGAGAGCCCAAGGAGGGGAGAAGGGATGAAAGGCACAGGAGGGGCGCAGCCTCAGGAAAGTCCTCCCGTATCCCTTTTGGAATTTTTTAGAGTTCTATTCATGAGTTGTTAACCATTTTGTTTAGCAAATCGGTTTATCCCGATGACGTCTGTGGAGGTGGCAGATGGTGATAAAGAAACCCCCACCCTCCAAATGCAGCCAGGGCCTGTTTGCTCACCCTCTGCTCTGGCATGGGCCTCAGTTCCCAGGGCTCAAAGAGTCAAAGAATGGGAAAGGGAGGGGAGGGAGCGAGGGGCAAACTGTGTGGGCAGCAGGCGGCGGGGTCTGTGGGGATGGATCGAACAGTGGCCTTTACAACAAACTGCAGCCCCAGAACTGAGCCTCGTCCTTTGCTGTGAGAGCCTTATAGATGCATGCTAATATCAAAGCCTGGGGAACCCAACCCCAGCCACTAAATAGAATCAGTGGGGCAAGAGCCAGAGGTGTCCTGGGCAGGGAAGCATGGAGAGCATGAGTTTGTATGAAAATCCAATGAAGAACTAGATGACAGTACGTATAAGAGCCAAGAGGCTAGAACTCTCTGCTCCCTGTTGTTGTCAATAGCCCCATCTGGTCCCTCCACTGCAGAAGAGTTTGCAAAAGGCCTCTTCTAGGGCCTGACAGTTCCTCTGAAAAGGAAAAGCCAGAGCAGACGTTTTCAGGGGCTTAAGTCCAGAGTGGGACGGGCGGGATGAGACAGTGACAATGAGATGTAGTTCTATTCTTTAACACTGGGGAAATGGCATAATGGGCCTATTCATTAATCAGGTTAAAATGTGGTCTTCCCTCTGCGTCTAATGTTAGTGACAACCCAATTTAATAAAAAAGGAGACTTATACAAGTCCTTGGGTCTGAGCTCTAAAATGACATTTTGCAGCTTGTGCCTTTTGAAATCTGAAGATGTTTGGATTTCCAGATAATCTAACAAAGGCCTCTCCCATTTCCTGAAAGACTACATCAAGGACCTTTGAAGCTGTTTCTAATTTGTTGCCTTGAAAGGGTTGCCCCTAAGTAAGATAACGTTCCCAAGCCCAAGGTTTCAGGAAGCTGTTCTGATCCAAGAACAGCTATAAGAAATAGATTAAATATAACTCTCCATTTATTCACCAGATATTTATTAAGTGCTGTCTAGATGCCAGGCCTGGGGCTGGCCACTGTGGCTAATGTTGGATGGAGCTGCTATCTGGTGGGGAAGGAGGATGACACAAGGGTCATACGATGGGATGCTGAGTACTTTGATTCAGGAAGCACGAGGCACTATGGGACCACATGAAAGGGTCTCCTACCAGGCTTTGGGGTCTGGGAAGGCTGCTTAGAGAAATGCCATACAAACTGAGCAGTGGAGGGTAAACAGAAGCCAGCCAGGGAAATGGCATGGGAGAGCAGTGTTTGGGGTAGAGGGAACAGCATATGCAAAGGCCAGAAGGTAGGCAACAGATGGGGTGCTCAAGGTACAAAGCCAGGAACTGAGGAGTATAGAGAAATGAGGCCCTAGAAGCAGGAGGCACCAGGTCATCAGAGGCCTCATAGGCCATCTGAAATAGTCAGACTTTGTTCTAAGTGCATGGGGAAATCTCTGCAGGGGTGTGAGCAGATTGCTAGATTAGAAAGATTACGTTGGTGGCTGTATAGAGTGTGGATTCGAGGAAAACAAGACAAGCGTCATGGAGACAAGTTGTGAAGATGTTTCTGTTCCCAGATGTGCAAGGCTGGTAAGCTCAAGCAGGAAGTGAAGGTGGCATGGAGATATGTGAGTGGGCTCAGGGAAGAACTGATGGTTCTTGGTATACGGAAGGGGAAGCACTTAAGGCTGCTTGACTTCACTACTTCGGTGAAAGGAAATGCTTTAGAATACAAAGCATCCATATCTAATACAAGTAATCAATCATTTCCTTTTAAATGTGGTTGTGCACCTACTAAGTTAGGCCTGGACCAATGTTAGTGAACTCAGTGATGCCAATAAGATGCTCAGCAAGCATGCCAATATGGCACCATCCTAGGCTAAAAGACAGGGGCTCTGAGATCAGACTGATCTGGGTTCAAATTCTGATGCCACTTGCTCTCCCTGGGACCAGAGATGAGTCATTTAGTGTCTCTACACTCATCCTCTTATCTGTAAAGTGGGAGAACAGTGCCTGCCTTGTCGGTTTGTTGGGAAAATTAAAGTGGGTAACACCTGTAGAGTCTAGCACAGTACCAGGCACAGAAGGTTTGTCCGTGAATGCCAGCTACTGTTATCACTGGTGGTGATGGTGATGGTGGTGAACTTTTTGGTGTTGCTCCCATAGTTCTAAAGTCAATGAATCCTGTTTTAGCATAGCACGGATAAATCCCATGCAGACGTAAGAAGGTTGCTCCCTGTGGTTGCTAGGCAGGTGAAAGTCAACACTGCCATCCCAAGTGCCCAGCTGACAATGTAACACGTTTCAAAGAGACATTGATTGATCAGACCCTTACAGGCAAGAAGATACGGTGAAATGCCACCAGCATCTGTACAGATGCCTGAACATGATGGTGACAATGACATCTCTGAAATACAGATAACTTTTTCCTCTCAGTTCCCATACCCAAGAAGATACACAAATGGGTCTGAACAGCTTCACTGAGTCAGCATGAGGCTGTGCACCAATAGTAAGAAGACTGAGAACACAGCCTAGATTGCACAGAATGTTCCATGCATGGTGCTTGCAACACTCTATAGTAACACTGAGTACTGAGAGCTGCCCCAAACGCTGTTGCCTAGGCAGCAGAGCATCCAGTGATGGACTGTGGAACAAGGAAATAGGAAAACAGATCAAGAAAAGTGGCATGACCTTTGGGAGACTGAAAAGCAGAACAAGGCCAGAGCTGCATTTAGCTCCACACTAAACCAACACTTTATAGACCAGTAGTTGGGTCCGACTTTCTTCTTGGCTTCACTGTCTGCTGCTTTAATTTTTTTTTTTTTTTTTACTTTGCCAACAACAGGTCAAAACAGATCATCCTCAAATGCTCCAACATTGAAGCAAATCAATCTGCAGCTCAGCCCTGTGGGGCTGAAAATGTATGGAAGAAGTATATAATAATAGCAATGTAGTAGAAAAATAGTTTGAGATTTTAACCAAGGTTCTCATGCTCACAATACCCTAGTTCCCTCTACCCACCCTTCTCCCCCCAAGCAAACACTTCTGAATCCAGATCTTAGTGCCTGAGGAAAGGGATGGTGCAGCAGAAATGCTGAGAGAAAGAAAAAGTCTATTCTTGATTTGGGAGTTTCAAATTTGAAATTCATAGCTGAGATTAAGACAAAGACTTTTGCATTCCAAAATCTTAGGAGAAAGCTATTGTCCTAAGGGGCTCATACAGAAAATGTGGGCAGACAGAGGGGAACTGAAGGTACCTGACCACACCCCCAGCAAGCACTGGTGGGGAGGGAACAAAAAAGATCCCACAGTGATTCTACAGATTTCAGAGCTTTCCAGGAGAAGCCAACCCACTGGTAAGGCAGTGGCCTGGGATGGTGGGGTGGGACTTATAGGCAGCCGTGCCTGAAAGAGACATCCAAAGCTCCCAGCATGATGTGGGGGGAGAGCCAGATCTTCCATCTGTGCAAGAAAAGAGCAAAAATAACCAAGTAAAAGACAGATCTGGAAAGGCCTTGCAGGTCGGAGGAAAAAATATGGTCTCCATCTTAGCTGATAGAAGCCCAGAAGGCTGATGGGCATATAGAATGGGAAGTGGGCAAGAGATGACCATGACCAGAGACCAGATCTTCTCCCCAAGGATTCGGGTGGGCTGAGACCCTGAAATGATAGAGGTTAAAACTTCCATTATCGGGGCACCTGGGTGGTTCAGTGGTTGAGCATCTGCCTTTGATTCAGGTCATGGTCCCGGGGTCTTTGGATGGAGTCCTGCATTGGGGTTGCTGCAGGGAGCCTGCTTCTTCCTCTGCCCATGTCTCTGCCTCTCTCTCTGTGCCTCTCATGAATAAAAACATAAAATCTTAAAACAAAACAACACAAAACTTCCACTATCTGGCAATTTGAATGAAGGAAAGAAAAAAAAGTGGGAGGGAAAGGGGAGGGTAAGGAAGGAGAGGGAAGGGGAGGAAAGAGGAAGAGATGAGAAGGGAGATATTAAGCTTAGGTATAAAAAAAAAAATCCCAAAAATTTAATTTAAATTTTTGCACACCTGATTGTGTGGCATCACTGTCATTATTAGTGGGTTAATACTACCCTTTTCTTTGTAAATCACCTACTATGTGCCAGTCACTGAGGGCGGCGCATTGTACCAGGCATTTTCTAGAAATTTCCCTACTTATTCCTCCAAATAAAGCTCTGAGGGGCCTTATTATTCTCTCACTTCTACAAATAAGATAACCAAAGCAGAGATTTGAGTATTTATCCAGAATGTCACAACTATTTAGAGTCAGATCCAGGATTTTATCCAGTTCTCTCTGGCCACTGGGGCACAATCAAGTGGCTTTTGCAGGATAAAGGGACCCGGAACAACCAGGCGCTGCAGGGGTAGGAGACGGAGGGGCAGAAATGTATTATCACACGGGGAGGCATTCCTGGCAAGGCTGTGCATCTTCCCTTCACTCACATAAATGGGCTCACTTCCCTGAGTGGCCAGCACCCGGGGGGGGGGGGGGGCCAGCATCAGTGAAACATAGGGTCTTCCCACACCAGCAGCTAGTTTTCCATAATTTCTAGGGACCACCTGCCCATAAACATTCATACGTGCTAAGCCCATTCTGGGAGAGGTGGGTCCCGCCAGCCTCCTGATGACTTCCCATGAGTGCCCCTGGCGCGGGCACCAGCCAGGACAGACCCAACAGCAGTTCTGTGTGTCTTCAGAGATCTCACAAATCCCTGCTCAATATGCATTTAGGGATGATTTATCACTTGCTCAATGGGCTGATGGTTTCCTGTGCTCTTTGATTTCAGGCCTCTCATCCTGCCTAGTGGAACTGATGATGGCAAGGCAGCCGCGCCCTGACGGAGGAAGGGAAGCAGCTATTTCAAACTTGTGAATAAATAATCTTTTAGGTAACAGATTTGAGCTAAAAGGAGATTGTTGCCCTAAACAGAGTCAATTATATACAGTCAGGGGCTTCTGTAGTGTATGTCTTCTGCACACAATGAGGAGTATTCCAATTAGGAGGCGGTGGTTCTTACGCCAGGATATTTGAGGGCCATCTGAAGGTTGCAATTCAGACTGCGTGTATTCAATGCTTAATTGTCACTATATCTAACAGTAAATCCCTTATCTTCCAAATTAAATCCTCCCTTCTAAATCCTAAAACCAATATCTTAAATCCTTTTTATTTTTTTTTCCATTTGCTACCCCTCAAAATCCATATTATGTTGATTCTTCTTCCTCAGTAATCCCCAGAAGTGTCCCTTCCCTGCTCCCTAGTTAAACCTTGCATTCAAGTGCAAATCTCTCCCTGGAAGAACAAGCAGTCTGGCCCCTTTGGCCTGTCTCTCCCTGGTTTCCTTTTCTGCCTTTGCTTTTCTAGGAGGGCCCGCTTTACCTTCTTTCTCTAGGACTGCCAAAGGCAAGATAAGCAATTCCCAATGGTGACTCACCTTTAGAACTACTGTACCCTCTCCTGCCTGGGACTTGGAGGCACCTGCTGGTAAACAAGATACATTATCCTCCATGATACATAGAGTCCAATAATACCAGAAGCTTTTACTGAGCTCCTATTCTATGCCTCACTGGGCATGAGGCCAGGATTGATGATGGATTGTCTATAACTCTTCATGTTCATCCGCATACAAACACACACCCAGTAAGCCCAGTCAGGAAGGGGGTAGGCCTACAAGCCTCCAGAGAACCCCCTACATGCCTGCCTGAATACAGGTAGTCGGAGTTGCAACCCTCAGATGGCCCTCAAATATCCTCGTGTGAGAAAAACCACCTCCTAATTGGAATACTCGTCTTTGTGAGGAGAGGATGTGCATTACAGAAGATAATAGCAGTTTATAAATGATTCTGTTAAGGGATATAAAAATAATAAAATGCGAGCTCACATTTAATGCCTAGAATATGCGAATGTTCACAACAGCACGTAAATACTAACCCAGCTCTTGGCTCAGGAAGATAATCTTCCTCACCCTCTTTACTTCCATTTTAGCACTTACTCAGGATGAAATGTACTTGAGAGATAACTTACCCAGTTCCCCACTGGACAGTGAGTGAGTTCCTCAAAAGCAGAAACTGTTTAATTCGCTGTAGAGTCCCCAGTAGCCGGCGAAGTGCTGTGTCACCTGCCAAGAAGTATGTGCTCAACAAATACTTCTTGAACAGCTGAATAAACAAGTGGCATGCCAATAGAGCAAATGAGATGGGTGAGGAGGGTCTTCACAAAGCAGAGAAGGCCTGTGCTCTGCAAAGGTTTGCAGCTGTAAAAGTTCACCAGGCATTTGAAAAATGCCCATAACCAATGCAATGGAGCACCAGACTAGTCAGGGGCAGAGAATCAGACTGGACGGGCAGGTGGGGCCAGGTATTGAAGGGCCTCATCCTCTAAGGAGGCTGGATATAATCCTGTCAATGAGAGAGAACCTTAGTGCTCTCTCTTCCTAGAGTCCTCCAACCCCCTTAAACAATCACTCTCCTCTGACAAACATATCAACATGTGACACCATTTCATTAAGGAGAAGAGAGGGGAATGGAAATAAAAGTTCCCAAGGTTGACACTCAACAACAACAAAAAACAAACAACCCAATTTAAAAAGCGGGCAAAGGGGGATCCCTGGGTGGCGCAGCGGTTTGGCGCCTGCCTTTGGCCCAGGGCGCAATCCTGGAGACCCGGGATCGAATCCCACGTCAGGCTCCTGGTGCATGGAGCCTGCTTCTCCCTCTGCCTATGTCTCTGCCTCTCTCTCTCTCTCTCTCTCTCTCTCTGTGACTATAATTAATAAAAAATAAATAAATAAATAAAAAATAAATAAAAAGTGGGCAAAGGATTCAAACAGCCATTTTTCCAAAAAAGACGAACAAACAGCCAAGGAATGACTCAACATCACAAATCATTAGGGAATTGCGAAGCAAAATCAGAATAACACTTCACACCCATTAAGACGGCCACTATAAAAAAAATAATAATAATAATAACAAATGTTGGTAAGCATGTGAGAGATTGGAACACTTGTACATTGTTGGTGAGAATATAAAACGCTATAGCCATTGTGGAAAACGTTATGGTGGATCCTTCAATATTTCCACATAACATTAACATATGAACCAACAATTCTACGTCTATATACTCAGAAGAATTGAAAGCAGAGACATGAGCAGATATTTGAACCCCCATCCTCTTAGCAGCACTTTTTGCAATAGCAATAAGTGGCAACCTAAATTTCCATCAACAAATGTGCTATATATATACATATATATATATATATATATATATATATATATATGTACAGATACATACACACACACACACACAATAGCATATTATGTACCCTAAAGAGGGAGGAAATTCTGAGACAGGCTTTCAACATAGATGAACCTTGAAATATTATGCTAAGTGAAATAAGCCAGACATAAAAGAAAAACTATTATATGCTTCCACTTACAGGAGGTACCTACAACGGTCAAATTCATACAGACAGGATCTAGAACAGAGGCTATGAGGGGCTAGGGGAAAAAAGGAATGGGGAAGGCTTTTTGGTCTTTTTTTTTTTTTTTTTTTTTTTTGGTTGGTTGGTTAGGTTTTTTTAGGTAATCTCTACACACAATATGGGGCTCAAATTCACAACCCTGAGATTGAGCCATACACTCTACCAACTGAGCCTGCCAGGCACCCAAAATGAGAAGTTTTCATGGGTACAGAGATTCAGTGTGAGCTAATGAAAAAGTTCTGGAGATGGATAGTGGGTGTGGCTGCACAACAATGTTAATATATTTAAGACTACTGAAATATGCACTTAAAATGGTTAAAGTGATAAATTCTATGACATGTATATTTTGCCATCATAAGAAAATAAAAATGACAGAGTTCCTGAAGACTTGATTTTCTATGACACAGTGAATTCAAGTGACTAGGGACATCCCATGGCTTGCCAAAGTCTCTCATTTCTCCTCCAGTTGTAACACGGGTACCTGCTATTTTGGGTATTCTCTCTCTGTTATCCACTAAATCCCTTCACCCCTTGCAAACTCTTAATGAATGTGTATCTTTCCATGACACATTCTATTCATCTCTCAGCCTTGAAAGGCTTTCCCATAGCTCACCAGGCTCTGAGAGGAAAACATGGCATCTCTCACAGTTAGGTGGGCCAGGTTCCCACTAAAGTTTCTAACTAAATTATGGCATCTGCCTAAGCTGCTAAGTCTTTGACCCTGGGTGTTCGGAATACACAAAAAACTGTCTGGAGCCCATACATAAGAGGTGTGGTTTCCCTGCCTATAGATGGGCAGGGGACTGTTGTGAATCTTTTGAGCAAAGACTTCCACCAATTTGTGAGAGGAAGAAAATGTCTGTCTCTTGCCCTCAGGAAGCATCATGTCTGACCAGTCCTCTGAGAGGTTTCTAAGAATAAGAGCCAAGATGGTGGTAGGGGCAAAGCAGGAAAGCAGAGAGATACCCTCAGGGACTTTGGCACAGCGCTTCCGGTTCTTTATATGACATATAGTCAGTCATAGATAATCATTTGAAACATAAACCGTATTTCCAATAGCCATACTTTCTGTCACCCAAGGCAGATGAGAATTCTATTTTTGCTTCCTCGGGGAAGGCCTGACACAGAAGAAAATGAGAGCAATAGTTTGAGAAAAAAAAGGTTTTAGGTTTCAAAAATCTAGGACTTGAGGCAAAAACAAAAGATCCGGGATAAAATATGCTCAGTCAGAGCCAGTTTCTCCTGTTCTAGAAAGTCAGATGAGGTTTACGCCAGCTGAGGAAAGGGGAAAGAAGGACTGGAAGTTGAGCACCTCTGCATCCCTGAGGACTTTGTCCCCTGGCCCTGCACGAAACAACACATATCCCAAGAGAGCCCAGCACTCTGCCTGCTGCTAGGAGAGACCCAAAGATCTAGGAAGATCATTGAGTCCCCACAGCCTGTAGAAGACAGGAGCAACAGAAGAAACATGCCATGTGGGTGTGAAGGTAGGTCTTGGTCAGCTTTGTGAGTTTCTTTCGCTCCGAAGTAACAGGGGAGCAACATTCACCCTCGAGTATCAGGGTGGGTGGGGAGAAACAGAGAGAATCAGACTGGGAAAGGTTATAGCTGGGACTGAGTCCCCAGGAGTGATCCAGCTGGACAAATGACTGGTCACCACGTTCACCCGAGGACGTCCCATCAACTGTGTGGGGCAGATGACAACCCAGAACCAAGTGCCCCCTCCTACTTCTGTGACGTGACACAAAGCCCCTTTATCTGCCAGCCCAAATTTAGACTCAATCCCAATAAAGGGAAAAAAGACTCTCAACTAATTTAGATTAAGTTTCTATCTCTTGGTTCAATAGGGATTCAAATGAGAAAATCTACAGAGGCACCTGGGAGGCTCGGTTGGTTGAGCATCTGACTCTTACTTTCCACTCAGGTCATAATCTCAATCAGACTCCCGTTCAGCAGGGGGTCTGCCCCTCTCCCCATTCATGCTTGCTCTCTCTCTCTCTCTCTCAAATAAATAAATCTTTAAAAAGGAAGAAAAGAAAGAAAAGAAAAGAAAGAAAGAAAGAAGAAAGAAAGAAAGAAAGAAAGAAAGAAAGAAAGAAAGAAAGAAAGAAAGAAAGAAAGAAAGAAAAAAGAAAGAAAAAAGAAAGAAAGAAAGAAAGAAAGAAAGAAAGAAAGAAAGAAAGAAAGAAAGAAAGAAAGAAAATCTGCTACTGTAGGGTAAACAAAGTAAGCCACATTTCTTAAAGAGGTGAGTTTGTGGCCTATGATATGAACCCCCCTAGATATTATTATGCATATTGCTTGTCAGTTAATAATTGGTGGAGTCACATTTTACTCAAGGGTTAAGTTTGAAAGTTGGCCTGTGAAGTGAAAACCAAGTATATTCACAACTACTCTTGAAAAATGTCTTGATTTATCCAGAAAATATAGTATTGTGCCACTATTCAATACATTCAAAGGAGCCAGCTTTTCTTCCAGGTTGGAAACAGATTGCTGGTTTGTATTTTCCAATCAAGCACCAAATATAGTACTGGCTTTTGTTTAGAAGTATAGTATGCCAAAAAAAATTACAAATAAGGTTTTTTTTTATTTTCTACTGCTAAAAGCACAAGCATGTTATATTATAATTCAATCACACAAAAGAACTAAGACTTAGGTAGGAAAGCACGGAGCTGAGACTTCCCATTGTCCTTCAGGGCATACTCTCACGAGTGGCATGGAAATAAAATTTCACCCACAGCTTAAGTTGCCATTTTCTGCTTCTCAGACAACCTAACACTGAATTCACATGAGTCCTCTCCACATATGTTTTGTGTGTCTGTCACCTTTGAGCCTGACACTTAGTGGTGGAACCTGCGTGAAACAAACCTTCTGGAAACTCTATGTCAGCTGTAACTTCACACCAACCTTAAGGCGAGACTTAGTTTTTCTTCACATTCACCAAAAGACTCATTCCAAAGCACTAGTCAGGCATGTTTTCCGGAAGGTTCTGCATGTGAATCAGAAGAAGGCTTTACATCACATAGTGCACAGCTTCATGCCAAAAATGTCCACGAGACATCCCTTCTCAGGCCTTCCTCTCCATCTTAGAGCAGCCCGGTCTCCTTTCTCCCACCACCACCACCACCCCCTCTCACATTCAGGCTTTCTGCCTCTCTGCCTACCTGCCTCCTCATCCCTGCTCTTTCCCTTCCCACATTGCATTGTCTCTCCACCTTCCATATACAGTCTTTTTTTTTTTTCATATACAGTCTTTTTTTTCTATTTCATTTTTTAACCCTTTATTTTTTTATTATTTTTTTAAATAATAAATTTATTTTTTATTGGTGTTCAATTTACCAACATACAGAATAACACCCAGTGCTCATCCTGTCAAGTGCCCCCCTCAGTGCCCGTCACCCATTCACCCCCACCCCCCACCCTCCTCCCCTTCCAACAGTCTTTATCGATTCAAATTTATAAATCCATTCAGCCGAAAGGCCCCTCCACCTACCAGAACCCACTCTCTTAAAAGGTAAAGGATTATGTAGAACCATCCTCCCCGGTTCCACGTCTGTTATGTGATGGCTTATTATGAAGACAACCTGGAATAAATTCGCCATCTCAACAACCACCATTTATTAACAAGCTGAATATGCTAAACACTTTATACGTGCTATCCCAATTCCTTCCTAACAATAACTCCAGAGTATTCTCCAATTCACAAACATAGGGACGAAGGGTCAGAGAGGTGAAAGTCATCTGTTTGGTCCCGTAGCTCAACCTAAAGTCTGTAGGTGTATTCCCACAGTACACTGCCTTCAGCCTGGGGAAGAGTAAAATGGCTTCCTTACCCAAACTTCCCTTTCATATCCGATTTGTCCATCAAATTTTGCAGTCAAATGAGGATACAACCTCACTCCCAGGATCATGGTACCCAAGAGAAGAATTGTAGCAAAGGCTGTGAGCTAGCTGACCCAACCTTATCTGTAGACTTTCCAGTTAGGGTTTAACATGTGACACAACTCTGACCAATGAGATATAAATGGAGGCTGTTGGCTTGGGCTTCTGGGAAACCTTCCCAAAAGGAACAGACTGGCTCATTCTTCCCTCTTCTTCCTGCCTGAAACCCAAATGGCATGCTTAGCGGTGCAGCAGCCATCTTGTGATCACAGAAATGATACGATGGAAAGAACTTTGACGATGTGCTTGAGATAAATTTCAGCTGTGGACTACCAACCCTGGTCTGCTTTTCATGGGAGAAAAATAAACTCATTTGCTAATAAAGCTACCAGTAAGGCTTTCTGGAACTTGTGATCTAACGCATTCCTAACTGATCCAACCAGTCTGTGAACACTTTATAGTTAATAATGGGTCTATTTCCTTCCGTAGGACACCCCTCAACAGCCCTCACTAAGCCAAGGACTGACCACTGGGCTGCCCCACTCAAACACACCTTAGGATCTTCTGGCCTCAGATTTACAACAGTCAAAACGGTCCTACCTGGGGTGCAGAGTAAAACTCATTTAGCAAATATTATATCTAAATTAATCAAAATTAGACAGGCTGTGCCCTCGTGGAGTGTATGATTAAAAGGATTAAAATAATGATACGCTCATGGGAAAGTTCTTTTCACATTTCCATAAATTTTGTTTTTAATGGCCAGCTCCCCCTGGGTAGATGGTGTCTCGCCTCGGTCCCAGGAGGGCTCCTGATGCACAATGAGTTCTGAACAGCGGAGTTAAGATCGGAAAGAGAAATTCTGCTGTGTCACTTTCAAACCACTAAATGGGTTCCCTAATGATTCTTGGCCAGCAGTTTTGAACATCTAAAAACCAAAGGAGACACCAAGTCTGCCGAAAAGAAACCAGCAGGTTGGCAGGTTAGCAGCCACTGCTCACCGCGAGTTGAGCATCAGCGATGGTGTTAATAGGAGCCACACCAGCAAGTGGTAGTGTTTGCTACTGAGAAAGGCCTTGAAGGGCACTGAAGAACCCTTGGCCTTTCTGGGCACCCCACCACCCAAACACCAGGCTGAATGTCACGGGACTTGCCGTGCCACATCGAGGCATATACGTATCAAAAATTTAGACATTAACCCCTATTTACAACATTTGTTCACAGCATACGGCCGAGAACCTTTTTAGTAAATCACTTGAGATAAGCTGTCTGGCCCCAAATGAAAGATGTTTGCCAATTTCTTGGTAGGCAGAAGAAGAGCTCTTTATCAAAAGCATATTAGCATATTTTGCCTCATTAATAACTTCACTGCAGCATTAATTTGCCTAATTATCGCATTTGGAATTCAACATGGTATCTAATTAATTCCAAACTTGAAAAACAAATCCAGAATTATAAAGCACACCGACATGCTTCTGCTTTATCATTCCCTCTTTCCTCTCTGTCCGTGTGTTCATGCAAGCGAGGGTACGTGTGCCCGCACGTCTACTCAGTGGAATCATATTCTTTATTCTGTCCCATATAATAAGCATTCATTATTTTAATAAAATGTCTTCCTTTTTTTAAAAGATTTTATTTATATATTCATGAGAGACACAGAGAGAGAGGCAGAGACATAGGCAGAGGGAGAAGCAGGCTCCATGCTAGGAGCTCGATGTGGAACTCGATCCCAGGACTCCGGGATCATGACCTGAGCCAAAGGCAGATGCTCAACCACTGAGCCACCCAGGTACCCAAAAAGTCTTCTTCTAATGAGGCAATTCTCTCCTCGACCTAGCAGTTTGGGTTTCTGAGCCAATGTCAGCCCTCTTGCTCCCATTACTTTTGCTCTCTTTCAGGAATATATACTTCAGGAGCAAAAAGAGATTACAATTTTTTAGGCTTAAAGAACTGTGTCATTTTCTTTCTTTACCAGCCAGTGCCTTCAGCGCTAAGTAAACTAACGGTATTTGTCCATATTTTCTCCTCCACGCGAAGCCCTCCTAACCAATTTGCAGGAGCCCAAAGTAAACATTAGTCAACACTATCAAAAATAAAAATCAGAGCATATTGGCCGACCCTTCCTGAAAGGTTTGAGTTTTCTAAAAATAAAACTGCAGGAAACTTTGGTTCAAGGCTCAAAACAACAGCTTTAGACTCAACAATAATATCCTCTCCTTTCACCCGTGGCCTCTAACTTCTCACAAGAATATCTGATTGTAACAATAGGCCATATGCTGCCATTGTGGTGGAAAGATACAGAAAAGACTTAGATCTACATGACATTATAGGCAACACAAAATAGTTGTTTAAGTAAATGGTCTCCTCCGCTATGCTGGCATCAAGGCTATTTTTAAAGCATAGTGAAAGCTGCGGCTAAGAAGTCAGGTCAGGTCAATGTACTAGGGAAATTCAGATTTTAAAAGGTGCTGTTAACTGTCCAATGGGAAATGCAGTTCTGGCAATCTGAGATGTAAAAGTGGAGCCTGCCGTCTTCAGGTAATTCATTCTAACTCAAAGAGCAGATATTTATAGATTATGAGGCATCTCCTGCTATAGGTCAGATCCGCACCAACAACAGTCTACTTCCCTTGGCAGATAATTTCCTACACAAATGCATATTTCAAGTACTCAGAAGCTACATGCGTAGTGTTTTTGTTTCCTCTACACCATGCTTGTGACCAAGAAGAGTCCGATCCAATGGTTCATCCCATGAATAACAACAATGACTATGAAAACAATGGAATTGCTCTGTGAGTTGACTCCTTCTTTGTGGTATATCTAAGGTCAACATGTCCTTGAACCTTCTGAGACCACTTCCAATCTGTCCCAAATGAAGAGCCATAAAACCAGGCTAGCAAACTTGCACCCTGTGTGATCCTGTGTTAGGAGGACCTATTGAGGTCTCGCTGTCTTACTATCTTAGGATCAGGGGTAGATCACAAATTTTTCAGTATTAAATTAGGACGAAGACCTTGGAAAAACACGAGTCAATAACCCTTCAAGAGAAGCATTAATCCATTTCAAGTCAATCTATGAAATAACACCAGAGTCAATCCTTCCTGTCCTGGAGCTAGAAGACTGATCATCTGAATGCTGACCACTGTAGCGCCAGGGCCTGCCCTTTACCAGAGATGGGCTGACCAGGCACAGGCTCTGGCTAAATCACTAGTAAAAGGAGGGAAAATGCATTAAAGGCTCTCTCGTGCTCCTCTGAAAAAACGCATGAATCCACATCATAAAGCTGCCACGCCATCAGGAAAGATTTACTATTTATTCAGGAGACACAGAGGCCCAGAATAACAGGGGTCCAAGGTTAAATAGCACAAGCAAGGAGCTGTGTGAGCCACTGTGGCCACTCCCCGCCTCTGCGTCTTTACTCCTATAAGCCCGGGAGGCAGAGAATGGCTTTTCAAATCTCGAAAATGGTTTAAGAGAAAAAAAAACCAAAAGCATTTTTGTAAGCCTTCATGCTCAATAAAGACTGTGCAGACATAAAATCCCTCATTTAAATGGCTGCAGTTTTAATATAAAATGTATTATACAGGAAAAAGATTTTATTACCACTAAATGCTTGCTGCAATTCAACGACAGAGGAAACTGACCTTGATTCTGAATCTCCTGCCTTTTCCCCCCTTTATTCTCCTTACTGTTACTTACTGAACAGACTTCCATTATTGCCCTTCCTTTCTGGAGAAATAACAATTTTCTCTAGAAGGCAAGTAAATGCACATCGTTTTCTCAAGACAATCCAACAGCCTGTTTTGCAAAGAAATGCTAATAGAAGGATAGAGTAGAGACTTTGGAGACCCAAGAAACTCAATCTTGGAAAATAATCATGGAGACTGGCTTTCCCTGGTCATGCAGACTCAATTTGAGGGGAAAAGAGGAAATTCGAGAGGCAAGTAGAAAGGCAAAAAGAAGGTAAGGAATGAAAAAATAGCCTTTTTGGAAGTTATAAATAGGAAATCCCTAGGCATTAAAAAGAGAAGCCCCAAATCATCTCCCTCTTGGTGAAAAGAGTCACTAATAGATGTAACCAAAACATTAACTCTGACATCACTGAAGGGATGCTTCACTATATCGGTAAAGGTGCCAGAAGGTAGCAAATGACACACTCAGGTTGAGCAATCCACCTGTCCTAACCTCGGTCTAGGGTTAATTGACAAAAGCGTGGGCGGTGTTGAAGAAAGCACAGAGGATAGTGCAGGGGTTATCACCACCCCCCTAAGCTTGAACCGGCAAGGGAGGGGGCAGTTAGTCAAACCCATGAAGGGGAGCTCCATGGAGAGGGCCCCTGAGGCAGTAGCGTTGGCCTTCAGGAGAGAGCCCAACAGAGAGAAAAATGAGGAAATCAATGCCTCAATCTCATTGTTCATCCACCTGTTGTCCAGCACCTTGTCTGTGTCTCGCCTTGGCCAAAGCCACTGTGAGCCAAAGAACAAGGCCACCGCAGAAGGAGCCAAGATAGGTCCATCGGCCAGGTTGCAGGGAATATGCAGAAGGAGGAAGAGTGGGTCTCGAGGAACTCCTGGAAGACATCAGCATGTAACGGCCAAGAGTTTGAACAAACAACCAAGAAGATAGTAAAAACTGGCTCAAATCAGAATGTCATAGCAAGAATGGCAAATTCACGTAAAACTCGGATGTCGGACAGATCTAGATTCAAAACTGTCAGCAGCCACGTGACATCAAGAATCTTACACCCCGAGCCTCAGTTTCTTGCCCTGTAAAATGGGGATAATGTTGTCCCCCTACATGACGAATTGTAATAAGACCGAGGCAAGTGTTTAAAGAATATCAGTGACTACAGGTTCCTCTACCCTCCCCGCTCACCCTCATCTCCTGTCTCCAGACACTGCTCCTTGAACCTGTGTCACAACAAACGAAGAGGAAGTCTGAGTCACATGTCACTATGGGTGAAGAGGCGGGTTCCCCGCGCCCACTGAAGGGAACCGAGGACATTCGCCCTGTTCTTGGTGTCTCTGCAGCCAGAGAATGAGCCTGAGGTAGCTGAACCCAAAGCTTTGGAATATCCTCCCCTGCATCACACACTCTCAGAGCTCTCCAGGGGCCTCCCCCCGTGTTCCAGTGGGAGGTGCTGCAATGTCTATCACGTGGTCAGACTACCCTGGCCAGCAGATCTTCTTCATCCTTCTGGACCTTATTTTCCTTTGATTCACCTTGAATCAGAAAAATAACAGAACACTGCAAGCAAGCAGGACCCAGGTTATGCACAAACCCCTCAGAAGAACCTAATGTTAGGCTCTTTTCTTCTTCTTCTTCTTCTTTTTTTTTTTTTTTTTTTTTTTTTAGAACAATGCCTGTCTGCTACCTTTTGTCTCTGCATCTCATACCTCAGGGCCATCCCTCAGCACAAAGATCGCTAGCACTCCTGTTTTCGTAAGACATGAGGAAAGAAACTTTACAGCTCTTCTGCACTAAAATGTAATAACTTTCTCCACACGGCTGCACAAAGGATTTCTCTGGGAACAAGGGACCAAGTTTCACAGTTGCATAAATATCAACTAAAGTAGAAATCCATCTTTGAGTCTGCGGGCACAGTCAACACTCCCATTTTTCAAGAGTCTCAAGGTCATTCTTCACTATGTGTTCTTTTGGCTCGGCTTTAAAGTTAAGCTAGTTTAATAATTCATGACATCATACCCATTAAAATATGAGTATTTTCTACCAAAGGAAACAGCCTTTCTTCCCCCTCTCCCCCCGCCCCCAACAGCCCCTTTCACAGTGGAAGAGGCCCAGACGAGTCCCTGCATAGGAAAGCAGTGACGCCCGCAACAGCAACTGATGAAGTTTCAGAGGGAGGCTTGCAATTTCGTCTGCCGCTGCACACAGCCAGTTTTATCATGAAAAGCCAGTGCCATATGCCAGAGGAGACAGGTTAAGCCTCTTAAATGTTCCTGACAACAATGAGCTTTCATTTGTGAAAAGTAAACATCTGCCTCATGGGGAAATAATCCACAAAACAATGGAGATGCTTATTTGTTTGTTTGATTGATTGTGACTGCAGTAGGGCCTGGGGGGTTCCAGACGCCCACCACAGGTCCAAATACAACTAATATCTTAGACATTTTAAAAAATAATTTGCAATCTTCTCCTAAAGATGCCAAAGGGGAGCCCTGGACGCTCTAGACTCTTAACAGGGAGGAGTGGGTGATCTCCAAGACTCGGAAAGAGAAGATGAGAAGTGATTCGTGGGCTCTGCCCCCACTAGCTATGAATCTTGAGCCACGCATTTAACATCTCTGGGCTGTATTTTCCACATCTGTAAATGAGGGTCAAAATGAAATCTCCTCTCTCAAGTCAAAGGGTTATTTCGAGACACCAGTGATTTGTGACTTTCTAAAGTACTTTGTAAACTGTACAGCAAAACAAATGTTAAGGTGGTGGTTGGTATTAAACAGACAAATGGGACATTTGCCTCCACACTTTTAAAAGTCAATAAGCAGAAGATTTATTACCTCCATGGCAAAAGAAGTTTCCCCTTACTTGCAGATCTTCCCTGGAAGTGGTTGCAGCCCCCAGCTTATGTTCATAAGGTCGACTGTGCTGGTGAGAATGATCACTTGACTGTCACCTGGAAAAAGTTGGGCCCATCGTTCTCACTGGTGTACCTAGAAAGAAGGAAAGATGACCATTATCATCAACCAGTATGGTTAGCTAATATCCTTCTAGACTTTTTTTTTTTTGGCACTTAAAAAATACATAGCCTTGTCTTAAAATGAAAAAAATGGAGATTCAGAGAAAATCCAGGTTATGGATAGGGCACAAGGACAGTATTAAAACCCAGACCCCAGGAGAGAGGAAAAGAGTGATGTCTGTCCCCTGTTGCCTTGTGTCCTTTGTGTGCCCAGACAGACATCTCACATGGCACTTGTGACTCTATCACTCTGTGTGCATGTCTTTCTTTCATTCACTGCCAGGCTGCGGATCCTTAAGGAAGGACCCGGGTCTTGATCACCTTTGAATTCCAACCACTCCTTACCATAAAACTTGGCACACGGTAGCACCTAAAAGGATTTGTTGAATGAGTGAGAAAAGGAAGTGGAAAGTAGGAAAAGAAAATGAGTGGGTTTGTTTTTCCTTTTTTCTTTTACCTTAACTTGTAGAAAAGTCTCTCTACTTCTCCCGAAACTCCTAAGGCTATGGGAACAGTCCCCTCTCTTGAGCTCAATTACAGAGGCCACAGTTAGTTGGAAGGAAGCAGGTGAGAGCAAGCAAGATTCAGGGAGGCTCCAGGCATGTACAGCTGGCCAGGGAGGCGGTGCAGGGAAAGGGGGAGTACAGAAAAATGCCTCCAGAAATTATTCCAGAAACCACTCAGGGAGATGTGTGCCAGAGTCTGACCATACCTGTCCATTATAGTCTAGGCCCGAACCACACAGAGCTTTATGAGCTAACATGAGCTGCCAGCATTGAATCCAGAGTTGGATAAGTGAGTGGCCTATATGCCACAGCCTCTGCTCAGCATGTGCCATATGACCCACATCTTCAAGCAGTTAATCAAATATACCTTGCACTTGATGACACTTCCAAAGGAACAGAATGAGTTAGCTGGAACAAATCATTTTTAAAATCATTTTTGCATAAGAGCCTGTTTTAGACATTAACAAACTGCCACTGCCTCATCCCCATTTCCCCTACCTCAAAAATGGGCAGTCTCCCCATCTTCACCCTGGGACACTCCACCTCCCAGCTTTATAACCCACTCTGTTTTGTTTTGTTTTGTTTATTTTTAATTTGAAGATGTCAAATAGATACAAAAGTAGAAAAAATGCACATAAGACACTCCCATGGACTCATAACCCAACTTCAACAATTGTCATCTATGGTCACTCTCATCTCACCTCTACCCCCACCCTTTCCCCATCTTCATCCCTGTGTTTGATTATTTTGAATCAATCCCAGACGTGATATCATTTCATCCATAAATATTTCAGTATTTACATCCAGAGATAAGAACTCCTTTTTAAAGCATTTCTGGCACCATTTTAAACCCTCGTCTTCATTCCTCATAACCAATTTATCACTAACTCAACAGTAGTTCTTTCTCCAGCATGGTATTTCCCTTTTCTTTGTTTTATTTCCTCAAATCACATCCTGACCTTAGTTCTCAGTTTAAAGATGCCTCCTATTCAGTGCTTTGACTCTTAAATTCTCCCCTCTACAAGCCACCTTTATCACTGCCCATCAACACCCTCTTATTATCCCTTGTTCAAGAACCCACAGTGGGTATTGCTGTCTCCTATAACTAATACTACACTAGTCTTCCTACCAAAACAACTTAAAAGCCAACATATGATGGAACTGTTTTCACAAATCACATACCAAATCATGAAGCAGAAGGAAAATTCACAAGTTGAGCCTCCAGCTCTTACCCAGGTAGCCATTTCCCAGCTGGGTGACAGTAAGTTGGAGACCAAGCTGAGCACGGAAGTCCTGGGAAGCTCAGTAGGCAGAGCTCAGAGTGTGGGGCAACTAGAGTGGATTCTGTGAGGTGGAACACAAACGTTGAAGCTCTATGCAGAGGGAAGAATCTGACGTGGGGATCTCTGCAAGTGCTTAGCCAAGGACTGAACTATACATGTATAGGGAGAGTTTAGACAAAGTGTACCAGAATCTGTCTATTCTGGGGTTGAGATCAGAACAGAAATACTTGAGGTTAAGCAATGTTGGGGGATGTTGTCAGCAAGAATGGAGAGAACTTGATAACACCTGTTTCCCAGGCACCCAGCTGGGACACCAGAAATACTACTCCTCAGGAGTAAGAATCATGCTCCACAGTAAAGTTTACAATAGACCTGCCCTTCCCAAGTCTAAAACCAAGCCTTGATAAGATTGCCGGAAGGAAATGTTAGAGATTGAGTCGCACAAATTAAAGTTATGCTTTGAAAAAAACATTGGAATTTTCAGATACTCCCTAAGAAAACATAAAACCAAGGCTTACACAAGGTGATCTACCATTAATCCCACTACCAATGAAAACAACAAGTGACATAGAAATATCACAAAATTCAATCTCCACGCTGATTCTTCCACAACATCCAGTATACAATCAAAATTACTAGACATGCTCACACACATACACACAATTAAAATGTAATGCATACTCCAAAAAAAAGGGGGGCAGGTGGTAGAAACAAACCCAGGGGTGTTCCATATATGCAATTTATGCGACAACAAAGCTATCATAAATATAGTTAAGGAATTAAAGGATGATATGCCAGATTTTTAAAAGAAAACATGGTGGTATATATATGCAATGGAATATTACTCAGCCATTAGAAATGACGAATACCCACCATTTGCTTCGACGTGGATGGAACTGGAGGGTATTATGCTTGGTGAAGTAAATCAATCGGAGAAGGACAAATATTATATGGTTTCATTCATTCGGGGAATATAAAAGATGGTGAAAGGAATTGGAGGGGAAGGGAGAGAAAATGAATGGGAAATATCAGAGAGGGAGACAGAACATGAGAGACTCCTAACTCTGGGAAATGAACAAGGAGCAGTGAAAGGGGAGGTGGGCTGGGGGAATGGGGTGACTGGGTGACTGGCACTGAAGGGGGCACTAGACAGGATGAGCACTGGGTGTTATACTATATGTTGGCATATCGAACTCCAATAAAAAAAACATACAAAAAGAAAACATGGTATATATGCAATGGAATACTACTCAGCCATCAAAAAGAATGAAACCTTGCCATTTGCAACAATGTGAATGGAGCTAGAGTGTATTATGCCAAGCAAAATAGGTCAGTCAGAAAAGGCAAATACTGGGATGCCTGGGTGGCTCAATCAGTTAGGTGTCTGCCTTCAGTTCAGTCTTGATCCCAGGGTTTGGAATCGAGCCCCACATCCCACTCCCTCTGCCTGCCACTCCCCCTGCTTGTGCTCTCTCTCTCTCTCTCTCTCTCTTTCTCTGTCAAATAAATAAAATAAAATATTTTTAAAAGAAAGAAAAGGAAAATACCATGATTTTACTCATATGTGGAATTTAAGAAGCAAAACAGGTGAACATAGAGGAAGGGGAAAAAAAGAAAGAGAGGGAGGCAAACCATAATAGACTCAACTATAGAGAACAAACTGAGGGTTTATGGAGAGGAGGTGGGTGGAGGATGAGCCAAGTAGGTGATGGGTATTAAAGAGGGCACTTGTATTTTTTTTTGGCACTTGTTGTATTAAGCACTGAGTGTTGTATGTAAGTGGCAAATCACTAAATTCTACTTCTAAAACCAAAAGAAAAAATTAGATTTAAAAAAGAAAAGAAAACATGATTTTAATTAATGAAAAGATATATAATTTCATCAGAGGAAATGAAAACCATTTAAAAATGAAAAGTACAATAGCTGAAATGAAAAATTCACTGCACAGTCTTTGAGGGAATTGAACGTGGTAAGAGAAAACTTGATGGACTTGATAAATCAATAGAAATCACACAATCTGAAAAAAGAGAGTAAAAAATGATGGAATACAAATGAACCATGCCTCAAAGATGTAAGAGCACTATTAAGTAGTCTAACATGTATAACTAGAGTTTCTTAAGGAGAAGAAGGTGATAATGGGACAGCAAAATTATTTGAGGAAATGTCAGGAGCTGGGAGCTATCAAGTATCCAAGTAGCAGATTAAAGCAACAAGGCAAAAATGAAAGAGTTAAGCCTTTAATTACTTATTTTGATGATAAAAGCAAAAGGCTAAAACTGGAGACAACACTGACTCTCCTTCGTTTTATTTCCTCATGAAATGGCACACCAGTCATGGGTCAGATGAATCAGAGCAGGCATGGGGATTGTCTCACTGTTGAGAGAGCCCCTAACAAAAGACTCCAGCAGTTTCATGGACCATAGGGTCAGATGGAGGAGAGGATTATAAGTGGAAAAGTAGTAGGCACTGAGTTGGTGGGGGGTGGTGATGGGGAGTGTCTTCAGATTTTCTCCCTCTTTCCTTCTATAAGGAGACCTCAGCAGAGGCACCTAAAAGAGACCTCTGCCAAGGTCTCAGATAAAGAGATCTAGGAATAAAGGTTCTGAGGCTCAGAATGCAAACATGGGAAGAGCCTGACCCACCCAAGTCCTTGACTGCAATTCCCTCCAGACACTGCAATGCACTAACTGTGCACCAAGCTTGGTGTGAAGAGGGCAGCTTCCCACAGTGATATCTGCCAAGGAAACCTTTGCAATTACTTATGGCCAGGCCTGAAAAATCCCACATAGGTTTTTAACCAGAAGCTGGACTCCTCAGAACGAATAGTTGAGAATTTCATACATTTGATGTAGAATTTCAGCTTATAGAACCAAGAATCTGAGTGAACCACAAGCAGGATAAATACAAATAATGTCCCACCTAAGTACTTCATAATCAAACTACTGAAAACCAATGGTGAAGAGAAAATTTTGAAAACATCCAGAGAATCAAAGACCTTATAAACAGGGTAACCATACAAAATTATGGCTGCATTATTATTAGAGAAAAAGAATAAGGAAGAGGAGAGGAAGAAAAAGAAGAATGGAGACCAGAAGACAATGCAATCTCATCTCTAAAATATTGCAACCAAAAAAACCTATCAACTCCAAATTTTGTACCCAGCAAGACTATCCCTCAAAAACCAGTACAAAGGCACCTGGGTGACTCAGTCAGTTAAGCTTCCAACTCTTGGTTTTGGCTCAGATCATAATCTCAGGGTTGTGGGATCAAGCTCTGCATCAAGCTCTTCACTCAATGGGAAGTTTGCTTGAGAGTCTCTCATTCTGTCTCCCTCTGCTCCATGTCCCCTGCTCACACTCTCACTGTCTCTCTTTCTAAAATAAATAAATAAATCTTTAAAACAAAACAAAACAGAGTGCAGAGAGACATGTTCAGACAAAAGAACACTGAGAAAATTTGTAACAGCAGACTTACACTAACAGAAATGCCAGACGATCTTCCCTAGGCCTAGGAAATGAACCAGATAGAAGCTTGGGTCTACAAGAAAGAATGAAGAGCACCAGAATTGGCAAATACGTGGGTAAGCATGAAACACTCCTTTATTTTCTTCTCATAATTTCCTGAACAGAAAATTATTGAAAGCATAGCAGTGCTGTAAGGTGGGATTTATAGTTTATGTACAAGTAAAAGAGGTGACAAAATAGAACAAAGGTTGGGAGAGAGGCAAATGGGATAATACTGTTATAAGATTATTTAATTTAATAAGATTGTTAAATTAAAATATAAAGATTATTAAAGCACGAATCGTCAGATTTGAAACAGGAAATGAGGCCTAAAAAGTGGGAAGTGTGTAGGAGTGGGAAATGGGAAACAGTAAAATGCTGATTCCAACATCTGTAACCAGAGGGCCACCTACTAAACACTGAAGGTGTGACCTCTCTTGAGGATGTTTGGATTTTACTAATGATTCCTAAGAAGACTTGAGACCCAAAAAGACTATCTCATGATTAAATGACAGGCTATGGAATTTGAATTTCGGACTAGAAATCTCTACCACCACCTCCTCAATCACACCTACAGGTGACAGCTTGCTCGGCTGGTGTCCAAGCCTAATTCCAACTTTTAACTTACTATAACCTTCAATTTACCAGACACTCCTTTCATCATACCATCTGAAATAAGTAAGAATCTAGTTTTAAAAAAATATTCTACTGTATATTATCATGTGTTCTTTCTTTTTTTTAAGATTTTATTTATTTATTTGAAAGAGAGAGAACATAAGTGTCAGGGAGGGGACAGACAGGAAGAGGGATAAGCAGAGTACCTGCTGAGAGGGGAGCCCAATGTGGGGCTCGATCCCAGTACCCTGAGATATGACCTGAGCCGAAGTCCTGAAACATCACATGACATGAGCCACCCAGGCGCCCCTATCATCATGTATCCTACTAGATATTATTTAAAGCTTGAATTATGTTTTATTCTAATGTGTTAAAACTATGCATATGACACAGTTTGTTCTCTTTTCATCTATTCTATATTATTGTGTCGACTGTTGCAAATCACAGCGTTTCCTACCACAGGCCTGGGAAAGCAGGCCTGTAACAGAGAACGAGCAGTGAATGCGGCAGTCCCAAGAGGCAGCAGTAAGAGGGGACACAGAGAATCTTGATTCTCAGAAATGAAGTGTAGCCTGAAGGGAATACCGACCGTTATCATGATTAATAAACATTCACTCAAAACTTGAAGCAAAAAATAAAAGAATGTGCTTATCAAACACATAGAAGCAAAGAGAAGAATGGTGGTTTCCAGGGCCCAGAGGGAGGAGGCTATGAGGACATGAGGATCAAAGGGCACAAAGTTTCAGTCACCCAAGATGAATAGATTCTGGAGACTTACTGTACAACTGAGGCCCTAGGGCAACAATACTGTATTGTACTGAAAAGTTTGCTAAAGGAAAAAATCTTAATATCCCATGCTCTTACTGCTAAAGGAAAACAACAAAACAACAGCAAACCAAAGGGGGTGCCAGGAAATCTTTGCCAGTGACAGATGATTATCATTATAGACTGTAGTGATGGTTTCATGGGTGTAAACTTATCTCCAAATAAATACATCAAGTTGTATACATTAAATATGCCGCTTTTTACATGTCAATCATACCCCAATAAAGAGATTTTTTTTTAAAAAAGAAGTAATGGTAGGAACAAAAGACAAGGAGAATTGGAGGGAAGGGAGGGAGGGAGGGAGGGAGGGAGGGAGGGAGGAATTGCCATGGCCATCCATGGCCAATGCATCAGATTTGCTCCTCTGTCCACCTGCTTCCTTTTCTCCCCATCAACTTCACGCACCTATTCTCATTCCCTTTCTCCCTCGGTTCTTTCCCTATTTCACTAGTTTCTCTGTCTTGCCATTCTCCTGGGTCCCCAAATTTATTCTCTGAGCTCTATATAAACCTTAACTCCATCCTCCTTCAGGACCAGGCATTTCTCAGAGCATATCAGGCTCATGTTTAAGACGTGACTTCCTCTATAGAGACCATCCCACCCCACACATATAAATCTGCCATTGTGAATTAAAGATCCCCATTTTAATCCTGCCATTTTATTCTCTGTTCCTGACTGATTTATAATTTGGGGCTGGTGGATTCTAATAATGGTACACCCTGTGTTTGTTATTCTGGTGGACTAGAAAGCTACAAACATTTTTTTTATTTACTTACTTACTTATTTACTTATTTATTACTATTTTATCAGTATCCCACTCCACTTTGCTAGCTCTTGAATTCCCCCAGATGTCAGGACACCAATTAAAATCATTTCTGTTGGCCTGAACCTATTACCATGTCAGGCCTCAAGCTCAGACCTTGGCAAATCAGCCAGTCAGTAGAGCAAAAAAAGGTTGCTATTCTCACATTTTAAAGCTTCCTTATGTTAATATTTCCTGGCTGGATTTTTAAATTTTTTAAAAATCATTAATTTTTTTTTTTTGCTAGAGAGAATGAGAACAGTGTTGAGACATCTAACAACAGCTTTTCTTCACCCTCCTCAGGTGTCCAGGGAATTGACTGGTCAACTCTGCCTGTATCTGCTCCCTGTCTTCCACCCCCTCCTATCCCTGCCTCTGACTGCTCCTTGTTCCCCACACCAAGAAAGCCTGGGGTGGGGAGTGGGCAGGCAACTACCCTTTCTAATCTATGTTTCTTCTGATTTCTTTTCTGCATGGTGTGTATACACCCACTCCTAACTCATTTTTAGCTTTTGGTCAATAATGCCCTCCAATATTTACAGAGTGCCTTCTATGCATGATCACTGGGCAGCAGCAAATTAGAGCTTATAGTCATATGGGGGCAGACATTAAATGACCAATCATTCAGTTAATGATTTAGAGTTGTGAGAAATGTTAGACAGGCAAGATGCTAGAAGAGAATGGAAGCCATGATGCAACCCTTTTCTAGAATGTCAGTGAAGGCTTCTGTGAAGAAGTGACTTTGAGCTGAGTCAAAATTAGGGAGCAAAGTGGCTATAGGAGGAGGTACAGGGAATCTGAGAGGAGGGCCAACAGGTGGAAAGGAGCATGGCCCTTTGAGGCCCTGAAATGAGGCTCTAGGTGGCTAGGGAGTAGGGAACAAGGGGAGAGGACCACAAGATGCATGCAGTGAAGCAGGCAGGAGCTGGGTTCCATGAGGCTAGAGGGCCATATTAAGGATCTGGGGCTCATCTAGAGTCATGAAATTTCAAACACTCCCAATCATCCATACCATCAATTTCAAAGTCAGTTCTGTCACTGAAGAAAACAAATCCGCAGAAATGGAGACATTTGTCTAGTTCCTAATGCCATTGATGGTTGTAGGGAACTCTAAATCCTCCAGAGCTGCAGCTCTGAAGCTCCGCAGTACTACCCAGAAAGTTCCCAGTTATATTGTATCAAGTGAAACATCATGGTCCACCACAGTCCTGCTAAACAGGTTTAGTCCAGTCCCACCTCAGCCACGGATGAGCCTCTGCCTTCATACCAGCATGCCTCTCCATAATCCCAGACATCTAACGTACAGCATGATGACCACTGTTAATACAGTATTGATACTGGAAATTTGCTTATGGAGGTGGTTTCAGGTGCTCCCACCACACACACACACACACAAATGCTAACTCTATGAGGAGATGGTATGTTCATTAGCTTCACTGTAGTAATCATTTCTCTGGTGTATGCATATCAAATCATCATATTCTACACCTTCAAATATATAATTTTGTTTTTAGAAATTAATTTCATTTTTAAAAAGAGATCTGAGTCCTCCCCCTCCCATTTGCAGGTGCGTCCACGGCTGTTAGTGTTGTCCATTGAAGATGGGCCCATGGAGCGCTGGACAGTCTGGCCATGCAGATGAACGTGGCTCAAAATGGAACACACCCTGGGCAGCAGGCTGACAGCTGACAATGAGTGGTCCCCTCTGGGTTTCAGAGAGACCACCTCAGGCTGCTTGGCTTCTGACTAGCAACCTGCAACAGGCCACCCTGCTCAGGTGGTTTCTCAGTGTCACTTTTCCTTTTCTACTCAGTTCCAAGTCCCCTCTTCTCTCTAGCCCACAGCATCTGTGTCAGATGTGTTCCATTCACTGCCTCAGATCCACTCTCCATCCTACTCCACACAGCTCTGCAACCCATAAGTCTGACCCATGTGAACTACTTCAACAAGCTCCCTTGCTCTGCAGTTGCCAGGTGAAGTCAGCCCATGGGGAGCACCTAAAGAAGAGACAAGAGGGTCTCTTGTGTGGGTTACCATGGACTGACCTCAAACAAAGTTCATGGCTCTTCTAGGTAGACCTCTCCATGGATCTATCCTCACTGGTGCCAGCGACTGCTCCCCCTGCTGCTGTTTCAAGCCTAAGAGTGACATTGTCTCCTGGTATTGCCCTTGGACATAGATAGCAGCATCCCTTCTTGGTCTCCCTACATTCTACCCTCATCTTTGTAATTAGCACCTTTATTAAACTCCCCAAGGCACTGAATTTAAGTGTGCCATCCTCATCCTCATCATCATTATTATTTTTAAATTGTTATTTAATTAAAAATAATTTATTTTGTTAAAAAATGAAAAATAATTTTATTTTTTTGAGAGACAGAGAATGTGTGTGTGTATTTTTGTGTGTCTGTATGCAAGAGGGAGAGGGAAGGAGAATCAGAAGCAGAGTCTGCCCTGAGCACAGAGCCCAACATAGCGCTCCATCCCATGACCACAAGGTCAAGACCTGAGCCAAAACCAAGATTCTGATGCTCAACCAACTGAGTCACCCAGGCACCCCTCTTTTCTGATACATTTTGATTCAGATTTCCTAGTGACTGCCCTGCAAAAGCCTTCAAACAAGCTGAAGTAATTTAGCAAATGTAGAGAAAAGGGAAACACATGGACAATGCTTTGCTCATCCTCTTCCCTGACAGACCTTACCTGATCCAGCCACACTGGTCTCTTTGCTCCCTAAGCACCTCAGGCACAACCCACCAATGGTTCCTACAACACCTGCTCCCTCAGTCTGTAATACTCTTCCCCCAGAAACCCACATGGCTCACTCCCACACCAACTTTAGATGTTTTTTTCAAATGCCACCTTTTTAATTAGACATCCCTGGCCTCCCTACCTAATATTATCCCCATCCCTGCAATCCATCTCCTTCCCTCCTTTATGCAACTTCCTGCCACTTGTCACGTTCTTATACACTCTTTAAGTATTTCTTTTGTTTACTGATCACACACACACCCTCGCATGAATGCTCCATGAAATGCTCCACAAAGCCAGGGACTCTTGTCTGTTTTGCTCATGATATCCTCAATAACCAGACCAGAATTTCACATGCTATTTGTTGAATAAGTGAAATCCCAGTTCCAGAAACAGATATGTGGAAAGGACTCCACACTGGTGACCATTTTGGTCCCAAAACTTTTGATTAGCTTCCAGGTGTCATCACTTCCTGCCAACATCCATCTGCAGCAAGTACTCATGCCTCATCCATGACTTTCTGTGAACAGAGGACATAAGCTCTGCTAGGTGCATGTCCAGTCACATTCAGTCAGGCTACATTCATGGGGAGTTGATGCGTTGCTCTTTCCTCTCTCCATTTCAGAAGCTGAATGATGCACCAGAGCAATAAAGCTTCCCTTCACCTGGGAATATAACCCCATTGATCCTGCAGTAAGATAGACACTTTGAGCAGATATATCCATTCATACTCTATTCATTTTGAAAGCTCCTACTACATGCTCGGCTTTTTGCCAGAAGCTGAGAAAGTAAAGATGAATAAAATATGGTCCTTTCCCTCCGGGTGCTCTGACACACCACACTGGACTTCTATGAGGTGAAAAGATGAAAGGCATTCTCTTCTGTAGTGCAGAATCAACCCACTAGATTTTGCCACCCCTGGACAGCGCATTAAACACATGGAGAGACCTCCCATGCCCAGGAGAGCCAGGCCTTGACTCTGAATCTACAGGCTCTGAGAAATCAGAGTCATGATCCATTCTGATATCTGAGACCCAGAGAGAGAAAGCCCAAACCTACAACTAGGACCGACAACTACTGCAAACTCCTGGAGGCAGGGACATAACCAAAATCATTACTCAGGCCCAGAAGCTATGAATAACTGCAAAGAAATATTTGTTGAGTGAGTGAGTGAGTGAGTGAGTGAATGAAGGAAAAATAGAAGAGCTTAAGGTAATAAGGGATTAAAGTCACAGGTGGGTCCACTTATTTGCATATGGCCCATCCCTCCTAAACTGCATTCCCAGGGCCCATGGATCTTCTGGATGTCCACTAAAACTGGGGTAAAGGTCAGAGCCAAAAAAGGGGTTCAATGTGGGGAGAATAGGCTCAATGGTAAAGATTAGAAACAGAGCAAATCGGTAACTTCTGCTTGGGATTAGTATTTGGGCTCTCAGGTGTCAGCTGAACATTGATTATTCATTAGATAATGCAATTGCACTCAACAAAAGGCACAGCAAGATGGTTCTAAATAGCAGAATTGGCTATTTGTTCCCTTCAGGTTTGTGTGCTCCGGGAGAAACTAAATGCCGTTCCTCAGGAATCATGGCCAGCCACAGCTTTTTAGGATAGCTATCGAATTGGACCAAATACATCATTCTTTTCACATGCTTCCCATTAAATTTCAGTAACTGTCTCTAAGAAGTTAGACTGCAAGAGCCAGAGTCAAGCATGCAGGCTCTAGGGCAGCCAAGGGGTGAGAGGCAGGTCACCAGGAAGCCTCAAGCAGTGAATTAATTCTCTGAATGCTGAGCCCTGGGTTGGGGGAGGCCGGGAGAGTGGGATCGGGTTGTAGGAAGGCACTTAGGGCCCCTCACTGGTCACCTCCCAGCTGATGTTTCTGCTGTTCAGATGGGCTGATGAATACTCTTCTTCTCCTACATCTCAAAGTAGCACCTAGAATGTGGTTATAAAGCAATTTAGTATAGAAATACCATTTTTGCGGGCAAAGCAGATGTGAGTTACTTCTGCCATTTCTCACAAAACTTACAGGGTGTCAAAATCTCCAAACCACTCTTTAAAGCACAGTACCTGTTCTCTGCTCGCATTTCCAAAGTGATGGTTGGCACGGCCTTCATGCAATCGATCCCAGGGAGCTTCTATCAACCCTTTTGCAGAGGCTCTCAGTCCTGAGCATTTCCAGAAAGAACAAGACTTTTCTTTGAATAATCTGCTAGCTGGTCTGACAAAAGCAGGTGCAGATCTGTTTTTTTTTTTTTTTTTTTTTTTTTTTTTTTAGGTGCAGATCTTTTTAAATGCCATATGTACTCACGTGCTCTCCCAGCTTCCCTGCCTCCCCTACCCCTGGCCCCGCCCTGCCACAATTTTAAGAAGGGGTTGTTTGGATGGTTTTGTGTGTGTGTGTGTTTTTTACACAAATTTTCCCCAAGACTGCTGCGGTCAAAAGCAAGAGTTACAAGAACAATGAGAGGCGTTAATACCAGTGATTTTAACTTTAAAGTGGATTTTCAACAAAATTCGGTCTGAGCATCTGTCTAATGCATGGAGCCCCGCCGAGGCTGTTCTGGAAGAGGAAAGGGGGAAAGACCTTTACCTCTTAGGATGAGTCAGCCAAAAAAACGGCACCGTTCTGTTCCCTTTCTGCGCTCCTCTGCTCTCAGAATAATCCATGAGAGGGGATTTCTGGGTGGCTCAGCAGTTTAGGGCCTGCCTTTGGCCCAGGGCGTGATCCTGGGGTCCCGAGATTGAGTCCCACGTTGGGCTCCCTGCATGGAGCCTGCTTCTCCCTCTGCCTCTCTCTCTCTGTGTCTCTTGTGAATAAATAAATAAAATCTTAAAAAAAAAAAAAAAAAGGAATAATCGACGAAAGGAACCAGTGGAGTATTTCTTTGTGATCTTGCCGTCACCACCAGTCTGCTCTCACGTTAGATTTTCCCATTTTGTGCCGGAATGGAAATAAAATTGCAAGGCCCTAGCTATCTCTGATACAAGCCTCGAATAGCAACTAGAGGAATGAACAGCTCCCACCTCACTCATTGCTCTTGCAGGTAGAACTCTATTACATGTAAAAGTACCCTTTGAAATTCTGATGAGCCCCAAGCCTTTGAAAGCAGAGAGTTATGCAACAGCCAAAATTCTCTTTCTGTCTGACAGCTCCCCAGCCCTTTGACTCCTGCACCCTCTGGCAGCCTCCGGTCAGCCTCCTGCCTCCACGCCAGATGCCTTGGAGCACCCCAAGGTACAAACCCTCCTGATGGACGTCAGAAACCAGGGGGGCATGGGGGAGGCAAAGGGCAGAACCAACCCTGTTAGGGAAATAGGTATGTAAATTGAGAAAACAGAATGCACCCACATATACAGAACCAGAGGGACACAGCCTCCATTCATTTATTCATCCTCCAAAGATTTATTGAGCACCTGCTACATGCCAGGTGCTCAGCTGGCTGCTGAGGATATGATGGTGAGAAAAACAGAGATAGCCCCTACCCCCTAGGAACTCACAGTCTGCTGGGGACACCAACCAAAGGATCCCACAAACCACAAACAGCAGCTGCTGAGGCCAGCGTGACAAAGCGAGGTCCATGGGGGCCTGTGAGTGTGTGGGGAGGTCTCCGACCAGCGAAGGCTTCCAGGGGGATTTTTGGCCTGAGATCTAGGAAATGAAGACATGAGGAAGGAAACCAGAAAGGCTTTCACGTGGAAGGGGCCTGGCCCTCAATGCAATCCAACCCACATAGACTCTAGGCGTTGATTTAGCTGTTCCACTTGGATGGAATGTCTGAACTGCACAGGGCCAGCCGGGTCTCGTCTTTCATTTCATATTTTCTGAGGAAAATATGTGCTAGCTCTTTATGAATGTCATCACATCCATTTCTGACAGCATCCCTGGCACGTCAGGGGTATTACAATCTGCCAACCTAAGTTGGAGTTGCCAACCTAAGTGGAGGATTGGCTTTGGCTTATGGTTGGGAGTTGGCAAATCTCTGGCCTCAATTGCATGTGTGTGTGTGGTGGCAGGAGTGAGAGCAGCCATCTTGGGCCATGAGGTGAAAGTATCTACTGAGGATGGCAGAGGAATAAGCTAGAAGGAGCCTGAGTCCCCCTTATCACAGAGTCACCCTGTGAACTAGAGAACTGAGGTGCAGAGAGGCTGAGCAACATTCCCAAAGCCAAGCAGAAAGTGACAGGCTGTGCCAGGGTCGAACCAGGCTCGGTGTGATTCTGAAGTCTGCACGCCTCGTCGCACACCGCACCGTCTCAGATCAGGGATTGCTATGTCTGCTTCCCAGTGCGGTGACTAGACGCTCTGAAGGCTGAGATTTTCTTCTTTAGGCCTACTCAAAACCGCTCTTGTTTGAAAGTAGCTCATTCCTCCCCTCTTCCGTAAAACACAGGCAACGACTTGCCCAAAACTGGCTCATTAAACACCACACACACACACACACACACACACAACCTTTAAGTGCTTGAAGACAAAGCAGAGACACATCCCCACTCTGCTCTCTCCTCTAGAGAAACAACCCCATGCCTTCCATAAAGCAGTAGTCTGCACCCAGAAGCAACTGCAGCATTGTTGGAGCAGAAGAGTGGACCAGGCTCCTAGCAAGGGCTCAACATTCCAGAAGCTGTGGGGAAGGGAACATTCTTGGAGTCAGAGCCAAGTGCCAAGTCCCAGGGGTTTGCCATTGCTCTTTAGGTTTCTAGCACCCTGTTGTTCTTTCCATTTGTATGAGATTCCCAGATCCTACAAACGGGCCTTTTGGATATCCCCAAAAGATTGGGCAAAGTCAGTCCCTCAGACACCAGAAAGGATTACTAAAGGGCGCCACAGGCTTTTCTTAGAGTAGTCATCCAGGGCAGTTTCCAAATGACAGACAAAATAAGAAATAAAAAATAATGTAAAAAAAAAACTAAAACTCAGTGCACTTGCATTTGCACCTCGTACATCTCATTAGCGTGTGTCACAGCTGGGTTGCAATGTGTGGCACTGGCAGAGATGGCCTGCCCCCTGGAAGGGTGCATCTCGCCAACCCCAGGGCCTGCTGGTTATACAGACCACAAGTCAGTTCCATCAGCTCTCTCCACATGCCCCTCACCGCCTTGCGGAGCACACCAAAGATCCATCACGGAGTTTTATTCGTGACCTCGGGTAATCAAAATAGGTGGAAAAAATCCCAGAGGTACACAGGGTACAGGACACACTCTTAGAAAAATGCATACCTCATTCCTAGCTAGAGCTAGGCTTCCATAGTCTCCTACTCTGGTGACTTGGGCTTAACCACACATGAACGGTGTATTAGTCAGGATTAGGCTCATTTGCAACCGACAGTAGCTTAAGCAAGACAGAACTTTATTTCTCTCCCATAAATGAAATCCAGAGGGCTCACGGGGTGGCTCTGTGAAAACTGGGGACTCAGGCTCCTCCTAGCTTATCTTCCTGCTATATCCTTAGTACATAACTCCCACCTCACAGTTCACCTGAGCCACCGTATGCACATCCGAGACCCGGGAGGGGCAAACTACCACCCATAAGCCAAATCCGCTCCTCCACCTGTTTTGCCAAGTAGGCCTTATGGGAATACAGCCATCCTCATTTGTTTATGTATAGTCTACTGCTGCTTTCAAAGTTCAACAGCAGGACTGGGTGGTTGGACAGAGATCATATGGCTCACGGAGCTCAAAATACTATCTGGGGCTTTATAGAAGCAGTTTGTGAACTCTTCTTCTAGACCGAAAAAAGAAAGAAGGACAAATAAGGTCATAGCAATCCAAGCCATTTCCCCAAAATCACACAGGACATTTCTGTTTATAAGCTATTGCAGAATTTAGTCTTAAAGCTCCATCCAGCTACTAGGAAGGTTGGGGGCCTCTCCTGACCAGGGCAGAGCTGGCCCCTGCAAGGGCTTCTTGCCTCCTCTGCTTCGAGCCACTGCTGGTTTCTGCTCGACTTTACAGACAGGCTCCCCTGTGAGGCTGACCACCCAGGCCCACGTTACCACATCAGGCACATGGGAGGAATGATTAAAGACAGAGATGAGTTGAGAGACAGAGACAGAGTGGGAGAGAGTCAGAGATCCAAGTAAGAGGCCTAGAAAAAGCTTGAAGGCAGGTATAAAACTTTGCTTACAAAAGCAGGTGTGAAAAAAACTATTTTTGTTAAATTCAACTTCTTTAAATTCTGCACTAAATTCAACTCTAAAACACTATCCTGCTGAACTGGTCAGAAACTCATTGTAGTCAGCACTGGGGCTCCTCTCCCCAGATTTGAGCAAAGGTCCCAGGGGCTTCTGCAGTGATACCTCCCAATAGTGAGTCACAGTGAGTATACTGGGACACCACAGGGTCCCTTCAGGTGAGCTGAGAGACCCAGAGAGGCAGACTCCCTAGACATGCTACTCCCTCTGAGGCCTGGCCCCCTCCCCAGGGCAGAGCCACCTGCTACTCCAACCACACCCTCATTTGCACCCCCAGAAGCATGTCCCTTCTCTGCTTCCCCTCTGGCTCATGGAGCAGCTTTTATTTTCTGCCAGGTTAAGAATAAAAAATAAAAATAAATAAACTCATAATCAAGGAAATAGCAAGAGTCTGACTAGCTGTTGGAATGGGAAGTGTACGAAAAACAGTAAAACTAAAAAAAAAAAGAAAAAAAAGAGTTAGCACTTAATACTTCATAGACAGATAAATGTGACCAAGTTTAACATCTGTGTTAATATTACCAGGTTTAACATCCGTGCATCTCCTCTACCCTGTAGCCCATTTACAAGTCTCTGTGGATCCTTTAGGCCTTAACCTCAGGCTGGGTTTCCTCCTGTTGGGGGCCCGTGGAGGGGAGCATGAGGGAGTGAAATATTTGGGAAAGAGCTGGACATCTTGAGCGCCCCGGAGGCAAGTCTGCAAATAGCCTGAAATCGGCTCTGATAATAACCACACCTAAATTTAAGCCTATTCTGAAACAATCATTTCTGTTAAGATCCTTGTCAATAGAAATTGATGATTGCTAAGTGGGAAATATCCAGACACCATTGATCAACAGAACTGGATCTCGATCTGTGGAGGGTTCCTGAGTGGGACAAGCTGAGTTAATACCCAGCTCACACACAGCAGGAAAGCAGTGCCACTTGTAAAAATACTAAAATACTGCCACCCTGCTTGGTAAAAATGCACTGCTCTGAGCTCCCAGGTGCCACCTTAGCCGCTGGCCAGCAACCTCCCCAACTTCCTACAATCCAGCAATAATAGAGTCAATGCCTAATCATCCTGGATGAGAATGTTTTGAAAGGGGAGGAACATGAGCAGCAAGGAGACAGCTCCCCTCTGGGGTCACCACGCCCAGTTGTGCAGGCTGTTCACTGCATAAGTTCTCCTGACTGAGGTAGCCACATGGAACTGAATTCCATCCTGTGCTCTGCTTGCCAAGTCAACGTGCCCTGGTACAGGACTGCATCCATCCAGGAAAAAGGGAGCCTTTTTCTAATGCACACAAAGGTGCTATGTGTTCCAGCAGCAGGCTTACTTCAGAAGCTATTTTAATCATCCAGGCCCCAGTGGAAGAAACCTGATGTAGGGTAGGAGTCAGAGCCTGAAAAGTCAGAAGTCAATTTTTCCTTGCCAGTAACCAGCCAGGAGCCCTGCCAGACACTATTTAATTTATCTGAGCCTCAGTTTCTTTAAAAACGGTCATAACACCTACTTTACAGAGCTGTTGAAAAAATTAAATTAAGTGAACTGCCTGACACAACGTGTGGCAAGAATCAAGCGTTCAACACCACTAATCATTACTAGAAATACTGCTGCTATTATTCTCAGCAAAGGGCTATCTTCCAAGCCTTTGAAATACCTAAAGGGCAGGACAGGACATAAGGAGAGCCATCTGGGACATATTAAAAGGATGCGTGATAAGTAACAAACTTCCCAAGAGGTGTCCTAGGACCATGGCCCTTTCTCCTAGATGCAGAATTTAACATGTGAATGCAATTGTGATCAATGACATGTAATATGAGCTTATCTGTGAATGAACTGAAATCACCTCTGAGCTGGGTCTGGCATCAGGAGAGCTGAAGGCAGGGAAAGGGTGATGCCTTAAAGACCCTGATGAAGAAGAAAGAGTCCACGAAGGCCAGGCGCTGATGCTGCCTTGAGCAGCCCAGAGTCAAGCAGAGGTGAAAGCCAACCCTGCTTCAGGAAACTGGGATCAGTCTCCGGGCTCTCGGGGAAGAGGGGCCAAAGGTTTCCAGGAATGGAACCAGGAGCAGACAGGACGGTCTGGAAGGGGGGCATCGCATTTCTGGCATCTTGACTTTCTAGTAGTGCTGACCAAGGTGCGGCCCCCTCCTACCTTGGCTCCATGGGCCTTAGAATGTCTGTGCTGAGCCAAATCTTGGACACTGAGTCTGCCCCAACCACCTGTTCAGACTCATACTTACTAAAATTAACCAGGAGCCTCCTGTATATGTGCAGACATAGAGATCAATATCATGTCCCCGGTACAATTGAAAGAGATACTATTTCATTCATTCATTCATTCATTCATTCCAACACATATTTATTGGGGAGTGCTTTACGCCAGGCACTGAGGATAAAGCACTAAACAACCTCCTCTCTGACTCATGTCCAGCCTCCAGCCACCTCTCCCACTCCAGCTGAGAAGACGTATACCCTTCTTCCCTTTACCATGGCCCCCACCTCTGGGATTACAGGTGCTGAAAACTTTCCGTGGACTTCAGATCTAGTCCTGCTCTTGCGCTTCAGCAGTTGCTGCAAGCTGCTCTCCCTCCTTCCTTATCTCCTGCCCTCTACGCTTGTCACAAACTGGTTGGTGTCCCTTTAGTGCAAGCATGCCCATCAGCCCTAAGGCTTACTGTGCTCACTGTTTTATAGCTCCCAAAGAGCTCCTCTGCACCCTTTGTATCAAGGAACCCTTCCCTCAACTCTGAGACAGGTGAAGGTTAAGAATCATCCACTTCATTCAACAGATTTGGCTGTTGAGGATACCTGCATGGTATCTTGTGTCTCCTCAAGCTTTCTAAATTATTTATTAAAATATTACATTATTGTATGTGTTATTTATACCTTGCCAACTTCAAAAAAAGTAAATATTATATTATATTTCATCTCTAATGGGAGATATTCTAGTCTCCAAGTCTTTTGGATATTGATGGTTATAAATAGAGCCTTGGAAGTACACAGTGGCAATTATCCCTGCCCTACGTTTACTCCCAAGTCCAAGGCTTGGCCTAAAATAGCCCCCCCTCCTTCTCACAAGGAGTTTGCCGAGCCATCTGCCCCCTTCTTAAGTGAGCTCTCCAAAGCTGATCTTCTCTCCCGGGAATTTATCACTAAGTGTATCACTGTTTATCATTATCCACAATACACTGAAGTTGTGTGATGGTGTCGTGCCTTCCCCGGTGACCAAAATGTCCTAGGGAGTCCTAGTGTTTACCCCGATGCCTAGCACTGTAGACAACACACACACTGATGAACTCAATTGTCCTGGTTCAGTTCTTCCTAAATACTGTTCATGATCCCTTCTCTCTTGATTACCCTGCAAAAAAAAATTTCTTCTCCAGGCTTCCCAGATGTCAATATTCATATTCATGTTGTTCTCAGTATTTGTTTAGTTGCCCTTAGTACTTCCATCCACGTGATTATAAACTCCTAAGGGGCCCCTGGATGGTGCAGTTGGGTCTGCCTTTGGCTTGGGTCATGATCCCGGGGTCCTGGGATGGAGACCCATGTGGGGCTCCCTGCTCCTGAAGAGCCTGCTTCCCCCTCCCCTCCTCGCTTGTGCTCTCTCACTCTCTCTCAAATAAATAAATATAACTTTTTTAAAAAGTTTTTTTTTAAACTCCTAAAAGGCAGAGAGAGAGAATTTAACTCCATTGTAAAGCAATGCATAGTTCCACACTCTGAAAGTTGCTTAGTAAAATGTTTTTGATCCTGGTAGTTGGTTGATGATGGTAAAAGTAAAAGCCATTAGGACTGTGATTAATGAAGATACTTTATGCAAGTTTTCCCCCAAGCACAAGTGAGAGGACATGTAATCCCATTACCAATACTCAATCTTTCACTCTTGGGGGATTTCCTCACTAATTAGTCTGAAGCTGTAATTTAGCCTATACTTTAAGGAATGTGTCACATGAGGACACTTCTAATTTATTTCTGACCTTCCTTGAATTTAGAGGCACATATGCCTTTGACCAGCATTTCCCCAACTGCTATTTTCCTGCTGCAAAGAAAAAAAAAGTAATAATTTATCCAAGACCTGAGAAGGGGAGGCAAGCCCAGAGCACATGCCCTGGCACTCAGCCTAAGGATTTTGTCCAGCTTTGTTCCCGCAAGCCTGCCTTCTAATGATGAAGTAGAAGGAGCTTTGCACTACATTACTAGGACTTTGAAATGGACAAAGAAATGTAAGCAGAAGTGAAGTCTGTCCTATGTGGGTGGAAACTTTTAAGAGCCAATGAGCAATTTGCTACATTCCCTCTTCCTTCGGCCACAACAAGGAGAAAGTTCTAGATGATGGCTACTCTATCTAGGTCCCCAAGTGAGGACAGCATACAGCATGTCCCCCCAGCCTACCTGTGATGGCCACAGGCAGAGTAAGCAAGAAACACATTTGCTGTTTTAAGTTACTAAGATTTGAGGGTTGTTTGTTACTGAGGCATAACCCGGCCCATCCTGACTGACACAATTATCCTAAGTAAAGGAACTCCTATCCCAGATTTTGATAAGGTATACTTTGCTATCACCCCTGAATTTCTTCCTGGAGGCCTACCTCCACAGATGATCTCCAAGAGCAGCCTTCCTAATTCCCAGAGATTCCATGGCTCCCATATGGAAGCCATATGGAGATTCTCCCTCCAAAATAGTCTACTCACAACAGTCCACTCCTGCTAAAAGCCACTCCACTCCTCCTTTTCCAGAAGTCCAGTGAAAGCCTCCACCGAGGTTTGATGGAAAAGTGTATAATCCACCATACATCCTGTATTGTTCCCTCCTCTCAGCTCCCGGCCCTGAAGGATGCAAGGCTGGCAGGGCCCCCTGGCCACTGAGGGAACAGGAGTCACCCAGTCGCCATGTTCTGACAGCTTGTCACATTATTTTTCCCTGTGGGGGCTCTGATCCCTCCATTTAACCTTCTTCTCAGTCCCCTGAGACCATGGGCCTCTATACAAGGCTCCCCAGGCAAAGCAAAGCAAGATTGATGCCCTACAAACGGCCTGCCATGCCCGAGAGGGCTCTCCGTTCAATGCATGGAGCAGCCCATTCTTCGCCATCTCGGGTTCCCACACTGGACACCAAAGCGGGAGCTTGGAGCCAGGGCAGCAAGAATTCAACCTTTATTCATCCCTGAACACAAATGATCCACCACACTCCCCTAATCTCCTTGGCCCTCTCACCTTACCTACTCAAAATCTTTCCGAAGTGCCCAGGCCTTCCTGGAATAACATGTGATTCACGCTGCCCTTTGGACAGAGGCGCTGGAGCCAGGAGAGGATCAGAAAGTTTGGAGGGAAGATATCCATTTAAATATTGACCATGGAGCATTTCCCCCTTCTATTCCCACCCCCACCGATGTGCCTCCTTCCTCATTTGGCTCTTATTACAGCAAGTAGCACCTTGAGAACAGTAGGCTGGATTGTGCTGCTGAAGAATCATGAATTAGCATTAATACTGATTGTTATTTGCATCCACAGTTCCCTGCACTGCAGGTAAAAGTTTCCTAAGGGTTTGGGCCTAAGAGCAGGGCTTCGGGGACTTCCAGGGGGCTGTCGAGCAATCCATATAAAAATGATTTCATCTCAATTCCCTGAGTGGTTTCATAGACCAAAGCACCTCTGAAGGACAAAAAGACAACTGTAAAATTACCTGAAAATAAATGCCTCCAAAGTGTTCAGAAATAATCCAGGGTGAGGAGAATCGGGAGGCTGATAACTAATCCATCAGCTCCTTTTTTTTTTTTTTTTTTTTATCCTGCATCTAGACTTTTTTCTTCCAAGGCCGCAGCCTGTCACCGTGCAGTTTATCAGCCGTCACTCCATCTCGATTCTGGATGACATGAGATCAATGGCCTAAAACTGCTCTCAGATCTACGGAGAAATTTATAGCACCAGGCTCTGCTGTGCCCTGGCTGGGCCCGGGTCCCAGGGCTCCGAGGGTGAGCTTGCCATGCAGACTTCATTTCCATTTCAAAAGCGGATTGTGACCCACTTGGAGAAGGCGAGTTCAAGCCATCAGATCCAAAGGAAAGCCTGAGTCAGAAGTCTTCAGCACTTACAGAACAATAACTTTGAGGAAAGGGGAAAAAAAAAAAAAAGACCAACCAATGATTAAAATTCTCTTCCCCTTGAAAAGACTCTAGCTTCTTGCCTTAATTTCTTTTGAATCATGTGGGATTTATTAATAACAAAACCCCAAATTTGCAACCGCATGTTTTAGGCTCTGAAAGCAATTAATCCATCCAATTTATTTAACTACAGAACTCCTGAGCATGGTTTGAGCAGAGATTTGTGGCTCTTTGAATCCTCACTGAGGGCTCCTTTGGTTATCTACAACCTCTCTTCTTCCACCATGAACTGTGTAATTTGGTTCTAATTTTGCCTCAGAGTGCCTAGGAACCATAAGCGAGGTCCAGGAGCCCAGGCTACATCCTATATCCTATACTTTTCAAACAAAACACTCCAGGGAAATTCTTAATCGCCCCCACCATTCCTCCCTCCACACACACTAAATCCTTGGATGATAAGGGGAACATTGGCTCTCTGTCCACAACCCCAGGCTACAGGCAGCTTTGGAACACACAGCTCCTCACTGCCCTCACCTCCACCCCTGCCCCCCCTCCCCACTATTTGTCTTGAACAGATACCCAACAGAAGATATACTGTGGGGACTCTGGACCTGCTCCTGGCTGAACCCAGAGAAGCCTCAGCTTTCTGAGCAAAAAGAAAACCCTACTGTCTGCTTGAACTCTCCTTGGAACCAGACATCCAAGAGGAAGTTCCCAAGAGGACCTGCATTCTCCAGAGGATGAATCCTCTGGCTGGGCCCACAGACAGCAAGTGTCATCTCAGTGTACGCCTCTCCGACTTGAGTCTCTTGGGATTCAGCTAGACCACTAACTAGCTAGTCACTGTTCCCAAACCAGTCACTTCAGACAATTGCCCTTCACCTTCCTCCTAGAATAGAGTCTACCTGTTTAGGCTTTGTTCACTTCTCTGCCCTGCCCCTCTTTCGCCCTCTGTTTACCCTGGTGAACCTGTGATTTCAGAATGACCTCCTTCAACCCCATTGCCCAAGGATAGAACTGGAATTCCTCAACGTGGTGTATGAAGCACCAGCCTGCTCACTCTGGCTTTCTTCATCCCAAGGTCCCTCCTCCAGGCCTAGGATCTTCATGCCATTGAGCTGTTCCTTCAGGAGGGAATGCCCTTTTCATCTCCACACCTCCCTCTCTCTCTACCCCCAGATAATGTCTGCTCATCCTTCAAAATTCAGCTCAAATGTTACCTCCTGCAGGAAAATTTCCCTGAGCATCTCTACTCCTTAGCACAATTGGGCCCCCTTCCTCTGGGTTCAAGAAGGCATGCAATGCATACCGGCACCACTGTTCTTGACATGTGACGTGTGTGCAGATATTCCACCCCCCTAAAGACTGTGGGCACCCACCTGGGATGGGCTGCTGGGTAGGCCTTTATCACAGCAATCCTCACACCTGATTGTGGTGTCCTTCCTCTTCTAGTTTTCCTGCCTCAGGACTGGCAAGCAAAGTCACTGATTTCTTCTCCTTCTTTTTCTTCTACTTCTCCTTCTCCTTTCTCCTTCTCCTTCCCCTCCTTCTCCTCCTTTTCTTTTCTTTTAAATAAAGTGAGGAGAGAAGCATAGAACAGATTCTCCCTCACAGCCCTCAGAAGGACCCTGCCGACACCTTGATGTTGGACTTCCAGTCTCCAGAACTGTGAGAATATAAATTTCTGTTGTAAACCAGGCAGTTTGTGGCAGCCCTAATAGACTAAAGTTGAAGAGAAGCACAGAGTCACACACTGGCTCCGTGTAAGTCACAGAAAATCACCTGGTACCCCTGAGCATCCTAAGAGTGAAAGTCTTCTGGAATGTTCTCGCTCCCCCAGAATAGCAAGTTGCTGTCTACTAAATATTTGTCTTGTAGGTGGTTTCAGTCATGATACATGGCTTTTACGGAAATGGGTGGTGAAAAAGTCTACTGGGAACTGCTTTTTGCCATCATCTGATCTCAACCAGAGAGTAAGGTACCAAAAGATTTTGAAATGACATGAAAGCAGAAAAGTTACTTGAACTCTCACATGACCATTTTTTTCCTTCCCTTGTGAATCCATAAACCTACAACTATATCTAATTGTTTCCCGAAGAGTGGGAGGAAAAAAGGGGTAAGTAAGATAGTTGTAATGAAAGCAAAGAAGCAAAAAGGAAACAGGAGAGGTGTTGTTTTGTTTTGTTTTGTTTTGTTTTGTTTTGTTTTTTGTCTTTCTGATTAAATATGTCACCTGGGAACTAAAAGGTTTAGATGACATGGCTTCTGATGTCTCTTCCTTGCGCTTTAAAAGGAAATGGTAATTAACATGAGCTCAGGGCTTCCTAAGCACCTGACACTGTATTACCTTACACAAGTCAACTTTACAAGGTATTATTATTAATAGCCCCCTTTACAGAGAGATCAAGTAATTTGCCCAGGGTCGCACAGCAATTCAATGGTCAAAGATTTGAACCCAAGCAGCATGATTCAGAGCCTGTAGCCAACAGCCAAGTTTTGTTTCTTATCAGGTGAGGGTGGAATTCCAAAGCATCCTGACACACAGAACACACACAAAAATGAGGAACCCAAGACCTGGACTTGGTCCAGGGTTTGTGAGCATCTAGTACTGGGATCAATCCAAAAATCAATGTTTAAACAACATTTACCTTCACCCCCAAACTGCCTCACTGGCTGCCTGCTGAGTTTGAATCAGGGCTATGGAGGATGCTGTTCTGTGGGTACCAAAGTTTAAAAGTCTCAATGCCAGTACTGACAGCCCAATATAACAGAGAGGGAGATGCATTTTAAAAAAATTATCAAGTTAGCATTTGGAATGTAGAAAAGAGCTTGGCTGCATTTCTAGAGAGCAAACCCCAGCAAAACCCAGCGACTTAGGAATTCTGAGATTTCTACAAAGTATGCTTTCGTTACAAGGATGAATTGGATGCCTCTGAAGTGCTGCCTGTGTTCTCTGCTTGGAGGAGCCCTTGCTGCAAACCTCCCTGGAAGAAGGTTTATCCGATGCAGTGAGCCTGTTGAAGGGGGGCGGGGGAGGGGGAGATGGGCCCTGGGCTTATAATATTTTTTAAATAGTTAAAAGGTTAAAAAAAATAACCCTTCTCCGCACCCATCCTTAGAATTACACTTTCCAGCGAAGTCTAGTTCCCCTTCCTGATAGATATAATCCTAATTAAAAATAAATTACATGCTGTATAGAACTTTAAATGGAAAAGATAATCCTATTACGTATGAGAATATATCCTGATTCTCTTTCCCGCTAAACTGTGGGAGCTATCAGATCCGCCTGAGCCCCCCATTGTCGCCGCTTTGAAAACTTTTCCTGCAGCCCTAATCCGTCACGTGACACCCGTGTCAATCTCGGAGTCTGCACGCGAGTTTCACAAAGCAGGCATTAGGCTCGGGCCCAGAAACCCAGCTTTGCGGAGCCCGCAACATTTGCATTCCGAGAAAACGCCAGCCATTGTGGGCCTGTGTTTGTTCTCAGGATTGCAAGACAGTTGCGGGCGAAGTTGCTAAAACCTTAGAGAAAGGGGCTCCTTTGAGCCAGCCCCGGGCCTTTGGTATGATAACAAGTCGATCTGAGCTGCTTTTGTAGGGGCTGGATCAGCGCTGGGGGAGGGCGAGTCCCCCTCCCTCCCTCCCTCCCTCCCTCTCCTCCCCCCCCCCCACCTCCCCCATCCCCACAGACCCCACCTCCCAGGACACTTTGCATCCCCCGGGAGATGCTGTAGGCGCTGATGCGCTATTTTAAATCCTATTTCCATAATCTGGAGGCCGCAGGCGGCGGGGCCGGAGCTCCTTCTGCTCGCGTGCCTTCACACCTCTGCAGCCGGCTCGGGAGGCCGTGCTCGCTGCTCTGCTCCTGCGGCTCAGCCCCGGGCTCTTTGCCGCCGCGGCCCGGGTCCCCTCGGAGCGGCCGAGTCTCCCCGCCCGGGATAGAACGCTTTGCACGGCCCACTTAGGCCGCCCCCCCCTCCACCCCTCCACCCCTCCTCCAGCTTGGCTGGCGCCCGCTCCCCCACTCCCCCGCCCCAGCACGCCTTCGCGGATTTCAGGAGCGTGATGCCGCGAAGCGCTTGGAGTAGAAATATTAGGTAGTTCTGATTCTCCAGCCGAGCAAAAATAAATTTAAACAGCGCGCGGCTGGGGTCCTTTGGGGTCCAGCCCAGAACGGAGGGGCGCGGGGGCGCAGGGGGCGCAGGCTGGGCCCGGCTTCCAGCCACTTGCGCCGGTGCTCTAGCCAGCTGTCTACTCCCGGAAACAGCTGAAAGCATCCTTTTCTCTGCGACTCCGGTCCCGCTGCCCCCACCCTCCCCAGCTCGCTCCCCACGTCCTCGGCTCCGCAGCGCAGCGCCGAGCAGATCTGACCTCCCGGGGTTACAGCCGCGGCCGCGGGGAGGCCGCTGTCCGACTGCCGGGTTCTGAATCTGTCCGCGTCCAGGCTGCCCCGGGAAGGGCATAATGAGGGGGAGGCCGGGACCCTAAGAGCGCTAACGGTCACCTACAGGCCCCAGGCCGGGGTGGGAGTGCTGCGAGGCGCGGACAGAAGACAGAAAGTTCTCTCGGCTGTGCATACCCCTGAGAAAGGTCCCTCTGCTGCAGCACAGAGAGAGCAAGCTATTAATTGGCAGCTGGGTGGGGTGGAGGGGAAAGTGGAAGAGAAGGCTGGGAATCGCGCTCCTGTAGGGGGCGTCGCCTTTCCCTAGTGCCTGCGCCGCTGCAGTACCTGGCTTCGCTGCTTTTAGCAATACCAGGGCAGCAAGGTGGAGGAGGCGGGAAAGGAACCCAGAGTCACCCACGCGCTAGGGAAGCCCCCAGCTACCCACAGCCCCGCCCTCTTCCCAATCTCAGAAGAGCTCTTATTTATTGATCGCTGGGGCTGCATTTTCCCCCCTTTGGCAATTCCAGGGCTCCTACTTCATTCTCCCCCACCCCCGCTGCACGCCCCACCCCGCCTCCCCTGCGTGGTCTCCCTACTTCGGGGGGCGGGCGGAAAAACCTCCCGAAGGTGTTCTGAAAAGACCTCAGGACGCATTCCCTCGGGTTTGAGCAAAAGGAAAACACAGATGGATGCTGACAGTAGGACTAAAATCTGGATTCGGAAGAACGTTCCCCAAATGCAGTCTGCTTATCAAATCCATCGCCTTTTTAAAAAAAAAAATCTTCCAGTGCGTGGCTTTTGTTTTTACCTCTCCTCCGTGTGTATTTGCATAACCTGCTCCATAAAGCTCTTCAATAAGAACTCGTCTTGTCCCTGCTTGGAGCTCCAACTCCTGGGTCTTCTCGGATTCTGAGGGTGGGGGGACTACCTGTGGGGGGCCTCGCCCAGCCTGGCCGGGGGTGGGGGTGGGGCCGGGATCCGCCCAGCCCAGAGTCTGGCAATACCGAAGCTCCACACGTTTGCAGGCAGATGGTTAAGTTCCCCCAGGTTCGTGCCAGGTTTCAACGTCATGCTGTGATTTTGTTCTTCTGGAACGGGATGAGTGTTGCTTCTCGGAGCAGCCCTATTAGGACAGAAAGAAAATCCTCTAAATAAGCGGAACCAGGCATCAGGAGGGAAAGTTCTCTAAATGCACTTTAATACGAGCCGGGTATTGTGTGGAATTCAGCGCCCATCACCGTTTAGCCGGAGAGTTATGGCAGTGATTGGGGATGAATAGAGGAACATAATGGATACATGTGGCGTTTGCTCATTATATTCAAGTTAGCCCAACTCCGCTGTGGAAACTGTTCAACTTTCTCTCCCCTTAGCTTGTCACAGTGAAATAATACAGACATTGGGGCCTCCAATGGGATCGCCTGCCATGCCATTCTATTTCCACTGCTAACGAGGGCTTCATAAGCCTTTGATACAGTCTGATCTTTGAAATCTTTCCAAATCTCCTCAAGCTTATGCTAAATCCTATTTGGAACTTTTTTTTTTTTTCCTGGCCTGCTAGCGGCCCAGGGCTTAAGAAAGCCATTTGGACAGTGACATGCATACTAACACATCGCAGAGCTCTTTTCTGAAAGGGAAGTGGCAGCCCTGATCGCCGAGGCTCACACGAGCAAATCACAATTTGGCGGACGCAATTTTGAATAGAATCAATTTCCCCTCGTCTTTGGGATTTCCTAAATCGACAAGGTACTGCCGAGCGCCTTGGGAAGCTGGGAGAGAAGGCTGTATAGGAAGACCTCACTGGGCTGAGCAAGTCGGTGGAGAAAAAGGCGAGGATCGTAAACTTCGAAGGTACAAAAGGCAAAAAAAAAAAAAAAAAAAAAAAAAGTGGGCGGGGTGGGGGGTGGTCCCGAGCTACTGGGGCGAAACCCCAGCGTGTTTGCTCTCAGCTGGAAAAGTGGGCTCCGGACGGACACAATTAACAAAACCATCCACTGCTTTGACTCTGGGCGACCTGTGCCAACTCCTCTGTATTCAGGGCGTTGACAGGAAAGGAGGAAAATAAAAAAAAAAAAAAAAGGCGAAAGGAGTTAAAGAAACAAAGAAAAGATTCCCTAATTTTCCTTTCTTGTTTTCCCCTCTAAGCCTTTCCACATTAAAGGGATTGTCAGAGGCCGGCGTAGGAGCGGCGCGAGGGCGAAGCTGCCATTGGCTGCCCGGCTCTGCCGATTTGCATATCGGCTGCTATAAAAGCGGAGGCGGCGCGCGGCGGCGCAGCTCCAGCCGCGGGAGGGAAGGGAGCGGTGCTCGGCGGGGGCGGGTCGGCGCGTCCCCGGAGCCCGCCGGGACCTCGCGCTGCAGCCCGCAGACCTCCCTCACGGGGCTCGCCGAGAGCGTGCTCCTAGGAGCCTGCGACTCACCCCGGGACCCGCGAACCAGGGAGGAATCATCGCTCAGCGCCTTGGACTAGCACTCGGGGCTGGCGGCATGGGTCCAGCGGGGCGCGGGGGCAGCCCCTGCCTTCTCCCTTTACAGCTCTTCAGCCTCTGCTGGGTGCTCTCGGTGGCCCAGAGCAAGACAGTGCGATACAGCACCTTCGAGGAGGACGCCCCCGGCACGGTCATCGGGACCCTGGCCGAGGACCTGCATATGAAAGTGTCCGGAGACGCCAGCTTCCGCCTGATGAAGCAGTTCAACAGCTCGCTGCTCCGGGTGCGCGAGGGCGACGGGCAGCTGACCGTCGGGGACGCGGGCCTGGACCGCGAGCGGCTGTGCGGCCAAGCGCCACAGTGCGTGCTGGCCTTCGACGTGGTCAGCTTCTCCCAGGAGCAGTTCCGGCTGGTGCACGTGGAGGTGGAGGTGAGGGACATCAACGACCACGCGCCGCGCTTCCCCCGGGCCCAGATCCCCGTGGAGGTGTCGGAGGGCGCGGCCGTGGGCACGCGCATCCCCCTGGAGGTGCCGGTGGACGAGGACGTGGGGGCCAACGGACTGCAGAGCGTGCGCCTGGCCGAGCCTCACAGCCCCTTCCGCGTGGAACTGCAGACGCGCGCGGACGGCGCCCAGTGCGCGGACCTGGTGCTGCTGCAGGAGCTGGACCGCGAGAGCCAGGCCGCCTACAGCCTGGAGCTGGTGGCCCAGGACGGCGGCCGCCCGCCGCGCTCCGCCACGGCCGCCCTCAGCGTGCGGGTGCTGGACGCCAACGACCACAGCCCGGCCTTCCCGCAGGGCGCCGTGGCCGAAGTGGAGCTGGCGGAGGACGCGCCCGTGGGCTCGCTGCTGCTCGACCTGGACGCGGCGGACCCCGACGAGGGCCCCAACGGCGACGTGGTGTTCGCCTTCGGGGCCCGCACCCCGCCCGAGGCGCGCCGCCTCTTCCGCCTGGACCCGCGCTCCGGCCGCCTCACCCTGGCGGGACCCGTGGACTACGAGCGCCAGGACACCTACGAGCTGGACGTGCGCGCCCAGGACCGCGGCCCCGGGCCCCGGGCCTCCACCTGCAAGGTCATCGTGCGCATCCGCGACGTCAACGACAACGCTCCGGACATCACCATCACCCCGCTGGCCGCCCCGGGCGCACCTGCCGCCTCTCCCTTCGCCGCGGCCGCCGCCGCCGCCGCCGCCGCTCTCGGGGGTGCGGACGCGACCTCGCCCACCGGGCCCGGGACGCCGGAGGCGGGCGCCGTCTCCCTGGTGCCAGAGGGGGCGGCGCGCGAGAGCCTGGTGGCGCTGGTCAGCACCTCGGACAGGGACTCGGGCGCCAACGGGCAGGTGCGCTGCGCCCTCTACGGGCACGAGCACTTCCGGCTGCAGCCGGCCTACGCGGGCAGCTACCTGGTGGTGACCGCGGCGTCGCTGGACCGCGAGCGCATCGCCGAGTACAACCTGACGCTGGTGGCCGAGGACCGCGGCGCGCCCCCGCTACGCACCGTGCGGCCCTACACCGTGCGCGTGAGCGACGAGAACGACAACGCGCCGCTCTTCACGCGGCCAGTCTACGAGGTGTCGGTGCGTGAGAACAATCCGCCCGGCGCCTACCTGGCCACGGTGGCCGCGCGGGACCCGGACCTGGGCCGCAACGGCCAGGTCACCTACCGGCTGCTGGAGGCAGAAGTGGGCCGCGCCGGGGGCTCGGTGTCCACCTACGTGTCGGTGGACCCGGCCACCGGGGCCATCTACGCGCTGCGCAGCTTCGACTATGAGACGCTGCGCCAGCTCGACGTGCGCATCCAGGCGAGCGACGGAGGCTCCCCGCAGCTCTCCAGCAGCGCCCTGGTGCAGGTGCGGGTGCTGGACCAGAACGACCACGCACCGGTCCTGGTGCACCCGGCGCCGGCCAACGGGACCCTGGAAGTGGCGGTCCCCGGGCGCACGGCGAGGGACACGGCCGTGGCGCGCGTGCAGGCTCGGGACGCGGACGACGGTGCCAACGGGGAGCTGGCGTTCGAGCTGCTGCAGCAGGAGCCGCGAGAAGCCTTCGCCATCGGCCGCCGCACGGGGGAGATCGTGCTCACAGGCGACCTCTCGCAGGAGCCGCCGGGCCGCGCGTTCCGGGCGCTGCTGGTCGTGTCCGACGGCGGCCGCCCCCCGCTCTCCACCACCGCCACCGTCAGCTTCGTGGTGACCGCGGGCGGCGGGCGCGGGCCGGGGGCGCCCGCCAGCGCGGGGGGCCCGGAGCGATCTCGCCCGCCTGGCTCGCGGCTCGCGGCGTCGGGGCCGGCGCTGCAGTGGGACACGCCGCTGATCGTCATCATCGTGCTGGCCGGGAGCTGTACGCTGCTGCTGGCCGCCATCATCGCCATCGCCACCACCTGCAACCGCCGCAAGAAGGAGGTGCGCAAAGGGGGGGCCCGCCGGGAAGAGCGGCCCGGGGCGGCGGGCGGCGGAGCCTCGGCTCCCGGCTCCCCGGAGGAGGCTGCCCGGGGAGCCGGGCCCAGGCCCAACATGTTCGACGTGCTCACCTTCCCTGGCAGCGGCAAAGCGCCCTTTGGCAGCCCCGCGGCCGACCCGCCCCCGCCCGCGGTCGCCGCGGCCGAAGTGCCGGGCTCGGAGGGCGGCAGCGCCACCGGGGAAAGCTCCTGTCACTTCGAGGGGCAGCAGCGGCTCCGCGGCGCGCACGCCGAGGTGAGGCCTTCCTTCGGCCGGGCGCCCCCCTCCGCGCTCCGCGGACAGGCTGGGGGACGGGACTGGAGGGGCCTGGGTGTGCCTGCGCCGGAGATGCCTAACCTGTCGCACCTGTCTTGTTTGTTTCTTGTCCAACCCCCACCTCCCCTCCTCTCCCCCTCCCGCTCCGCATCCCCCATCCCTTGCTGCAGCCCTACGGCGCCTCGCCCGGCTTCGGAAAGGAGCCGGCGCCCCCTGTGGCGGTCTGGAAAGGACACTCCTTCAACACCATCTCGGGCCGGGAAGCGGAGAAGTTCAGCGGCAAAGACAGCGGTAAAGGGGACAGCGACTTCAACGACAGCGATTCCGACATCAGCGGGGACGCTCTGAAAAAGGATCTCATCAACCACATGCAGAGCGGTGAGGGCTCTTCTTTCCTGCCAAGTTCAGCTCTCCTCGTCTCCCTCCCTTGCCGCCCTCCTGTCCATCTCCGTTCCCAGCCAACACCCCCCCACCACCACCACCACCCCCCCACTTTTTCCAGTCCCCGAGATCGGCTGATTTCAAAATGCCACATCGAGGCAGCTCCACCACTTGAATAAAGAACACTCCCATCCTGTTTAGGTGCAGGCAGGGGTGATGCTCTAGCTACCTGAGGAGGACAGTTCTGCCCCTCGGGGTTTTCACTTGCTTCCGGCAAAAGGAGCTGAGCCGACTTCACCAGAAGGTGGCTGTATAGGAAGCGGTGTTTCGAATCCTGAATCCCCGCGTTCACCCTCATCCTGCTTGCTTTTCTTTTCAGCCCCGCCCTGACCCTGCCTGACGTTCTGAAGAGGGAGGCGTAGCTGTGTGCCATCTCAGTAATAATCACCAGGCTCTCTCCCTTTCTCTTTTATGCTAGGACTGTGGGCGTGTACCGCGGAGTGTAAGATCCTGGGCCACTCTGACCGCTGCTGGAGCCCGTCATGCGGAGGGCCCAACACGCATCCCCCACCTCACCCGCCAGCCCAGATGTCTACCTTCTGTAAGAGCACGTCCCTGCCTCGGGATCCTCTGCGCAGGGACAATTACTACCAGGCCCAGCTGCCCAAGACGGTGGGGCTGCAGAGCGTCTATGAGAAAGTGCTGCATAGGGACTACGACAGGACAGTCACTCTGCTCTCCCCTCCCCGTCCGGGGAGGCTCCCAGACTTGCAGGAGATCGGGGTACCCCTCTATCAGTCCCCCCCTGGCAGGTACCTGTCCCCAAAGAAGGAAGCCAATGAAAATGTGTAATCCCACGCTGCATGTGTTCACAACATATACAGGTCACTCCGAGAAGCCCCTAAGTTATTGACTGGTTTCAGTGTTGTACATATAAATATGCAAGATGTGCCTTAAAATGAAGCTGTTGGAAGCTATTTCCAATCACATTGGTACTGTTTGGTATTTGCAAACAAAAATGTAGTTAATGTAATTTTTATGAAATGTGTGCAGTATTTAATTTTTATCATGCTATTGACTTTAATTTCACTTGCAGCTTGCCATTTTCTTAGTGTTTTTAACCTGTACATTGTGTAATGTAATGTTTGTATATAATGAAATTTTGTTATATTTTTATATAATAAAAGCTAAAGTGGAAGTTATTGCCAAAGGAACTGTCTGTAAGACAAAAAAAAAAAATGTGGGAATTACTTAAAATGGAAATTTATCTTTCACCTGAAACAACCTAGTGTTTGAGAATTTTTGCCTTGCCAAGTATACCTTGTATATCTTGCGTCTGTGGTAGATTCCAAGTTCAATGTTATTTAATTACTTTTGGTTTTCTGTAAACCAAACCGTGTCACTTATAAGCACAGTAATAAAGGATTTGTCATGTGTTTGAAGAATCTGCTAATTGCTTTCCATGAAGCTGCCTACAGTTAGACATTCACAAATAATCTGAGTGCCAGAATTAAACCTTCTTTCAAGTGCTAATTCTTTGGGCATTATTAATATTCACAGCAATATTAAACTTTCAAGTATTGGAAAGCCTCATCTGAGTATTAAAAATACTTTATTTTGGAAATCATGTGCATTTCTATTTACATCAGGCACTCTATAAAAATTTTTGTTCTCATTTATTCACTCAACGGATATTTATGGAGCATCTACAAAAAGTAGAGGGAGCTGTTTGGGCTGTTCATTCACCAATCAAACGTCTGTTGAGTTTTTACTAACTGCAGTAACTCCCCTAAGAGCTGGGGTTCGAGGTTAAGGAGACATAGTCTCAAGGAGCTCTTAGCATATTAGGATGTTAATAGTAAAAATACGCTCAAATGTATGGGTGAAATGACGTACTTGGGATTTGCTTTAAAATATTCTAGGAGAAAACTCAGGGGCTATATGAAGCAAGACTGATAAAATATTGATCCTTGTCAATGCTGGGTACCTGTGGAGGTAGGGGGTTAATTATACCCACCTATTTGTGTGTCTGTGTGAACTTAATGTTTGCTATGGAAGGTTTTTAAGAGACACTCAAAAGACCTATGTCTATGTCTTATACTCCATTCATTTCATTTGAAATTAAAATGATAATAATGAAGGCTAACATTTACTGAGCAAGCTTTAATATGAGCCAAGATCCTCACAAAGCCCTCCGCAGGAATTATCTCATTTAAGCCTCAAACTTCCCCCCATGAGATTTACAAATGAGAAAACTAGGGCACAGCAAGGGTAGGTAAAATGCCCAAAGTCATACAGCTAGTCAATGGCCAGAATGAGGTTCAAACCCAGATTATTCAAGTCAAGAAAATAAAATGAAGCAACAAGAAGGTTTTTGTTTTGTTTTGTTTAACTTGAAAGAAACACAGAGGTGAATAAGTCCCGATGCATTGCCTTTGCTGCCTGATTATTGTTTAGCCCTTTATATTTGTGAAGTGCCTGTGCCCCTTTATTACTAATTATAGAGTGTGAGGCACTGTAGTGAATAGAGGAGCCCTCAAAGCTGCCTGTTGAAGTCATAATTGAAACCAGTGGTGGCTCCAAGCTGAACAGCAGGGTGGGCACACACAAGTGCTTTGCCACCCACGGCCTGCACAGAGTTCAGTGGTTTCTGCAGGGAGCTGAGCTGAGCATGCGCCTGACAAGCTTGGACTCCCCAGACTTTGGGTTCTCAAAAAAAAAAAAAAAAATTGTGGATATGACTAGGTTACCAGACAGCTCCAGAGCCATGATGACCAGCCCCCAGCAGAGAGACCCCTAGGGAGAATGCCCATTCTGACATCTAAATCTTTATTCTTGAGCTTGTCCCATCAAATGCAGAGTGAATAACGAAGCAAAATAAAGAATGAATAATCCCACGCTGCAGTCTAAAAGCATCCAATCTCTGAATATGTTTGCCTGCTTATGCCCTTCAAAAGTAAAATAATGTCATTGTCATTACTTTATTTTGCAGCTACAAACTATTTCATTACCCCCAAAAAATCAGTTGTCAAAACCTCTATGATGTCACTGTCATATTTTTCCCTTAGAGTAATGACCATTAGAAACCTTATTTTTGCTTGGAACTTAAAAAAAATCAGATATACAATTCAGTCCTTAAAATTGTTTAAACAAAAAAGGAAGGGAGGGATCCCTGGGTGGTGCAGCGGTTTAGCGCCTGCCTTTGGCCCAGGGCATGATCCTGGAGACCCGGGATCAAATCCCACGTCGGGCTCCCAGTGCATGGAGCCTGCTTCTCCCTCTGCCTGTGTCTCTGCCTCTCTCTCTCTCTCTCTGTGTGTGTGACTATCATAAATAAATAAAAATTTAAAAAAAAAAAAGGAAGGGAAGGAGAAGGAGTAGGTCTTTAAGGGCCAACAGCAGGAACTCTCGGAGAAATGGGAGTTGGATAAAAGAAGCTTTATGCTTTTTTCTAGAAATGTTGACTTTCAAGCACAGTCCTAAGAAAATGTGCTGCTTTATTAAATTAAATGAACAGAGTACTTCAGTCAATGCCTAGCCCATGGTAACACTTGCTACATTCCATCTTCCTCTTTCCTTACCTTTTTTGAAAGCCAGTCTCTACCATAACTATCAGTGCAGTCCCACCACTAAGGAAGATGACAGATTCAGGATGTCTGGCCTTGTCCTGCTACTGGTTTGCTTCCTCTACTTCTCCCACTTTCAATGTGTAATCCAGAAGCTCGAGTATACTCGAGAGTATACAAACAAGTACAGCTAAAGTAAACATCACAGGCCAGTTCACAAACCTTAGAGATCTGTGACCGTCCCACCAACACCTGGGTTTTTGGAGGTGGAGGCCAACAACCCTCGGGCACTTTGGCAGTGAGCGCTGGGACATGGGAAAGCCCTTGGGAATGTAGGAGTTCACCTTGAAGGAGAAAGCTTAAGCCAGACTTTACCTATTTCATATTTTTATATCTAGCCCCATTGACTTGAATGTCCTACACTTCCTATAATAAAATATCCATCAAAGAAACCACTTCAGAAAATTAAAATGTAAGTGGTTTCCACATCTATTGAAAAATGCATTCTGAAATAGAGTGAAAACAGGATGCATATCTTCAATACAAATATATATGCACGTGGAGAGAAAAAAATATATATAATCAGGATGAGTTCCAGGCCATAATTAGCTAACTATCTGGCTTATCTCACTTGGCACATATAAGGTTTTATCATCTAAAAATTCCATTTTCGAAAACAAGCATATTCGCTTTAGTATCGAATTCAGTAACAACAGGATAATTGGAATGCTGTAAGTTTTAAGAGCAAACTGAAGCAAGGTAATACAATGCTCGATGGGGCACTGTGCTTTCCAACAACTCAGAAGGGCTTTGAAAATGCTGTCTAGTTTTCAACAGCTATGCAATAACTCAAGAGAGCATCTATTATTCTCTTTCTTCAGAGGAAAATAATCTGCAATGGAATTCACCAACAGGTTCAAAGTCACCTAATAAGAGAACAGCAGGTAGAAAGAGACACTGGGCTGTTTTAAAAGCTATCACTTAAACCACCAGATTAAATGTGCCTTTTCCCCCCGGTGGGCCAAAGTCCTTTTAAAAAAAAAAAAAAGTATTTATTTATTCATGAGAGGCAGAGAGAGAGAGAGAGAGAGAGAGAGAGAGAGAGAGAGAGGCAGAGACACAGGCAGAGGGAAAAGCAGGCTCCATGCAGGGATCCGACATGGGACTCGATCCTGGAGACCCAGGATCGGGCCCTGGGCTGAAGGCGGCTCTCAACTGCTGAGCCACCCGGGCTGCCCGCAAAAGTCTTTACTCATTATCAGAGTACAGGATTTGCTCCCACAAAACTTGTAAAAGACATGTCAACATGTCAGAGTGAAACCCACATAGTTTAATGTGAATTAGGGAAATTCCATTTGCCTACCCACTATGGTATGCGGCTATATTGTGGGCACTTTGGGCTCAGTGTGTCCAAATGAAAATCATCCTCCTCCTTTCCCGGCCACCATTACCACCCCCCCCCCAAAAAAAAACACACACAGACTACCCCCGTGGCAATTGTTTTAAACTCAATAAATAGGACTGCAGTTTATAGATGAAACCCAAAATACACTTCATTTGAAGACTCTACCCTATTTCTTTCCTCAACTCACCAAGATCTATCGATTCCGTTTTCTATATACCTTCTTCACTGTTCCCTCACTCCACTGCAGCAGATAGGATGCTCTATCCAAGTCCCCACTTTGAATCTACCTGAGCTTCAGAGGACACTTCGGGATACACTGTGATAACCTCTACTGCAAATGTCTGTCTCTGCTGCTTGGGACTTCCTGAGGGCTTGGGACCCCCAACACCAGTGGGGCCACAGAAGCTTATTCAGTCTGTGCACAGAGCTACCTGGAAGTACAGGATATATAAGATCTGTAGAGGCAACCCTCAGCCAATTAGAGATGAGTTTGGTGGCTAAACACCCCCAGCTTTCCAGTCTCTTGGAGTAACAGTTGTGTTAAAAAACAAAAAACAACAACAACAAAAAAAAAACAAACAAACAAAAAAAAAACAGAAGATTGTAGGGTGAGAGAGAAGCAGACTCTCCGCTGAGCAGGGAGCCCAATGCAGGGCTCGATCCCAGAACCCCAAGACTATGACCTGAGCTGAAGGCAGACTCTTAACCAACTGAGCCACCCAGGTGCCCCTGAAGGGACAGTTTGTGGAGTTGTGTTCTCCACAGTTCCCCTGAGAGCCTCAAGTGAATCTGCCTTCATCCCTTGTTGGCATTCCTCTCTCCCTACCTCACTTTTCTCAGCCACCTGTGCTTTCTGGGATCACCTCCTGCATAAATTTCCTGCACCCAATTCCCTGCTTCAGTGCCTTCTTTTAGGGCGACTGTCCAGATCAGGATGGCAGCATAAGAACAAGAACAGAGACACCATTTTTTCATGATTACTGTGCTCTATGCACCATACCAAGCACTTTACACTCAATCCTCACAACTTTTCTAGCTAAGTCCCCAAAAAGCCATCTTGCATATGGGGAGAGGTAAGGTGACTTGCCTTAGGTCACACAGCTAATCCCAGGAGGTATTGGGATTAAAACCGACTTCTGTCTAATACAGAACAAGAAATAGCACCTTATTCAAACTTTTATTATGTCATTCCTGGGTTCCAGTACAAATGTATCTGCTCTGCCCATCTCCCTCCACTCCAGCCTCCACGCTGCTTCCGTAAAGGCCTTTTCTAAACATCTGCTCTCTTCACTCTACTGATTAATACCTGCGTGGCTTCCCATCACCTTTAGGATAAAGTTTGCCGTGCTGTCCATGGCATCCCAGGCCCTTGGTGCTCTGGTCCCTTTCCTCTCTCCCTCCCCAGACTGGGTCCCCGCTGATACCCTTCCTCCCCACCAGCTGCCCTGCTATGCACATCTGGTGCTTGCTTCAGCCACAAGGATCTACTTATGTTTCCTCACTCCATCCTGGCCTTTCTGCCACGACTGGCTTTCCATTTCCTCACCCCTCCTCTCCGCCTTCATCTTCTATGGTCCTTTCTTCTGATCCTTCAAGACTGCTCAAGAATCACTTCACCCCTTCTCCCAGCCACCAGCCAGACTGGGCATGGTGCATCTCCTGCGTGCTTCCTTAACACTTACTAAACTGAGGGCAATTGCAGCTCTGCATACCTATCTCCCCAGGTTGGCTCGGGAAATCAAGGACTGGCTGTGTCTTTCATCTCTCTATCTCCAGCACCTGGCTGGCTCATAATCAGGATTCAATAAAAAGCACTTGCTGAATGAAATGATTTACTGAGCCAAGCACAAAAGGTCATGGTTACACACCATAGCCAAGAGACTCTGCATCTACAAGTCAACATACCTCCCCACAAGGGGACTGTGCTAAATATGCCTCCAAATCAGACATGACCAACAAATTCAGCATCTCATCCACCCCAGCAGGCCTAGTGACTGCAGGAGTGCTGGAGGCCACAAAAATAGCACCAGCCATGACCATACACAAGCCTCCTTTCCTAATGAAGATCCAGTCTTCCCCATCACCCAGTATCAATGAAGCAGCATCTCTGAGACCCAACTCAGCCATTCCTAGAAGTGTGTAGGCACCATATATCTGGAGATCTGATGTGGTCTTGTTCCTTTTGGTATCTAAAGCAACATGGCCCAAACACAAACAATTGGCAAATCTACGCTTTGTTCTAGGCAAACACAGCAAACCACACAGTGGACGAAAGCATCTAGGTGTTTTCTATGCTAAATGTTGGATATTACACTCTAATTTTATTGAGACTTTTGTCTAGTTTGCTAATTTTTCTTCCTATCAGTTTTAGGAAAGGAGCTGTCAAGGAGGTGATGGTTTGCTTCTAATGAATGTCACTAGATCATCAGAGGAAGAACTGGGCTGTTGGCAGTAGTAGGTGAGTAGGTGGAGATGGAATCTCAATTTTATTCAGCAACTGACTTTCAGCCATCACTTAACCTCCTCATGATTCATTCGCTTATCAGCCAAAAGCCCTTAATCACCGGCCTCACCGAGGTCTGAGAATGAACTAATGAAGATGCTGAAATGCAGCAAGAATGCTAAGAGCTAGGTCAGCCATCCTCTCACACTAAAGGAATTCAATTTCACCATTCTGTCTCTCGAGTTCCTCCCTATGACTTTGGCGGGGCAATTTCCAGACTATATCTACATACAAAACCTAGGAAAGATCCCATTCTACAAAATTATATAGATTTTTCCAGGTACCCATATGGAACTTTAAATATATGCATAAATCCTTCAATTCCCCATGTAACTTTGGGTGATTGTTCCTGAGAAGCATAGCCTGAGATGGAGATTGTTGTGAAAATCACGTATTGAAAAAGTGCTCTCAGGAGAAGGGAAGAGAAGCCAGCATAAGTGGGTAGGAGAAGAAGGCTCTCCTGAGAAGGGAGCCATCATGAGCCTTTGACTACTCACAGCAGCTGGGAAGGAGTGTACAGGCTCCACGGGTGAGTGCATGTCTGTGGGATACCAACTCTAGTGGTGCTTCTCCAATCGGAATTACCTGGAGGGCTCGTTAAAACACAGAGTGCTGGGCCCCAATCCAGAAGCTTCTGATACAATAGGTTTGGAGTGAGGTCCTATAAACTGCATTTCTGACAAGTTCCCAGGTAATGCTACTGCTGCTGGTCTAAGAACCACCCTCTGAGAACTACTCACTGCACTGTGGAGATTAGTGCAGTGTAGAGCCAAGACATACCTTCTGTGAGTATACCAGGTTTTATCCAGGAGTATTTCGGCTGTAGAATATAACCTTTAACCAGTGTCTCCAGAATACTGAACTCTGTGATTGTCATAGGCACAAAGAGCAAACAGAAATCCTCTGAGTAGAGAGCACGTGAGGTGATGAGCATGAAGCTTGGAGCTCAAAAGGCAGGGCCCATCCCATCTACCAAGACGGCATCAGCACCATGTTACCTACCTTCATCTCTTCCTCCCCATACCTCTCCTCAGTACTCCAGGAAAGAGATGTTGGGAGAGGTTAAAGGGGGCCTGGAAAAGTCTGCTGATGGTCGTTGTATGCTGCTGGTAGATGGTTAGGCTCCCACTGGAGTGCCATGCACAGCTCTGGATGGTACATCTTGTCAGGGACCTGAAACAACTGGGACATGTCCGGAGAGGAAAGATTAGGGGATGAAGGGACTCCGTGCAGTAATGTTTCATGGGAGAGATTTGGTAAACAATTGATAACAATATATGATACTCAAAACTAAGATGGGGTACCTTAAGAGGTGGTAATTCCCTATCACTGGAATCTTTCAAGCAAAGGTATGACAATCAGCTGATGGAATAAGGGATGAAAGGATCTGGTTTGGAGGTCAAATGAGGTAGCCTTTAAGTTTCCTCCCAAGCTTACTTATTAGTTTATACAAATTCCTGGTATGCCTCATCTTCTACTCTCCAGGTATTCTTAGGGTCCTGTCCTGCTCTACCTCATTCTCAAATGGTGGAAAGTTTAGCACTCTAGTTCTTATTCCATTCAGCTTGTAAGAGCCCCTAAATTCCTTCTAGTTTTCTAAGAGCCAGAATAATTCCTGTTTTCCTGGCTGGATGCTTAGCTGATCTGGAAGACTAGGTCTATTATTTTCTCCTTTTATTGCATGAAACCCAACTCTTGTCCCTGTGAAATTGCCTTTGATTTGTTGTAGGGTATTTTTCAAGAGATTTTTAAAAATATACTGCCCACAATGACAGCCCTCTGCCACTGATCATGATGAGTGGCCCCATCTTACAGAAAGAGAAACTGAGAGCAAAAGATTATCAGAAGCAGGTATCCTCCCTGTCCTTTCATTAGCCCTGCCACCTCACCTCTCTCTCCAATGCTTATTAAATGGAGATATTTATTCAACGTAAGTCTTCAGGCTTATGTTCATTTTAAATCATTTAGGAATTGAGTTGCTGGGATTGTGTTTTGGCCAACCTCCTGCATTCACTCATCCCAGACCCATGCTCTAGAATACAAAGGGGCTGTGATTCATTTCTGCTCTTCTGCTTCACTAATCAGAGAAGCCCATTGCTCTTGCCATGCGCTGAGTGATATAACGGAAATTTCTAGTCTGAGGGTATTAGATTCAGATGCAGCTAAAAAAAAAATGTCAGGCAATCTGATTTACTGTAGCTGTGGAGATGTGGGAAGAAAAAAGAGCAAGACTGGGTTGTTTGTGCTCTCTCTTACTCCTAACTAGGACACAGCCTGCCACCAATTTGACCAAGTCATCCATGTGGGCTCACATAACTCTGGCCAGACAGGGAGGAATGGACAGGCCTGAGCAGTGCATGGACAGCCGTTTATAAGAAGCATCATCAAAACCCCCATGAAATGTAACTAGATACACAACTAGTTTCCAGACTCCTCTGAGAAAGAGAACTGCATGTGGTTGGCATATTGGGATTAGGGAAGGGTGGGGGGTGTTGGAGATCAGCTGCTGACTGGCCTTCTAAGGAACATTTGTCCATTAATGGTGTTGCTTTTATTTTGCTGAATGGGTCAGGGAAGTTTGAAGAAAGCTGAACTGCTGGAAGGATGAGAGGATGATTATCCTCTGCCTTTTCTCACTGCTATTCTTCAAAATAAATGTGCAATGAATATTTAAAGGATATAGGCTTAGGAGACTTAAATCTTGTTTGTAATGTTTTATTTCTTTTATTTAAATAGATCTACAATGAACATGACAAAACATTAACATTTGTCAATTTCCGTTGGTTGGAGACACGAGTGTTTGTTTTGTTGTTATTGGTTTTCGGTTTTTTTTTTTTTTTTTAACCACAACAAAAGAGTACGGCTTTGAAGGATCACTTCATTTCTTAGCATGCCCAGGGCTTCCACAGGTCTTTAACCCACAATATTATTACTATGCCACCCTCCCCCCATCCTCACTTCTTATCCCCATCTGAATGCTGCTCTGGGCAGGATAAATATCAACATGCCAGTGGTGAACATAATCACAGCCTAAAGACATGAGCATAGAGGTTTCCTGGCCAGAGAGAAGCATATAAGGGTCTGGGATACATGGGTAATGCTTCTGGCAGCCCATCTCTCCTCCAAGGGGCACCTCATTGTCAGTGACACTACTCAGCCAGTTATGTAGAGGGGCGAGAAGAACAACCCTTACAGAGTAGGGTTTATGCATTACAAGGAGCTTGGGACTAGCCCAGGATCTGTGGGGGCTCCAAGACAGCTCTGACAACAGAGCATGAGCCATCTCCTCAGTGCTGTACACAGGCACCTCTTTATAAATATTGACTTTACGATGTTCACACCCAGACTAGCATGGCCATGCTCCTGGGACTGGACGCAGTCCCTTTTTATTTTGAAGGGCCTTATACTTTCAAGCACCAAACATCTAGGAAAGAGACAAAAAAGGGGAATTCAGATTGTGGTCTTCTGGCAGACCAGAGCAGGGCCTATTCAGATTGTGGTCTTCTGGTAGACCAGAGCAGGGCCTGGCTCTCAACCTACTGGGTCTGAAAATAAAGGATTCTGGATGGGCTTGAGGTAACTCTTAGGAGGTAAAGGGTTAAAAGTTGTGATTCTCCAAGTGTGGTCATTGAACCCCTATGGATCCCCTAGAATCTTTTGGAAGGTCCACAAGGGAGTATCTATTTTCATAATAACACTAAGATGTTATTTGCCTTTTTCACTGTGTTGACATTTGCTCTGATGATGCAGTGATGGATAAAGAAGTACTGGTGACTTAGCATGAATCAAGACAGGTGTACCCAGACTACTAATCATCGTATTCCTCACACTTGCAGAAAAAAAAAATGTCCTCAAGAATGATCTTGGTGAAGCACTAATAATTATTAATTAAATTTACTCAATCATTGAGTATGTCTTTTTAATATTCTCTGTGACAAAATGGGAGGTACAAAAGAACACTTTTGCTACAAACAGAAGTACAATGGTTGTCTCCAGGAAAAGCATTAGTGTGACTGAGTCACAAGCTGAACTAGCTGCTTTTTTGTGGAATACCATTTTCACCTGAACGAATGACTGGCAGACAACTATGGTTATTCAGATTTGGGTATTTGGCAGACATCTTGAAGATGAGTAAAGTGAATCTGTCGCTTTGAGGACAGCAATGACAGTGCTTGTTCAATAATAAAATTTAAACTCTTAAGGTAAAATTAGAATTTTGGAAAGCCTATGGGCTTGACAATTATGTAATTCTTAAAGACTTTAAATGAAATTGGCAATTATATTAACAAATATGAATGTTTCAAAATATAGATGATCTGCAGAAATCAATAAGTCAATATTTTCCAAGTGATCAACGCACAATGTTAAAAAGTCACACGTGGGTGAGAGATAAATGAAAATGATTTTGGGTTCTCAATAATTCTTTTTTTTTTAATTTAATTTATTTATTCATGAGAGCCAGAGACACAGGTAGAGGGAGAAGCAGGCTTCTCACTGGGAGCCCGATGCGGGACTCAATCCCAGGACCCCAGGATCATGGCCTGAGCCAAAGGCAGATGCTCAACCACTGAGCCACTGAAGCTTAATAATTCTTAAGAATATTCTCAATAATTCTTAAGATATAAACAAAAATTAAGAATCATTAAATTAGACCATTACATGAAGATTGAGTTAAACCTGGCTTAGGAAAGCACTCAGTTATATTAATAGCCTATCCGTATTTGTTATGTTCGTGCACTGTTATAAGAATTTGTTTAATTCCTACAACACCTGTATGAGATAAGTACCATCATTAGCTTTTACAGATGAGGAAAATGAGGCACACAGAGAGGTTAAGTAACCTACCCAAAGACAGTTAATAGTTCATAGAGCAGAATCTGGGCTCCTGATCCCTATATTACACTGTCAGTACATGTTGGTGCTGATATTGGTAATGGTTGTAACTTAGATTCTATAGTTTCAAGTTACTCACTGTAAGTATTTTCCTCTCATTATCCTCAAGCCTTTTATAGGGTCTTATTTAATATTTCAAACTAGTCTCAAATATGCTATGGGATAATAAGGGACTAGAATAGAGGGATGGGACTAATGGAGAAAGCAGTACCACCTCCCATTTCTGTGGTAGAAACAATATAAATTCACATCAGTGAAGCATCAGTGGGAAAGCCCAGCAGTCCCTCCTCATGTAGAGATTTGCCCCTCTAAAGTCAATCTTAGAGGATTCATCTTGCATTTGTTAAGTAAAATGGCTCTTTCCCTGTATGTGGACCCCAGCACTCAAAGAAGTGACAATCTAATTGAAGGGATACAACAAATATGTGACATACAGCTAGAATAGATGACACTGTCTAATTAAGTGTTAAATTAATATGAGACCACAATGAACCTTTTTTAAAAAAATTCACTCCGATGATTTAGAAAATACTTTAGGGTCTACCGTGCCTCTGGGTCATAATTAAGAACAGTAATTATTGTCGTACTCCTGATGTCACAGGATTCTGAGTTAAATTCTTTCACATCTCAATTTGGCGAGCTTCTTTCCTCCACTGGCAATTCAGGATGATTCTTGGTTCTCTCCTATACCCACAATTAAGAGCTTGTTTCAGGATGAGTTCTGTTGTGTTGCCATCAGCCACTGGCCCTGCACTAAGGGACACTTTGTGCACCATGAGAATGTTGTTGAGGGTTTTCATTACAACACACAGAGCTCTTTTTATGGGCGATGCCTGTCAGGTACTGGCACCGATAGTAAACTGGGCTTCCCTGAGCTACTGGTTTGTGTTGCTTTCATGCATATCATGGATTTTGTGTCTGACCAGGTTTCCCTTTTGCTTTGATGTATCGATGTATCGATGTATAGACATTTTTTAAAGATTTATTTATTTGTTTTAGAGAGAGAGAACGAGCAGAAGGGGCAGAAAGAGCGGGAGAGAGAATCTCAAGCCAACTCTGCACTTCTCATGGAGCCCGATGCAGGGCTCGATCCCATAGCCCTGAGATCGTGACCTGAGCTAGACACTTAATGGACTGTGCCACCCCAGTGCCCCTAGATGTATAGACATTTAGAGCCAAATGTGTGGCTACCCTGTCATGGGGAGCCTTTGTTTGACCTCACTTTTATCTTTAGGTTATTTGCTTTCTTCTTTTGCACCTAATTAATTGTGATTTTGCTATCATTACCTAATTAGTTATCCTTGGAAACTGCCTTAAATCCTTACAGGAATAAGGTGGGTTATAAATAACTCTTCTACTCTGCCACCAACCACCAGAATGGCCTTGAGCAAGTCTTTCATCTCTTTGGGCTTCTTATCTGGAAAACGCTCACCTCAGAGGTGACTTCCAAGCCTAACAGTTTATGATTCTTAGTTGCAGATAATGGAGAGTTAGAAATAATGGGATGTCTTAGGGCAAAGTTTACAAACTGAAATACACACTAAGGATACATTTGCTGGAGTCCTTACATGTCATCAATTGATAGATATCTGGAAATAGGCACAAAAAATGCAAAGTGGAAACACTACTGTCACAATGCTTCCCTCTTGTCCCTGAAAATATCTGTGGCAAGGATATTTTCACTACTTATTGAGCACCTACTTTGTCCAAGGCAGATGCTGGAAGCAAGAAGAGAGGATAAAAATAGATAAACTCTGGTCCCTGAATTTCAAAAGCCTAGCAAGGAAAGGAGAGAAACTCTGAGGCAAAGAACACAAGGGAGGGAGGGGTGAGAAATGCAAAGTGAAGAGCTCCTCAGGAGCTTGAGAGGGCCAGGGGGGCCAGGAGCCAAGGAGCACCCCCGTGGCTGCCCTGTGGCAGCAGTGGAAGAGGAGCCCAGAAGGAAGGAGGCAGCTCACCCTGCTGCAGGTGCCAGGGCTCTGTTCATGTGCATCCATAATAATAATAACTTCACACGTGAGTTAACTTCTCTTTCCAGGCTCTGCCAAGTTTATGTGCCAGATGGTACTTGCCTCCCACATCTGATTTACTGTAGGGCCGACCAGCTGTGCCTCAGCCCAGGGCAGGCCCACATCTGGCAGCCAGTTGGTAAAATTCTCTCCATATGACACTCCTGCCCTCATATCAGATTCCCCAGAGCAATTATCTTTCTATCTGTCAAGGTTTTTTTAATACGTTTCTCTCTTCTTGGCTTATTTCTGGGACAATTGTTGAGTATGTATCAGCGACGGATCTGCTTAAGCACCTTTGTATCAGAGAAAAGGCTCTTACCGTGATATATAAATAATGCTACCACCATATTCTGTAGTAAAAATACTCATGGATAAAGCAAAGAGGCAGACACAGCTGACTAATGCCCAAGAGCCATCCCTCCCTTTTTCCTGTGTTTGTAGGACTCCAGTTTTATTTGAGGAGTCAATAAACCAGAAAGGACCTCAATCCCCAGCCCCAAAGGATGTGAATTGATTGCTCCAAGGTGACCTCATTCTTCCTTCTAGGAATTTCATGGGGCATATGAGGGTGACCCAGGACTGGCCAATGATACACAAGTAAAAGTCTGCTGGGAGTACTTCTGGAAATAATTTTACTCTCCCTAAACAAACACACAAAACACAGTAATAATAATAATTTTATATATATAATATTACATTATATGTTATAACATATAGTATACATAATAAAGAAAGAATCCGAGAGAAATTAAAACATGTGTGTACACAAAGGCTTGTACCTCAGTGTCCATTGCAGCTTTACTCAAAATAGTCAAAACCTGAAACAGCCCAACTGTTTGCCATCAGGCAAATGGATAAGCAAATCGTGCTATACTCAAACAATGATGTTAACCAGTAATAAAAAGGAATGAACTACTAATTTCATGCCACAACATGGGTGAATCTCAAAATCATTACACAGACCAGAGTCCAGACCACATGCTCCATTTCTATGAGGATCTAGAAAAGACCAATTTAATCACTAGTGATAGAAAGCAGATCAGTGGTGGCTGAGAGTTGGTGGGAGGACTACCCAGCAAGGGGCTCAAAAGCACTTTCTGGGATAATGAAAATGTTCTGTATCTACCCATTTGTCAGAACTCATCTAGCCATAAACCCCAAATAGGCACATTTCATAATATGAAATTATATCTCAATAAACTTGAAAATGTTTCAAAGGCAGTAACGAAAAAGCCTGTACTTCCTTCCTTCCATGAACATTGCTATGTAGAAAAGTACACTTGAAGCTGAGGCAACTGTTTTGCAATCACAAGAGGATTAAACCCATAGTTCCCAAAATACGTGTGTGCCAAGGCACCCTGGAGTGCCATAGTGAATTCACAAAGGCATTATGGGGTGTAAATTTTCAAGGTAAACTTAAAAAAAAAAAAAAAAGAGGTTGTGGGGGTGGGGGACACAGAGGAAGAGAGAATCTCAAGCAGATTCCCCACTGAGAGCAGAGCCCAACATGAGGCTCCATCCCAAGACCCCTGATATCATGACTTGAGCCAAAATCAAGAGCTGGAAGCTTAACCAACTAAGCCACCCAGGCACCCCTTAAGGTAAAGTTTTAACAACAATGATATCCAACATCTGTAAGCATGGTGCAAACTACCAGATCAAGACAATTCAGAGTTTCAAGAGAAGATTGCACTACCTTCCTGTTGATGGCATATCTTTAATGAAACTAGGTATTAGGCAGTTGCTGTGACTTAAAAACAAGTACTATGTGAAAATCAACATGAAATGGGAATTGACAGAAGTGGTTTGAGAAGCTGTGCAGTGCCCAACTGCAGAAGCACACATCTCACTAGTATATGTAATTGCAATTATTTACCAGTAAAATAAAAATATTTTTCTTTTGGCATATGTACATTATTTTTTTAAGCAGTGACTAAGTTGTTAGGACATAAATTCTTACTAAATCATTTGGATCCAACTTCCCCATAAACAGAAATGTTGGGTTATTTCTTTCTGTCTAATGGTTCCTGGAAAAAATTTCTGAAACACAAAGAGCCTCATGAACTGAGAAAGTTTGGGAACCCCTGCAATCAATTTAAGAACAAAAAGCCAACATGCTGGGGGATAGCTGAGCAGAGAGAAAGAGCTAAAGTTCTCAGTATCACTGACTTGTTACCCATACATACCCCAGTCTACCTACCTCCAGACACAATAATGTGAGATGCGTAGATGTCTTTATTGTCAGCAGAATCAGACCTATAAATATAGACAACAAATATGGTTGCCAGAGGGAAGGAGGTGAGGGGGAAGGACAAGATGGGTGAAGGGGAATGGGAGATACAGGCTTCCAGTTGTGGAGTGAATAAGTCACAGAAATAAAGGTACAGCATAGGGAATATAGTCAATGATATTGTAATAGTGTTGTATGGTGACAGGTGGTAGCTACACTCCTGGTGAGCACAGCATAATGTAGAAACTTGTCCAATCACTACATCATAAACCTGAAACTAATGTGCAACATTCGTGTATCAACTATACTCAAATTTAAAAATAATTTTTTTAAATACACACTACTAAAAAGCTTGTAAGGAAACTAGAATACTAAGATATTGCCAATAGCATTATAAACTGGAAAAATAACGTTGGTGTTTTTAAAAATTATTACAAATTCACATTTAAAAAAAAATAAAAATAAATGTCTTCATTGCCTAAACGGTTATTGTAAGAAAAACAAGTCAAACCAAACTTAGAAAGAATAATCTACATATTCCACATGCTGACTCGTAGAAGTGACGCATATATCTTCTGAGTTCCTTTTCTATGCATTTGTATGCAAATAGTTGTAATTTGTATGTGTGTTTATAACATAAATGTAGCATTTTTATAACTCGATTTTTTCACTTATGTCTTAGAGATTTTTTGAAACTGCTGCTGTGTATTGCATTGTGTGAATGTATTACTCACTACTGATGGATATTCAGAGAATATCCCATTCTTTAAATAAGCATCACTGAGGTAAATATCTGCAAAAATGTCTCTTATGCAAGTGCCAATATTTCTGAAGCATAGATGCCTTGGATTGATGATTCAAAGGACGTACCAATTTTACATTTTGAAAGATATCAATAGGGGCGCGAGGCTGGGCTCAGTCGGTAGAGCATGTGACTCTCTTTTTTTTTTAATTTTTATTTATTTATGATAGTCACAGAGAGAGAGAGAGAGAGAGAGAGAGAGGCAGAGACACAGGCAGAGGGAGAAGCAGGCTCCATGCACCGGGAGCCCGATGTGGGATTCGATCCCAGGTCTCCAGGATCGCGCCCTGGGCCAAAGGCAGGCGCCAAACCGCTGCGCCACCCAGGGATCCCAGCATGTGACTCTTAATCTTGGGGTTGTAAGTTTGAGCCTCACACTAGGCACAGAGTTTACATTAAAAATAATAATATAAAAATAAATAAATAAATAAATAAAAATAAAAATAATAATAAATAAATAAAGTAGAAAGGGGAGTTGGTATTTTTTTGAGAAAGCTATCAATAGGCTACATCAATTTATTCTTTCACCAACCATGAGTGTAGCAATTTCCCCAGGCCCTCATTAGAGAGTTAGAGTCAGTTAGTCAGAGTAGCTGACTTTCCAGATGATAAGGATAAGGTTAAACCCCTCTTCAGAGATGGCTCCAGGGACAGGCATGGGTCCCAGTTCCAGGCTACTGAAACACAAAGGAAACCTGCCTGAGGGAACTTCCAGAAAAGCTTCCTCCCTCCTAAAAGGATCACAAAAAATAGAAGATTCTCTCTTCCTTTGAAACTTATCAGGACTGGATGTGATATCTGAAACCCCTCAACCCTTTTGCTACCATAAGAGGAACAACCTAAGGATAAATTTTGACAGAGCAAAGAGAGAAGGAACCTGAGTCCCCACTGCCATTATAAGCCACTTAATTTACCACATGTGGAGCTGGCTATACCTCTAGACTTTGGTCATTTCTGGAAACAAATCCACTCACTCTGTAAGGTGCCTTAAGTCATGTCCTTCTCTTACTTGCAGCCAAAAGCTCCCAATGTGCCATTATTGAATGGTTTCCTTTTTTTTTTTTTTAATTCCTATCAACCTTATGAGTAAAAATTGACAGGATGTTCTTATTTTAGTTTGCATTGCCCTTTTATTAATAATGTTGAGGGGCACCTGAGTGGCTCTGTCAATTAGGCTTCCGACTCTTGATTTCAGCTCAGGTCATTATCTCAAGGTCATGAGTTCAAGCACCCCGTCCCCTACCATCACCACAGTAGGCTGCACACTGAGCATGGAACCTGCTTAAGATTCTCTCTCACCCTCTGCCCCTCCCCCCCATAAAAATGTTGAGTGTAAATTGCCTATTCATATTCTTTGCTCATTTTTCTATGGAATTGTCTGTTGACTTACATTTAAAGTTCTTTATCTTGCCAGCATTTCCTGCCATAGTCAAGCTTGTTTGTTTTTTGTTTTTTTTGTTTTTTTTTCAAGATAGTCAAATCCATCAGTGTTTTCTGACTTTTTGGTCTGTGTATCTGTGACTTTTTAGAAAAGCTATTCATTTAATAAGACTTTCTCCATTTCAAGATAATTTTTTAAATTATATTTTCTTTCAACATTTTCTATTAGATTTCATTAGTTTCTTTAATGCATCATTAATTTGCTTTTGTGATGGTACAAGGCCAAAATCTATTTTCATTTTTCAAAATGAATAGGTAATATTCTCAACACCTTTTATTATTAATTAATCTATTTATTTTTAGCGGGAGAGCAGGGGAAGGGCAGAGGGAGAGGATCTTAAGCAGGCTCTTGGCTGAGTGGGAACCCCAGATAGGGCTCCATTTCACAACCTGAGTTCACCACCCCAGCCAAAATCAAGAGTAGGACTCTTAACTGACTGTACCATGCAGGCGCCCACCCCCTGGATACCTTTTAAACACTGTCTCCCCTCCAACTGAAATTCCCTCTTTATCATAGGTAGACTCATCTGCTCCTAGATCCTGTATTCTGTGTTACTAATCTGTCAGTTTTTGCACCAACACTGCACTTGTAATTATGACAGTTTGGGAACATATTCTGGATGTCTGGCAGGGTAAGCCTTTCCTCTTTTACTTCTTAAAGTGTTTCTTATTCTCATGCTTTTTTCCTCCCAAGTTAATAAGGTTTTTATTTGGATTGCACTTAACTTGTAGTTTGATTGGGGGAGAATCTGTCATCTTTTACAATGTTGAGTTATTGCACTTAGGAAGTGCATCTCCCCTTTTTATTCATGGTCTGTTTTGTTTTACAATGTTCTCAGTATCATTTCAGAAGCTCCTTTTCATTGTCTTGCCTATTTCTTGTTTGGTTTATTATATCAATATTCTTGGTATTTTGTCGAGTTTGTTGCTACTATAAATGTGATTCAGATTTTAGCTTTTTCATTTTCTAATTGGTTATTATAGGGATTTAGAAAAGCTATTCATTTGTGTAGGTTGATTTTGTATCTGGTCACCTCATTGACCTCCCTATCGGTTCTGTTGATTTGCTTGCACTTCCTGCCTAGAAGGTCATATAAAATATTGCTCTTGATTAAATTTCATTTATTTGTCCTTGAGTCTTGGTTGTTTGGGTTTTTTTTTTATCTGATACTAATATTACTGTATTTGCCCTTTCTTTCAGCCTCTTCCTGGAAAATAGTTTCCCATTCTTTATTTTCAAATTTCATATGTGTGCACATGGTGTGTTTGGATTGTTTGTTTGATTTAGATCTAGGTTTTAAACAGAATTTTTAAAATCAGACCTTAGGGGATGCCTGGGTGCTCAGCAGTTCAGCATCTGCCTTTGGCTCAGATTGTGATCCCGGGGTCCTGGGATTCCAATCCCACATTGGGCTTCCTACGAGAAGCCTATTCTTCCTCTGCCTATGTCCTGCCTCTCTCTTTCTCTCTCTCTCTCTCTCTCTCTCTGCATCTCTCATGAATAAATAAATCTTTAAAAAATTTAAAATAAAATAAAATCAGACCTTAGAATATCTATCCATTCATTCATTCAATACATATTTACTGAGGGACTCAGCAGGGAATGATAGTTGGCAACTATTGTGGATACTTTTTGTTATGGATCAGTATTTACTTGGATTATTTATAATTTTTACTGAAAAAAAGAAAAAATGAAAAAAAATTTTACTGAAGATTTTGCTCAATATTATTTTCCATATTCCACCTTCCTACTTCTTGTATCGTTTTTCCTTTTTACCACAATATGTTCCTGATTAATTTTTTTCAGAGACATTTTGTGAATGGAAAACCTCCTGAATCATTACATGTCCTCATAGTAGAATGTTAGTTTGAATTAATAGAAAATTCTAGATTCAAAATTATTTTCTCCCAGGACTTGGAAGATTTTCTGCTGATCTTCAAGCACCTGTTTACTTAGTGAGAAGTCTGATGCTAGTGTTTCATTCCTTCGCAGGTGCATATTACAAAAACCCCACCTCAAACCAACTTCGTCAAAGTAGGGAATTCATCAGCTCATAACCAGGAAGCCCAGAAGTGGAGCTGACCTCAAGCATGGGTGAATCCAATGGTCTAAACAGAGTCATCAAGGTTCTTTTCTACATCTTCTGGCTCTATTTGTCTTTGTTTCTACATGTTAGGTTCATTCTTCCTACTGTGACAAGCTTCCTCTATGCAAGAAAGTAACTACACCCAGCTACAGCCAACATCCCTACAACCACATAACCCAAAAGAGAGAGACCCACTTCTGCATTAACACATGAGAAGACCCTGGAGAGGACTCTGAGTGAGCCCTTTTGAGTCTTCTACCCATCCGGAGCTATTTACACTCTTCTTGGGGCCTGGATTGGACACGGGGGCAATCCTATAATTCACAGTCCCCTCTGACTGGCATGGAGAGAAGAAAAGGCAAACAAGAAAGGCAAAACTATAACTACCATTGTCCACAATAGTAGATAAAATCTCTCCTTTTCTGGAAGCTTTTCAGATTTTCCTTTCATCCTTGGAATCTGCTCATTTCACCAGGATTTCATTTCACCACTGTTCATTTCACCAGTTGTGGGTCTTTTCTCCACAGGCTTTCAGTGAATACTTTAAAACAGACAATTCTTGTCTCTCTTTAGCACAAAGAACTATTTCCTCTATGATTCCCTTCTTTCCTTTGTCCCATGTTCTCTGACTCTGGAATTCCTATCCAGTTGGTATTTGGGGCCTTCCTGGATTGACTCTTTTTGTCCTTTAACTTTTTCCTGTATTTTTCATCTCTGTGTATTTTTGCTCTGAATTCAGATAGACTTCCTGAGCATTATCTTCCAGGTCACTAATATGGACTATTCTATTGCTCAGTCTCTGTATTGAATTTTCCGTTTCATATTTTTAACTTTTTAGAACTATTCCTTGCTGAGTGTTCCTTTTTCAGAGCAGCCTATGTTTTTATTGTTTTAATAAGCACACCTTTACTCCATTTTGTTTTGGTTTTTTTTCAAACTTCTGTTTCCTAAATTGTCCCTTTTTCCTCCAAGATCAGCACCTCTTCTTGTTAATCTCAGTACTTCTCTTTCATGCTGTTGTTTCTCCTCAAGCTTGCCCCTTCATACTGTGATCAGTGTGGATAGCTGGCAAATCTTTCTCTTGCAATTGTGTTGACTGGTTTCCCCAAAAGATAGTTCTCCTGAAAGGGTTCTTTGGGAAGGGGATATCCAAGCAGAGAAGCTAGGGGATGGGGCAGCAGGCATCTGTGGACCCCTCCCTAAGTCCCAAAGTAAAGGGGACTCTACTCTAGCAATGAAGAATTTCTGTGATTTCCCTCCTGGGAAGGTCTCCTTCTTCTCTCCCCTTTGTATCTCTTATGAAGTCTGAAAGTTCCTCAAGGCCACCCTGGTTATTTCACTCCCAGACCCTCTAATCACCCAAGAATCCTTCCCTCATACGTCATCTTCCCCTCCTCTGCTTTTTAGCCACACTTGCTGTTCAGCAAGAGGCCAGTGAGAATCCTAACTAGCCTTTCTAGTCTGAATGCAGTTCTCAATTGAGTTCCTAACAATTATCCCAGGACCCTCTTCCTGTTCCTTAACTTTGCTGAAGCCAAGCTCAGAGTTTCTTTCTTTCTTCTCTAACATTAAAGTTGTTTTCCTCTGGGTGGTTTTTGAACTATGGTTTTCTTGCCAATGTCATCCATTTGAGGAATTACTCTCAATTTCTGGTGCCACTGCATCGAGAAAATTGGAGAGGAAAAAAAGTAGCCGCCTACGTTCTGATTGACCCACTTGCATATGTGTTCCAAAGTATTCATTATACAATGTTTATATCTTGAATGCCCCAAGGAGCACTAAAAAGGAATCAGTTTTCTAGAATTTGATTTATATCCAAGGGAGATATGAACAAACTTTTTTGTTTATAATATGCAGTGTCAGATACTATGCTAGTCACTTAATATGCATTTCCTCATTCAATATACACTAATTCAAACACTAATTCTCATTAAAAAAAATTTCTGTGACTCAGAGACAAAGGCTGAGGTGAGGATGAGGGGATGGGTAATCCCATAACTTACCCAAAGTTATACAGCTAGTAAATCACAAAGACAGGCTCCAAACCCAGATCTCTCCAATCTCAGGACCCAAGAATACCAAATGTATATATAATATCTCCAAGCAAGCAAATGGCCATATTATGTTATGGTAATGTGACTCTTGTCATTTCAAATGTTGACTGAATTAAGTGAGTCCATCTTTAGGCCAATCTAATGGTCAATTAGTCACTTACTGGGAGAATTCAGCATTGGGATCCTGGGACTGTTGATAAATCAGGGAAGAGGCAGATATGCTTGGTGCAGATGTGAGCTAAGAAAAACAGTCAGCCAAGAAAAGAAAAAGTCAATCAAGTTGACAAAGGAAAGCAGAGACCCTGAGGCCCCACAGGGTAGCTGACACAGCTCCTGGTGGCTTTTCAGTTCCTGAACTCAGCTTCCTGGGAGCCCTGTTGCCATCTCTGCTCTTGTATTCTATGAGACAAATTTTCCTTTTTGCCTAAGCCAGTTTGAGCAAATTGTGACCAAATGGCTCCTAATGAAGATAAGTGTAAAACGACTGTTATTCCTCACCTCCTCTGTGTGCATGTGTGTGTACGTGTGTGTTGATGGAGGGGCTATTTAACTTCATTCCAAAGGCCTCCCAATGATCATATGGAGATGATGAAATTCTTTTTTTTTTTAAGATTGATTGATTGATTGATTGATTTGAGAGAGAGACAGAGAGAGCATGAGTGGGGGAGGAGCAGAAGGTTGGAGAGAGGGACAAGCAGACTCCCCACTGAACAGGGAGCTCAACTTGGGGCTTGGTTCCAGGACCCCAAGATCATGACCTGAGCCAAAGTCAGACACAACCCCCAGGCATCCTAAAAGTCTTTCTTACAATAAGGTCCTGTCATACACAAGCAATGTAAGCTCTACAGTATGATTTACGAGACACCCTAAAGGCTCTTTGCCCTCCCTCAAACCCTTCCTGCTCTTCAAACTGCACCATTACAGGTTTGTGGGTATAAACATTGTCACCCCCAAAACTAGTAGCATATCCACAACAGTGGGCTTCTTATAAGCAGAGACTGACCCCGTTCATAATGGAGTCTTTACCATACATAGGACCATAGAGGAGGAGGAGCTGGCACATATTCCTGTGGAATAAATGAATCAAGTGGAAAAACAAGGACAGAAGTGGAAGGTGAGGACACACACTCCAATGTCTTCAACTTCACCATTTGAGCTAGGTTGGTTCCAATCACAGGTGAGCCAAAAGATGACAGTTACAAAGAATTGAAAAACCCTGAACTAGATGACAGACTACATCCGTCTCTGCAGTTTCCATTTACCTTTACAAGCATTAATGCCACCTGGCCAGATTCATTTAAACGAAGAGAAGCAGAAAGGTTTACATGTTCTAGGGGATTGAAGGGCATAGAAGGGGGAAAAAAAAAGAAAAAGAAAATTGCCAGTCAGAGCTGTCTGAATCTCTCCCTCCTGCTTTCTCTTTTTCCCCCACACTTGCTCTATTTCATAAGTTTTATTGCCATCCTGACATTATCTAAATTATGATTTGAAATTCATTCAAGCAGACTAACTCATGGTTGCGTTTGTAAAATTTGAAAAAACAAATTTAATTTCTTCCTTTGGAAAAAAAATGGCAATGTTATAAATACAACTAAGGGACTGTTCATGTGCACTCAGTGACTGGAACAAGCAGATGCATGGTTTTAATATCCATTTTCATAAGCCTGGGGGTTAGCCTCCCAACAGTACCCAACAGGATTCCATATGATCTTTTCAAAGCGCTCCACTAATGAGCTGCCATCATCTGTGCAAACAGCCCTTTGAGAAGGGGGGAGTCGTAGCTGCCTCATATACAAATGAGAAGACTGAGGTCTAAGCAAGGAATGTGAGTTTTCCCAACTGCACTGCAAACCCACAGGAGGGCTCGAAGCTCTCAGTCCCTTGCACTTGATTCCCTGAGCTATGTTCCTATTTGAGATGAAACTCCCTCCTGCAATTAATTTGTGGATTCTAACATGACCATGGGGTAGAATGGGGGTAGAAATTCCGCCAGTGGAGACAGACTTAGAGCATATGTTATATAGCATCATGTGCATATACAAGTCCAAAAGAAAATTTTCACATGGCTCATGGACAAAATTTTAAGAAGAATCATGGTGGTCTCAGGAAGAGTATTCTTCCTAATAAACATGAGTGGAACACTATTCCACATGGATGTAGGGCCCAAGGAGTATTTCTGTATGCTATTCTTGGTCTCACATAGGATGTGAATCTAATTGGAACTGTTGTGATCCACATCTAGAATTTTCCAATGAACAGCCCATTGCCTAATTGGCCCCTTGAGTTAGCAAATGGTTGCTATTTTGATGACTGAGTTTTCCTATCTGTAACTACTTTTTACTCCATTCAGTTTAGCATACAGTTATTGGGCGAGGAACAATGCTGGAAATTGGGCAAAGCAAGGAAGCAGAGAGGAGACAGGAAAGAAAGATAAATAATATGCAATCTGTTGCCTCCAGGAACATAAAGTCCCTTTGCATAAATAACCAAAATAGAAGGCTAATGGCATTCAATACTATGAAAGAGGTAAAGATATCAGAAGGCAGAGGAGGCAAAAATGAATGTTGTAACAGGATATCAAGGGGCAGAGGAGGGAAATTGTAAGGCTCATGGAGGAGGCATATGGGTTAGACTATGAATGAATAAAATGTCAACAGACGAAGAGCAGGAGAACATTCTAGATAATGGAAACAGCATAGCAAACACACAGGTGGAAGTAGAAGGACAAAGAGTGGGTAAGTGGGAAGTGTGAGTTGGGATCAGGTTGTAAAGGACCTTGAAGCTGGTTCTGCAGGCAGTGGGGAGCTACCAATGGTTTTCAAGTAAGTAGTCAAGAGCTCCTTGCCCGCCTGAAATATCTCAGTTACATCTCATGAAGAAATGAACTATGTTATTTAAGTCACTGTATTTGGATGCCCCTTTGTTGCAATACCTCAGTCTTTGTCTAATAAAAACACCTTCAGGGCACCTGAGTGGTGCAGTTGGTTGAGCATCAGACACTTGGTGTCTGCCCAGGTCATGACCTTGGAGTCACGAGATCAAGAGATCAAGCCTTCCATCGAGCCCCACATGGGGCTAACAGGCTCAGTGCTGCTTAAGACTCTCTCTCTCTCTGCCCCTCCCACCACTTCTAAAATAAATAAAAAATACATCTCAAAAGTAAAAAAAATAAAGCCCTCATTTTACAAATGAGATACCTGAGTGCACTGAGTTTGGAGAAGACAAGAGCCTTAAATAGCATCATGTTGCCAATCTGTGGCAGAACCAGGACCAGAAAAGAAAGTTTTCAGCCAGGGGCACCTGGGTGGCTCAGTTGATAAGCCTCCAACTCTTGATTTCAGCTTAGGTCATGATCTCAGGGTCATGAGATCAAGCCTGCAGTGGGCTCTGCACTCGATATGAAGTTCACTTAAGATCATCTCTCTCCAAAAACAAAAAACAAAAAACAAACAAACAAAAGATTATCTCTCTCCCTCTCCCTTTGCCCCTCTGCCTCATTCTCTCTCTTTCTCTCTCTCCTCCCTCTCCCCTCTCTTTCCTCTCTCTCCCTAAAATAAAAAAATATATATTAAAATTAAAAAAAGAAAAGAAAATCTCAGCTGCAATATTCACTGCCTCAAGAAATGTGAATGAAATGACAGTGATGACATTGGTAATGACGCTGATGAACATTATACGTTTTTGATAAGCTGGTCTTCAGAGGTTTTGTTTTCATAGCTCTTATTCTTTACATTTTGTCTATTTTTTAAATGTAAAGTCACACAACAGATCATCCATGTCACCACTTTAATCAATTATCTATGGACGATAACATCCCTGAAACTTAATTAGCAAAGTTGTTTCCTGGACTAACAATATCTTACAGCATAATCTAAAAGTCACCTCAGAAATACAGAACAATTCATTAAAAATCACTAATGTCTGTTGGGTTTAAAGATGCAAAGTGCTCATTTGGAGAATGAGAAACCAACGCACACTGGCTCTTGCTGTCCGAGTTTGTCACGCTCTGTGTACGTGGGATGACTCACGTTCCTGAAGCCTGAGTATAATTAACATGCTTATTCTGTGGTGCTACTTCCATTCTAACAAATTAAATGTTTAAACAGCCAGTGCAAACATTTAGATCTGAGGCAAAATTGTTTGCACTCTGCCAGTTTAGGCATTTAATTTATTATAATCCTTTCCATAATACATGACTTGAAAGTCATTTTTTTTGCACCGAAAAATATTGTTAGTATTTCAACTGACAATATTGAATCTGAGACTCTCAGAATGTGATGGGAGAACTAATTTGGACAGCAATCGAGGGCAATAAATGAGATAATAAATGAATCTTCATCTGTCCTAACTTCCCCAATTGGCCGGGTGATGACAATGACAGGTGCCAACTCTGGGCCTGACTTTTGCCCCATAAATCTCTTCTCTTGTAGAGAGATGCTACAGCAAGATGAAACAAGGATCTTGCAAGGCTCTCCAACATTTCATCTTTAAAAGCCCTTCCCTAGATCCTGAACTCTTCCTCTCTGCAGATATTTTTCCAGAATATAGAATTTTGCTGGCTCTCAACAACTTCCCCTTTCGTGAGGCTAAAGAAAGAAAGTAAAAATGCTTTGGAAAGAAAAATGGTAACAGGAGCTCCATGGAAGCAATGCTGCCGGCACTGATAAAGATCTCAGGCCAGCAGCCAAAGCAGCCCTAGATAGACAGGGTCTCCAGAGCCACGACCCTCTGGGGCTGCAGATGACCACAAGGTGGCAGTGAAGGTCTTCTTCCCCCTGGCCATTTGACCCTCTCCCCTCCCACCCTCACACCAATCCCCAACCCCAGATACCCTGCCTCCTCCCCATCATCTCCCAAGGAAACAGACCAATGCACCCAGATCTAAAGAGCCAGCACTTTTACATTTCGAATAGATACCTTTCTGTTTCATTGTGAATAAAATGGAAACTGTAAAATGATTGGAAATTCCCCTTCAATGGCTCTTGCTTAAAGACAATGGAGCATTGTATTGGAACCAAGAGGAAAACATCAAATAGTGATAGACACTTGTGACACAAACTCATTAAATCTTGTTTTCTTCATCTACCGAATGAGGGATGGTCCCCTCTTATTCCTGAGGTTTCTTCCAGTGATCCTTCCAGACAGAGAGTAAAATGACTCCAACTCATCACATGAGGGAGGGGGTGGGTGTCAGGGCACATCAATCAGTGTGTTGGCTGGGTGCGAATTGACGTCACCAGAAACTAAAATCCCAAATTTATTCACTCTCTGGCTCTTCAGGCTTCCACTTCCTGCTCAGAAATCTTTCACGGTCTTTCACAAAACATTCCATATTGTTTTCACCCAGAGATTAAATTCTCTAGAATCAACCCTTGGTCAGATTTCATAATGAGGCTATAGCTACCCAATTGGGTGGTAGAAGAAGGGAGGAAATAGCTGAATTTAGCCCATTTTTTTTTTCTTTTTTAAATAGGCTCCACACCCAGCATGAAGCCCACCTGGGGACTTGAACTCAGGATCCTGAGATTAAGACATGAGCTGAGGTCAAGAGCCAGCTGCTTAACTGACTGAGCCACCCAGGTAACCCAATCTGTTACTTCTAAAAACAATCAACTCCGATTAATCCAGCTTCGTTTGTTTTTCCAAATAGTTTGTGTTGTTTAGACACACTAGGCTTTTCTCCCAAAGCCAGCTCCAGAACTTTCCATTCAAAAGAGCTCTGTGAAATGAGAAAGGATGCCTGTCCCTTCACCATGTTTACTGTTTGTGCTCTCTCTCTCTCTATGTCAAATAAATAAATAAAATCTTTTTTTAAAAAAAAAGATAAATGACGAGAGAATTAATGGAAAAATAAAAGTCAAAATCCTTTCTCCTTAAATATTTATACTGAGACACTTTCAAATATTTTTTAAAACTTAGCCATAATAGTAACTAGCATTACTTACTATGTTATGTGCCAGGCAGTGTATGTATTGCTTCATCAATTCTCAGTACACCCTTAAAAGGAAGGAACTGACATTTTCCCCATTTTATAGATGCAATAGACACTGAGGTTTAGGGAGATGAGGTCACCTGCCCAAGGTCATGCAGCTAGAAAGCACACGTACATATTTGACTGCAAAGTCCCAGCTCTTCAAGGCAGTTCATCCAGCTCAAATTGTGTTTTTAATTTTCTCATAATCCTCAAGGATGAGCCCTCTTTCTTACTGGGATCTGGAGAATTAAATTTATTTAATATTTGTAAAATGAAACCAACTTGTTCAACTTTGCAGTGGGAAGCCCAGATGTATTATGGTAGAAAGGATTAGAAGGGTCACTTAGGGTAGCTCCTGGCCTCTGTGCCCTTCACATGAGATGGATATTGTTCTGTTCCAGATTGCCCCTGAAGGAGATTCCACACACTTGGAGTTAAGGAACCCACCTGTCTTAGTCCATTCGGACTGCTATCACACAACACCATGGGCTGCTGGCTTACAACCGGCACACATTTATTTACTTCTCACAGTTCTGGAGGCTGGGAAGTTCAAGATCATGGTGCTGGCAGATTTAGTGTCTGGTAAAGGCTCTTTTCCAGGCTGTAGATAGCCAACTCCTCTCTCTCTGTCCTCATGTGGCAGATATGGGGAAAAAGCTCTCTGGGGTCTCTTCTATATGAACAGCATGCATCCCATTCCTGAGGGCTCCACCCTCATGACTAAGGCACCTCCCAGAGGCCTCACCTCCAAACACTAACACAAACATCCAAACCGGAGCACACCGCAGTGGCCTCAGCTACCATCTAAATGCCTTCCCTCTTGTCTTAAAGTTCAATGGACACAGAGAATAGCCAATGACCACATTTCCTTCTGATACTGAATTTGAGGACTATCAAGAAAACACACAAGTCTTACACCAGACATGATGTCAAAAGGTCCCCCAGTCGTGTCCTCTGCTTCCAGCTAGAGATTGTATAACCAAAAACAATTAACCTTCAGATCACAGAATATTAATGAAAATTACTAACATTTCTGAACACTCAGCACAGTGCAAAGGGCTTTACCTATATTAACTCATTTGGCAGTAGGGGGGACCCTGAGGTATATATAGGAGAGGTGAAGTGACTTTCTCAAAGCCATACAAATAGAAAACTAGCGAGGGCGGAATTTGAACCCACTGTGCTCAGAATTTCATTTGTGAAGTCCCTGCTCTCTCTCCCTAGGCTGGGCTGATGCGGGAAGACCAGGGAGGCACCTGGATTGGCAGACTAGTGGGCAAAGCCTTAAAATGGCAGACAGCGCAGTTCCCTGGGAAAACCAGTAGTGTTTCTTTAGGTGAGTCCCCACCCCACCTGACTGGGCTTAGTTTCCTCATTTTCAAAATTCCTTAAGGGCCCTTTTAAAACCCTGAAATCCTAGGATTGGGGTTCAAGGAGGATAGTTGAGTTGCAAAGGGAAACAGGAAGGTAGCAAGTTGGGAAACCAATGGACCTGCTGGTGGTCATGGCTTTCTGGATCCTTCTGCAGGAATTCTGTACCAGCCAGGAACTTCTTCCATTCTCCACATTATGCATTCAGCATTAGAGTTCTGTTTTATCTTCAACATGTTAGTATTACACATTTATATTTTGCCAGTTATCTCTTCTATTAACCCAGGCACTCCGCAAAATGACTTGTCATTAATAACGTGAACTGGCTTTTTCAGTTTAGACAGAAAGGAAGATATGGAATTGAAGGAACTGTGTTATCTAATGCATTTTCAAAGAGATTTGTTTGGAGAGAGCGCTTGTTAGAAATACCTAAGCAGAGAGCATCAAATCTTTGACAAAATATATATTAGAAAAATTGCTTAGAGGACTTTCAGGGATTAAAGTCTACCAGCATGCATTGCTTCAAATTTTCTGACAAAATTTGAGCAGCAAGCATATTAGAATCTTACAACCACATTCCTAAATGCCAACACCCAAATCACAAATGCCATCTCTACTGGATGTGGATTTGAGGGTATGTTTGTTCAAGGAGGTAACTGGAGCTCTGTAGTTTAGTTTGCTTGCTTACCTTTATAAAGACAAGCACAGAATTTTAGAATGGGGTGGGACCAGATAGATTTTTCCTAACCCCCTTGTTTTAGAGTTGAGGGAAATCAGATCCGCATACAGGGTCTGTTCCCAGGTCATACAACACAAAGCAAAGCCAGGACTCAGAGCATCTGCTTGACCCCAGCCCCTCACTTTATCTACTATGCCAGTTATCATATTCCACAAATGGACAGAACCAGAAAAAAAAAGGCATAAGAAGACAATGTCAGTAGTCAATCATTAGTGAAGTCATCTCTGAGCTTAAAGGTGGAGGTTCCATGATACCCATCAGAGCCCCCCAAAAGGGAAAATAGATCTGGTGTAGGGAATCAGGGAATCAAACCAGAGGGAGCAGCTGCGGAGGGCTGAGCTGGTATCTGACATTCCAGGGGCTGACACCAAGCCAGGTGATTTACCTGGGAGTAGAGATTTATATGGAACTGTCATTTTATTGTGAAGTTGACAGGCCCTCAAAGGACAATGCAGTGGGAAAGGATGAGATGTGGGGTCACAGGAGCCTTGAGTGTGATTCGCTTCTCGCTGCTTGTGACCTTGAGCAACTATCTCACTTCATCCCTGGCTCAGCACCCCATCTGCAAACTGAGACATCTTTGTGCACTGTTCAACACTGTGAATGTGTAAATTTTAATATTGCCGCTTACATTTGTAAGGTTTTATAATGCAGTGAGCAACTGACCAATCAGCCATGATTTATTTGCCTTTCCTGCAAGGACACAGGCAGGAAGCTCTGACTCAGAGAAACAGGGCCAGCCTTGGATTCCTACAACCAGAGGTGACCACAAATCATGCAGTGTTGGCCTGGACCCCCAGCCCAACTTTTCCATTCCACCAACCAGCTGCTCTGCTTATGTTTGTTTAATTCAAACGCCATCCAAGCCCGAGAAATACACTACTGCTTTTGTAAGGGAGGCCTGAGACTGGCAGAAAAAATGCACAAAATAGCCCTGATGGGTGGTTATGCTCTGCGTGGAGGGCCGTGTGTGCAGGTACCCGGGTTCGGGGTGGGCAGAAGATGGCCAGCTGTCCTTCTCGAAGGCACACAGCCCTCCAAGACCCTGCCCAAAGGTCAGGTTACCATGAAGGCCCCAAGGGGAGGCCAGGGTCTTTTAAGGACACATACCTATGACTGTGTAATATATAGGATCAGCTACCTAAACCAAAAGACGTCCATTACAAAGCCTCTCGGAAGGCAGGTAATGGGGAGGAAGAAAGGCCGGAGGGAACATAATGCCCATATGAAAGGCTCAGAAACTTCACAAAGTAACCCCAGGTTTGTTTCCACAAGAAGGATCCTTTCTCTGATGGTAGAAAACCTGCAGTCCAGTCACTACAAACCAACCTGCCCATTGGTTTGCCTCCTTGGGCCTCAGTTTACCTCCCCAGCCTCAGTTTACCTCCTCAAGCCCCAGTTTATCTTCCTGGGTCTCAGTTCTTCTCCTACATAAAAGGCAAACCCTCAATTACACAGTCTCTCAGTCATCTTTCAGGTTTCACACCAGAGGTTTCGTTCCAACTTGAAGGAGAGAGGCAGTTCACAGAGGAAGCTGGGCTTTGGGGAAAAAAGTAGAATAAGTGAGAGGAGAATAATCCAGGTGGAGCTTGGTATGCAAAGGCCAGAAACACAACACCAAGCAGGACTCACTTCAGAACTGAGTGAAGAGCTAAGAAGCCGGAGTGTGAGGGAGGAGAGGAAGCAGCCTGCATGGCCCCGTCCCTTTCCTACGTCATCCCTGATACTCAACACCTGCCTGTGTTGGATACCAGCTTTCCTCTGACGTCAACAGAATTATAATGAATTCATGAGTGTTGGGGGAAAAAAAGAGAGAGAGACATGTGGCCAAAGACCTTCAGAAAATGCTGCAAGCTAAATTTCTCTTGGAGATTCATTATATACTTTCGTACATTCAAACTCTTTACCAGGGTGCCTGGCTGGCTCCGTCAGTAGAGCATGTTGACTCTTGACTTCGGGGTTGTGAGTTAAGCCCCACATGGGGTGTGGAGCCTACTCTAAAAAATGAAACCAAACCAAGCCAAAACTCAGTATCATCCCACTGGCAGGAAACCTGCTGAATTCTGTGTTTGCTAAATGTAGGCGGCCGTGGAACCTTTGCATTGAACACTTGTGAAGATGTTTCCGTCACATGCAGTGAATTCGTCAGGGTAATGTCAGCTGCTAAAACAAAGACAGCCCAAAATTCCAGTGACTTTCAAAACGCAGGTCTGACTCTACTCACGTGGTACATGGCAGGTGTTAGCCATCAGTGGGTGCCCTTCCACTTGGAGAGTCAGGGCCCTGGTTACTTCCATCTTAAGGCTTTTTTCTGGCCTAAGATTCAGAATCCTGAGAATCCAAGTCAGTAGATGCAGAAGACAAAGGAAAAAGCTGGCTCACCTTTTGACTGCCTAGTCACATGGCCCCATCTAGATACAAAGGAGCTTGGGAAATGTAGTCCCTGGCTGAGCAACTAGTCTGTGGTATTAAGGACAGCATAAACTTTGGTAGGCTCTCTCCATCACTTCCACTGACTAAATACATTCCCTAAACCACCACTTTTTATCATCATGCCTTTACTCATGCCCTTCCTTTGCCTAGAAAGCCCCTCCCCCTCCCACAAATCTCCTTTCTCCAATTGGCAAATACCTACTTACCCCTCCAGCCCGGCTGAAAGGTTGCTTGCACCTGAGCCCTTCCCTGACCTCGACCCCATTTCTCTTCTTTCTGTGCTTGTAAGACTTTGGACAGTAGTCATCAAAAATTTGTGTCTAGGGATCCCTGGGTGGCGCAGCGGTTTAGCGCCTGCCTTTGGCCCAGGGCGCGATCCTGGAGACCCAGTATCGAATCCCACGTCGGGCTCCCGGTGCATGGAGCCTGCTTCCTCCTCTGCCTGTGTCTCTGCCTCTCTCTCTCTCTGTGTGACTATCATAAATAAATAAAAATAAAAATAAAAAAAGAAAAGAAATGTTACTTAAAAAAAAAAAAAAAAAAAAAAACTTGTGTCTAGGTGCACCTGGGTGGCTCAGCGGTTGAGTATCTGCCTTTGGCTCAGGGCGTGATCCCCGGTCTGGGTCTGGGGGTTGAGTCCCCCATTGAGTCCCGAGTCCTGCATGGGGTGCCCCACAGGGAGCCTGCTTCTCCTGCCTGTGTCTCTGCCTCTCTCTCTGTGTCTCTCATGAATAAATAAATAAAATCTTAAAAAAAAAAAAAACCTTGTGTCTATTTCCAACCAGAAGAGGGGCCCCATATAGGCAGATTTATACCTCAGCTGCTTTCACATCCGTAGTGTCCAGAGCTGTGTTTGATAAGAAGTAGGGGCTCAAAATAGAGGGAAAAAAAGGAGAAAGAGGGAGGAAAAAAGGGAGAAAGAAAGAGGAGCTGTTGCAAATGAAGGAATAGAGTGGGAAGAAGCAGCCTTCTCTAATCTGTGACTCAGTAATTAAAAGGGCAAAAGGGCCTTTAAATAAACATTTTGCTCCACGTAGGAGCCCAGAAGTTAAACATATGCCACCATAGGCAATTTAAGCCTTTATCTTTTTCTCTGAGTGGTTTTGGAGGGGTTTCTTTGTTTGGAACTCTCCTTTTTTTTTTTTCTCAAATTGAAGTATAATTGAATATAACATTATATTAGCTTCAGGTGTTTAACATAATGACTTGATATTTGTATATACTGCAAAATGATCACCCCAGTAATTCTAGCTAACATCCATCACTACACCTAGCTACAGAATTGTTTTTCTTGTGATGAGAACTTATAAGATCTACTCTCTTAGCACTTCTCAAATATGCAGTACAGTATTATTAAGTGTAATCTCTGAGTATTCTTCATAAATGACTCTTAACAACAGGCAAATTAGCACCCCTTCCCTCTTCGAATCTCAGGCTTGATAGTAACGTAAACAATTATTGAAGTTCCATATCTGGAAGATGTTTGGGTTATTGTTTTGGTCGGATTATAGTCAGCCTGAACTTGATGGAATATAATTTAAAAGAACACAACTAAAATAGGTTTCTTAAAATTTGGACAAAATGTACTACTATAAAAAGAAACTTTCAGGGGTACCTGAGTGGCTCAGTTGGTTAAGCATCTGCCTTCAGTTCAGGTCATAACCTCAGGGTCCTGGGATTGAGCCCCAGGTCAGGCTTCCCATGGAGCTACTTCTCCCTCTGCCCCTCCCCTGCTCCTGCTTGCTCTCTCTCTCAAATAAATAAAATCTTTTTGAAAAAACAACTTTCAAAATGCAGTCTTACAATCTCTCTATTGATATTCTCAGGATAAAATAGGTTGCCCAGAGAGGCATGTCCGCCCACTTCCCAGCAAGAGGCACCTGACTCAGGTGCAGGTACTGGAAAGGCCTATCCTGCCTCAGCCCCGGGGGTGCCAAAGGAGCTAGCTACCCAACCCCACTCATCCCCCAGGAACCTTGTTGCTGATTTTGAGTTTAGTGTGTGCAGTTCAGGCAGGATTCAAAGCCAGGATCACAGAGTGAGCCCTTATTAGGTCTTGCGCTGAGTCAGAAATGAAAAAAAAAAAAAAAAAGTGCAGGTTCTGAGGTCAGGTAGGGGGACAATGGGATGCCTGAGAGATTATAGTCCAGCTGTTGGGGAGAACAGCCCCTGATGCTAGCTAGTCCTGACTTGTCTCTAAGACACAACATAAACAAGCTAAACTGTCCTCAGCCTTCTTTCCCTCATCTTCAAAAAGGAGCTCACGCTATCAGTTCTTCTGAACCAGATCATGTATTCACATTAGACAGAAGAGACCTGGGGAAAAGGGAAGTATCCAGATGTTCTTGTCACCCTCTGAGCCCCATGTCTTCCAAACGGCGAGTTGATCTACACTTACTCACCCTAGGATGTCCCCTTTGGCATCTCAGTTACTATCCAGCCACATGAAAATGTTCCATTCAAAAGAGCTGCCATGAGTAAGAGCTGGACCCTGAGTGATTAATGTCCCCACAGCCTTGAGGATGGATATGTGTTTAACCAGAGTGTCCTGTGGGGTATTGATGATAGTCATGACCTTAATGCCTGATCCCTCATTTTCACATCTTGACCCAATTTTGAAGAGGGCCATCCCCCTAAGAGTCAGTTTGGCCTGATGCTTGATGCCTTATTTTCAGCAGCTTTCCTTCCCAAGGCACGCTGGCTTCATTGATAAGTGTTGCTAGCTCTTTATCTACATCATTTTAGAATAGGTTGCCAAGGCAACAGGATTCAGAACTGATTCTCATTACTGTACATTCCCTGACAAATGAGTGTCTGCATTTACATGGTCTCAACCAGTATTAGCTATCCTCTCTCTGAGATAGAATCCCAACATGTAGAGTTTGCGCACATAATTCAACATATAATTGTATATTGTCTCCTAATAATCATACATTGTGTTAGTGAACAATACAGCTGTGGGCACCCATGCCAGCCCACATTAACATCGTTCTTCACTGATGGGCCAAGAACATACACTTTTAGATGCCATAAAGAAAAATGAGATATTCCTAAGAGTATATTTATAAAGCAAATCCACACTCTCATTCTTGAGCACTGCCTCAGTTTCCATTATGTGAAATCTCATGATTCTTAGTCCTAGAATGGGCCAAATGGTTATTGTTTGTTTTACCCATGGCTTTCCCTAGGAGGAAATATCATTATTCTCGGTGTAACCAGGATTTGACAAAGACCTAGGAAGCCAATTCAATCTAGGACAGATCTGTACATATTTTCTAAAATTGTGGAATGGAAGTGAAACCACAATGTCAAAATAGCCTCCAACTCCAGCGTGGATGCTTCATTTGGATCATGTGCCTGCTCTGTGCCGAGGACTATGAAATTCACACTGGTCTCTTAGAGATGTCCCATGATTTTTCCTCTTCACCAGATGATAAAGGAAATCCATGAGGACAGTAGAGCTGAAAAGGGAAAATAAAAAATAATTTAAAATATCTATGTGGATTATAACATTAAGTCCTTCCCCACCCCACAATCCTCCTGGCTCCCTCCAAAAAAAAAAAAAAAAAAAAAAAAAAAAAAGCTGTGAAGGAGATAACTGGACTAAAGAAGGTCTGGGGTTGTGAGCGCTGAGTTGCATTTTAAAAGAATTGGTGGCTCCGGGTCATTTTAATCAAGTTGCATGTCAGCTTGCAAATTTTCCAAATTAGCTGTAGCTGGAGGAGAGCAAGATGTTGTTCTTCTCTCCTAAAGAATAAAAACAGATTGTTGTGACACATTCTCAGTCATAATGACAGATTAGAACCATTGTTTTTGGTACAAGTCAGAAAACATAGCAACTTTTTTCCCCAAAAATTGTGGCACTTGATTGATTTCTGTTGAGATTTGGGCATCTCCCAGTTTGTCAGTAATGTTGATGAAGTTCACAAAAAAATCTTAAAAGCCAAATGCAGACACAAAGACTGATTTAAAATGAGGTTGATTTTCACTGGGAAAGGAAGCTTTTGGGCTTGAGGACAAGCCTTAGAATGCTTAGGTTGGATGCTATTCAAATATTGCTCTTTTGAAAAGTAAAGAGGGTAGTGAAGAAGGGAGAGCTGATACTCTCCTATCCCGGATGTCTCTGCTTCTGAAAGCAGGAACACTTCCAAGAAACAGAAGCTATTTCTACCATCCTGAATAAGGCTGGCTCTGCACATCACTGCCCAGACAGGGGTCTGTGTGTCCCTCCACCAGTCCATTCAAAGGTTGAGCCCGCATCACAGCTAGTCAGAATGGCTGTGGCACAGACAACCGGTTCTCACAAACCAGACAAGAAAGGTTTCAGATCTGTCATTCATCATTAAGTCAACTGGTAAACATCGCAGCCTAAGACTATGGTTCCAGAATCCAACAAAATGAAATGTTTAATCAATATGTGCATGATGTAAGCAAAGAAACAGGAACCCAGGGGATGAATAATTACGGGATACACTGGAGCAAGCCCTTAAGATGCCCTGAAACCCAAAAATAACCAGCTCTTCCTATATTATCAATAACTCAGTTTCCCTTTGCCAACTCATTCTTCTTAAACCCACTTATTGTTCCAGTCCAGCCCGTTTACACACTTACATGCCTATAGTGGATGCAGAAAGCAAAGATCAAGTCTCATGGAGAGTTCACAGATTTCCCTCACATATTTGTATATAGTCACAGGGAATGGTGAACCTGATGTTCTGATTATCTGACCAAATGGCCAACAAATCTTTATTGACATCATACTGGGAGCAAGACATTGTGCTAGGTGCTCTGGGGGACACAAAAGAATGCACGCATGACATGTCATTACGCCCAGGAGCTCCCAGTCTCATCAGGAGGCATGGCTTCCACTTGCCAGACAGTTGTATACGATTAAGTCCATTAGCGGAAGACTTGGAGTGTGAACGCTGTAGGCATTTGAGTGTTAGTGAATTACTAAAGATTTCAAGGAGGGTCTGAAGGGTGAAGGGGGAAATGAGCAGGGTGTCTATAGAACACTTAGCGTGCCTGGAGCAGAGTGTTTGAGTGGGTGAGAAAGGGAGATGAGATGGAGAAAACAGGTCAGATTTCAATGCTAAAACTTTCTCCTATAAGAAATGTGAGGATATGAAAGGCACACAAAAGTGAGACTTAGGGCAGCCCTGGTGGCTAAACAGTTTAGCGCCGCCTTCAGCCCAGGGTGTGGGATTGAGTCCCACATCAGGCTCCCTGCATGGGGCCTGCTTCTCCCTCTGCCTGTGTCTCTGCCTCTTTCTCTGTGTCTCTCATGAATAAATAAATTAAAAATCATTTTTAAAAAAAGTGAGGCTTAAAGATGTGATATGCAGGCTGGATTGAGCAGAAGAACCTGGGAATAAGGAGATGATTTCAAAGCCAAATGCACTATCCTAGCCTGGAACACCAAGGGCAGGGGTGGTGTTCCAAGGCAGAGGAAAGTGCAGGGCTCAGTAAAAGACGTGTGGGATGGGGTGGAGGAAAGAAGAACATGTCCAAGAGAACACAGAAGTTTTAAGTGTTTGATAAAATTGGCCAGGCATTGTTGTAAAAGATTATGTGTATTTTTTCAACAAAGCCTCACAATGACCATATGAAGTCAGTTTGATTATTATCCCCATTTTACAGATGGGGAAACTGAGACAGAGAGAGGTTCAATAATTTGCCCTCTGTCATACAGTTAGTAAAAGCAAGAAGAGGCATGGGGAGACTTTGAACACAGCCTGGCTTAGGCGCTTGCACCTCTTGTGAGGTGTTAGAAGCCCATCCAGGAGGAAAGATTTGGGGAGTTATTTGAGATACAAGTAGAAAACTTGGAAATTAAGTAGAACCTAGAGACACAGCTCTGAGTACTACCCTCCCATAGGGCTTGGAGACACAAGTTTTCAAGAGAGCTGAAGAGTGAGGGAGTTTTCAGAGGAAGACTAGAAGACAGAAGAATGCTCTATGGAGCCTTGAAGAGGGCGTAGCTCTGGGGTGAACAGTGGAAGAGACGTCAAGGTAGTATGAGACAACACAGGTCAGAAGTGTGAAGAGCTCAGAGTGGATATCATGGGGGCCCACGGAGGAAAGAGTTTCAAAGAAGATGGTTATTAAGGGTGCCCATATCTAAGGGGTGCAGAGTGATGAGCACAGGGCAGCCAGACCCCTGGAGGGGCACCTCTGACTGTCAGGGGGACCATTTGAGTAGAAACCAGGGACAGTAGCCACTGAGGGTCTGAGGGGCCTCAGGAGGGAGAAAGAGCAGTGGTAGATGTGGATGACCTGTTGAGAAGCTCACCAGCGGAAAGAGGGAGACGTTGAGTAGAGTGCATGGCTAAAGCCTAGAAGGGACCAAAGGAAAGGGTGATTTTTGCCTACAGATTTCAGCCAAGAGGAAAAAACTGGGTCCAGACCCCAAGGATTGCCCAGAGGCTGGCTCTGTTGGAGGGACTTCTCTGCTCATTTTCTGACACTGAAGAGTTGCAGGGTGGGGGGGGGGGACGGTGACCAGAGATCACTGCAGTGGGTCACCCTGTTCTCAGGAAACCAAAGGCACGGCCCTCTGCTGGGTTAGGACGAGATGAGGAATACCTAAAGAGAAGGGCGCGTGCCTTCACGCTTGGTTGGAACGGAATGGAAGGTGCTAGAGGAAAGTTTTAGCATCAGAGGCAGATGATGAGAATTGAATAAAGAATCAGAGTGAAGTGAGTGGGAGAAAAAATGCATTTCAAAACCTGGAAAATCAGCAGTGGAAAATATTCCCAGGCACCACCACCCCACACCCCTCCTCACACCACCCTAAAATGAGGCCACAGTCCAATCAGGCCTCCTAATGTTCAATAAGATCAGCAATGCACAGGCCGCTCCTCGGGGCTCAAGTCCTACACTCAAGCCTTAATAAGTCACCTGCTCGATATTTTCCACTTCAGGCCTTTGGCTTTCTGGGACCTCAGTCCACTCAGCTGCAAAATTGACTTACGGGATCATGTCAATCGCCAGATGCTGTAGAGCAGAGCAGGAGAGTCCAGCTTCTGCAGGTAAACGAACTGCCTGAAAGGAAATGAGCAGTGATTTCCCAGGGAGTCTCTCCTGCAATGTCGTTATAATGTCAGCTTTTGACAGCAAAACGATTTCAGTGGAAGACTCTAGAGTAAATCGTGGAAGTGCCTGAGCCTTATTAAAATGATGTCAGTGCATGCTACGTTTCACGTCTCCCGCACATGAAAACCCCACAGCGGGAGAACTCAGTCGCTCCAACAAACTACCATGATGCCTAGACCCCGGTGCGCATTTGACCCGTGATGCCCCCCGTCCTCCACCCCTTTGGTAATTTCAGGTGGAAGACAATCAATCCTGAGCTCGGTGAGCCAGCCCCCAGGGGCGTGTTGTCCGCTTTAGCTCCAAATGCTAGCATTTGTGTATGTGTGAAGCCCTTCCATTGCCCCCCACCTTCTCTCCAGACCAATGACTGTGGAAAACGTGCCTTGGGGCATGAGACCTTAGACCGTGGGCCTTCTCTGTGACCCCCACTACACGCTTTGCCTACATGATCTCATGTTTCCTTCATGACCTTTCCACAGGTAAGTGTCATCGCTCCCATCTTTACGGATAGGCCAATGGAAGCTCAAGGAGGCAGCCAGTGGGTGAAGAGTCGAACCCATGACCCTGTGGCTCAAAAGTGCCTGTTCATAACCAAGACACTCTAAGATCACCAGAGCATGACAGAGGATGGACTGCACCACATACACACCAAGGAGGTGTGTGCGAGGCTGGCACCGCCTCCTTCCAGAAGCTCTGCAGCCTCATCCTGATGAGGGATGATGGGCGGTAAAGGAAGGTCCTGCATCGTCTCTTGCATTCTAGCCAGGTAGAGGGACAGCCAGCTTGTTGAAATGTCCATAAGCCGGTCACCTCTCACCGAGGCACCGGAGCTGTCCCCACTGGCCCCCAGCATCATCAGCATCAGCCCTAGGAAACTGGTAAGGTAGAGCAGCCTTGTGGTGTGAGCAACAGCAGATGGCTCAGCTGGCCCTGGGGTGTCCTAGCGTCGACATCAGCAGCCCCAGCCAGCAGGACCTGGGTTTGCTGCCCCATTTCCCCAGGGCCCGGGGTTCCCTCTCAATCTGTATTGACAGCACCCCAGGGATGTGGCCCCAGAGCTCAGTACCTATGTTGCCTGTCTTCCACAAAGACAAGGAAGGAGGACAGACCAGAAAACAGCATGCAGTGACCCTTTCCAACAGCATCACATCTAATCTTCATGGCAACGGAGAGGCTATTATCCCCATGGTGATGAGGAGGAAAATGAGACTCAGAGGCAAGATCACTTCCCAAGGTCCCCCACCTAGTCAGCACTAGGTGCTAGGATGCAATCCCTCAATTCTCTGGCTCCACAGCCTGGGCTCCCAGGAACCCCTCCTCTTCTGATTGAACCCCAGGGACCTGCCAGAAAGACAACTCCCCTCAGAGATTCTGTGGCCACCTCAGCCCTGACCTTAGGCCTGTAGGAAACAGACCAGCCTGGCATTAGCTAAGTCAATATCTGCATCAACCAGTGTATTTTCAAAGTACCTTCCAGGCTGTGAGGGGAACATAAAGAAATGTGAGTGTAGGAGCACCTGGGTGGCTGAGTTGGTTAAGTGTCCAGACTCTTGATTTTAGCTCAGGTCGTGATCTCACCGTCATGAGATCAAGCCCCAGGTCGGGCTCCAGGCTGAGCGTGGATTCTCTCACTCCCTCTCCCTTGGCCCCTCCCCCTGCTCTCTAAATAAATAAATAAATAAATAAATAAATAAAATCAGGAAGGAAGATAGGAAAGGAGGGAAGGAGGGAGGGAGGAAGGAAGGAAGAAGTGAGCATGTATTTCTTGCCTCTAAGGAGCTTACAACCAGGATGAGAAGAGCTGGCGCACAGAAAAGAAAACAGAGCCAAGCTAGAAGAGGGAGCTGGAGTTGGTGGTGCAGGGCACAGGGTTGAGGACACAGGGAGCTGGGCCTTCAGCTGCCTGTGCCCAGGTGGAGGAGGGAAGGTGGGCAGGGAGTGCCTTTCCTTCTATGGAGCGGATGGCCAGACCCAAGGACAGAGCTGACACCACAGGGAAGGAAGAGGGTCCAAGGGGACAGTGGAGGACACAGTAGTGGAACATAAAAATAAAAGAGGAGGGTGAAGGTCTGCACAAGGAATGGCAGCAAAGGAAAGAGAGGAAAGGGGAGGAGCGAGAGAGGAAAGGCCGCCTGGCAAGAGGCCCGGGGGCACCAGGGAAACTCCTGTTGCCCAGTGTGTGCACTCAGCCCTCTGGTAGAAGCAACCCAGTGGCCCTGCCCACCCCCCTTGTCTCCAGACATGCTGTCCTCTCTGACTCTGAGCTTGGGGGCAAGCAAGCATCACAGGGACATCTGCAATGAGAGATGACAGAGACGAGCATGGCCCTGGGTGACGGACTTCTCAGCAACCAGCTTCTAGGGAGTGCAAGCACCTTTTGGGCTGGGGGTTGGGGTGAATGGGGGTTCTAACAATGACCTAGTCCCTGCTGGGCGAGGGCTGCTCCAGGTTGCTAAAAGGACCCCCAGAGAAGCCTGAAGGGACCCAAATTATGGAATATTTCTTGGTTGGCCTGGAGAGCAGAGGACTTTGAGTAAGGACTGAATCCCACTGTTCCCTTCTTCTCTCCTGGCAGTGAACCTACAGGGCAACCTGAAAATCTCTGCTGTCCTTCCGAAGAACATCACAGGTACAGGAGGGGGCCTCCCAACAAGGGTGTGGGGGACAGCTGTCCCCTCACTTGCTGTCCTGTGTTGGGCATCTTCTCAGCATCTCTTCTCTTGAGCATTTGTATGCAATCAAGATGCTCGAAGACAACCACACCCCAGAGTGCTCATGGTTGCTGGCCTCCGTCTCTTCTGGGGAAATCCCTGACCACAAAAAGATATTCCCTCCATCAAGAATTTCCTCTTCTGGGGACTTGGGGCAGGTGGAAATAATTACCTGAGATGTGAATGGAGGGTAAGGGGTAGATGGCTTCACTTATCTGACAGGATGCAAAACTTCCTTAGCATTATTCCTGGTGTGGACGAAACCTCCAGATTCACCTAAAAAGCAAGGTATAAAAATGTAATTCTTTTGTTTGAGACTAGCCTAAACTTTAATACACACTGTGTAGCTAAAAGGAAAAAAAAAAAAAAGAGAGGGGAGGCACTTTTTTGCTTCAGGAACGGGTAGCATGGTGGCTCTCCCTTTGCCGCCACCAGAAGGGGCACACATTGAAGCCCCCCAGCTTTGGAGAAGGAAATTACATTTAATAATTAGTGTAGCCTGGACCCTGACCACTCAGAATCTAAACTGGACCTAACAACATGGTCCAGCTAAATGCTAGCCTTGGCTGAATCTTGTTCACACACACACACCCCACTCATGCCTGGGTGCTCCACCTCTCCCCACTAAGTGCAGAGCAACCTGGGCCTGAAAACCAGATGCACATCCAGCCTCGTTCTTGTGGGGCCTAGCAGTTGTCTTAAATTAATACTTCCAGAGAAGATTTCTCAATCCCATAGCTGCATTTTTTTTAAGACACAACTCCCTGACCTTTTTAGATTCTTACTATACAATTTGCCACTTGTTCAAATAATTTGCAATTACCACACACCAACTGGTTGCTGATAAAGGCTAAATATAAAAGACCAACAGTATCCAACTTCAAAAGGGGGCTTAAAATTGGAGTAGTTGCTAAAAATAAGGGATCAAGGAGATGGAAAGAAAAACCCTGGGTTTAATTATCTATTAGACGGAGCCATCACAGCAATAAGACGAGTGCTCCAGTTCTCAAGAGAATCCAGTACCCACCAGCCCTCTGGATGGAAGCGCAAATCCATTGGGATGCATACACCACTAGTTTTCTTTTAGAACTATGTTGACAATTACTTATTAGACTAATTGGAAATAGCAGAAACTAGGTGACTAACCCATAATGTCTTCTTTCCTCTCCTCCTTCTCCCCCTCCTCTTCCCCTTCCCCCGCCCCTTCTTCTCCTTTTTCTTCTACTTCTTTTTCTTTTACTTTTTCTTCTTCTTCTTCTTCTTCTTCTTCTCTAGGAGGAGGAGGTAGTAACGGAAGAAGCACGTCCTCTCATCCTCGATCTTCTTATGTCTTTGCCTTTCTTTATTTCTTTCTTTCTCTTTCTTTCTTTCTTTCTTTTTCTTCTTCTTCTTCTTCTTCTTCTTCTTCTTCTTCTTCTTCTTCTTCTTCTTCTTCTTCTTTCTTCTCTCTATCTCTATCTTTGTCTCTCTCTCAATATTTTTCACTCATGTTTATACTGGGTCAGATACTATAACAGACACTAGAGACATAAAATTAGAAAGACTGCTCCTGCCCTGAAGGAACCTGTAGGAGCACACAAGAGAGTTGCCCTGGGCTGATGAGAGTGAGGTCCAGCGTGGGCACAAGCAGAGGCCCCTGGAAGAAGTTGCAGCCTGAGCAGGATTCTGGAAGGACAAGCCTGTACTGAGTGCTCTAAGTGCAGGGACCCTGGGGCTATGGAAGACCTGGGAAGCAGGGGTGGGAGGGGCAGGTGCAGCCAGAAAGGTGCTGTTTTTACACTCCAGTTGCCAGGTGCCTCAGCCTGGCAACTGGAGTGAAACAGAAGATGAGCCCAACCTAACGTAGCAGTGCCTGACCCCCTCACCATCTCTGCTGCCTGGTTCCCCCAAGAAAGCTCTTGCTGTCTGAGATGAAAGCCTCATTCCCATGGGAAGAGACAGCGGAGTCTCTACCTCCAGTCGGCTCCTCTGTGACCTGAGAGGAGTATCTGCAGTTCCACCATTGGAATTCATTCTTGAGACTCTAGAAGTCTTGCATCCTTAGAAAGTGCCAAGTTTTTGGAAAGCCCTGCCCTCGGGTTCAGAGGAGATCCTCCCCTGAAGAGGTGACTAGCTGATAGCAGCTCCTATGAGATCCCAGGGAAGTCAAAGACGCCTGGGAGGGTCCTTGGATGAGAACAGGAAGAGGGGCACAGTGGACGGAGTGCAGAAATATACCCTTGGAAGCCAAACAAAGCCAAAATTGGGAGGGGGGAAGATTTCTTTTTTTTTTTTTTCTCCTATAATTTCAAGAGGAGTGAATGGTGTTTTGAGTTCTCCCCTTATCTCCATCTGAAGCAAATGCAGACACTTTAGCCTCCCTGCTTTGAAGCATTTCATTCTTTCATCCTACAGACTTTATGGAGCCTCCACTGTGTGTTCCAGGCTCTGTGCTGGGGGCTGGTGGCCGGGACAGGAGTGGGGGTGTCTGATGGGATTCTTCCCATACTCCCGACCCTTGGAGAGGTTGGAGCCTCCCTAGGGCCCGAGGATCAAAAGTGCCAGGGCTGTGGACAGTGCCCTGCAGATGGGCTCCCTCCAGCTGACCTCTCCCAAAGACCATGCCGTGAGTGCCCAGCAAAGAGAGCTGGCCAGCCACAGGACGCATCAGCAAATAGCACCTTGTTGAAAGGCTTACCTAAAGCCGGGTGCCTGCAGGTTAGAAAAATAAACCCACAGATGAAATGAACATTATAGTAGCAACCTGCCGAGCCTCTTAATCTGTCACTTAAATCTAGGGCTTTTAGCTATAATTGAACACCCTACTGCGACTATTATGAAGAGGAGGAGGAGGAGGTGTCGAAGTTGTGGTTTAGGAGGGCGGATGAAAATAAATTTCCCTTCAAAACTAGTCAATAACAATGCCTTTGTGTTAAAGGCCTAGAGTGCTGGCCCAGTCACTGTGGAAGAAAACAATACATCCAGGGCAGTCGGCAGGTGGCTGACTCATGGCCCACGCTGCCATTTATTCTGGGAGCATCTGGGGGACCACTGAGAGCCCTTGAGATTGAAAAAGTGCCACCGCATTTTTTTAAAAGTTGAAAAAAGCTGCCTGGTAGGTGACTATATGCATATTCTCCGAACTGCTCAATATTAGTAAAAAGAAAAAAAGGGAGGGGGGGAGGGAGGGAGGGAGGAAGGAAAGATACTCTGCAGCATATGTCATCAGGGAAATGCAAACAGAAATATTGAGAGGGACCCCCGGTTGGCTCAGGCTCAGTCAGTTGAGCAGTTGAGCGTCTGACTCTTGGTTTCAGCTCAGGTGGTGATCTCAGGGTTGTGGGATCAAGCCCCACGTTGGGCTCCACGCTCAGCATGGAGTCTGTTTCAGGATTCTCTCTCCTCCTCCCTCTGCTTCTCCTCTCTCTCTCTCTCTCTCTCTCTCATAAATAAATAAAATCTTCAAAAAAGAAAATGAAATAACAAGACACCTCTACACACCTATTACAAGAGCTGAAATCTGGATGGCTGAAAACACCAAATGCCGGCAAAAATGTGGAGTAACAGGAGCACTCAGTCGATGCTGGTGGGCATGCAACATGGTACAGCCTCATTGGAAGACAGTCTGGCAGATTCTTACAAAACTGAACATACTCTTACCATATGATCCAGCAATCATGCTCCTCGAGAGTTACCCAAAGGATCTGAGAACTTATGTCCATCCAGAAACCTGCACATAGATGTTTATAGCAGCTTTATTCATAATTGCCCAAACTTGGAAGCAGCAAGATGTCCCTCGGTAGGTGAATGGATAAACTGTGGTACATCCAGACAGTCCAATTTTATTCAGTGCTAAAAAGAAATGAGCTATCAAGACAGGGAGGAATTTTAAGTGGGTATTGCTAAGTGAAAGAAGCCCATCTGAAAGGGCTACGTAATATGACATTCTGGAAAAGACAAAACTATGGAGGCAATAAAAAGGTCAGAGGCTGGTGGGAAGGGAAGGGATAAGTAGGTGAAACAGATTTTTTCAGGGCAATGAAAACATTCTGTATGATAGTTTAATGATGGATACACGTCATTATACATTCATCCAAACCCACAGACTGTGCAACACTAACAGTGGACCCTCATGTGAACCATGGACTCTGGGTAATGATGATGTGTCAGTGGAGGTTCATTAGTTATAATAAACGTGCCATCTGGTGGCAGATGTTGATCATGGGGGAGGCTGGGGGGGGTTGGGGACAGAGAATATGTGGGAAATCTCTCTTACCTTCCTCTCATTTTGCCATGAACCTAAAGCTGCCCTAAAAAAAATAAAGCCTTTAAAAGAAACAGAACATGAGAGACTCCTAATTTTGGGAAACAAACTAGGGGTGGTGGAAGGGAGGTGGGCAGGGGGCAGGGGTGACTGGGTGATGGGCACTGAGGGGGCACTTGATGAGATGAGCACTGGGTGTTATTCTATATGTTGGCAAATTGAACACCAATAAAAAATAAATTTATAAATAAAAAAATGAAAAAGAAGAAGAAGAAGGAAGGAGAGGAGGACGGGGGGAAAGGAAAAGAAAAACTAAATAGAACATGGCTTCAAAAAATCCCCTTTTCAGGGGCGCCTGGGGAGCGTGGTTGTTGAGCGACCAACTCTTGGTTTTGGCTCCCGTCATGATCTCAGGTTCTTGAGATCAAGGCCCTGTGTTGGGCTCCATGCCCAGCAGGGAGTCTGCTTGCCCCTCCCCCCACCCCTCACCCCCACTCAAGCTTGCTCTCTCTTTTTCTCTCTCAAAAATAAATAAATAATCTTTTTTAAAAATTCCATTTACAAGCTTTTAGAAGATCACAGTATATGGAGATGATTTTGTGAAGGTCAGATTCTTTCCAGTCAATCATACTGGGCTTCCTGAGAGTTCAAGAGGGAGCGATGGTGCCTTGCCTTCTGCAATGAGACAGGATTTTCAAAGCATCCCGTCCCTGTGGAAAGGCAGTATGATACAAACGCAGGAGGTGGTTATGGCACCTGTATTACTATTATTATTGGACTGAATTGTCTTTGAGAGATTGCTGTAAGAGGGACATTAGACTGAAGGAGTGGATTGTTTCTTCAAATTTCTTCTTTAGAGAAATCAGGTTCCTGGGGTTTGAAGACACAGGGGGCAGCCCCCTCAGCTGGCAGACTCATCTAATCTTCGCGGAGAACCAACCTGAGCACGGGATATCTGACCTTGTGAGAACTTGGGTGGAACTAAATTTGTTGGAACTCTCTTCAAAAAGGATCAAAATGAATATTGTACTCTTCGCATCAAAGCTTTTTGGAGGAGCACCAAGCAAGAGTCATTTCCCTGCCCACCCAGAGTCACAGCCCTTCGTGTGGTCAGCACAGATTCCTAAATACCCACCTTCAAGAATCACGGTCAGACTCCAGGCACAAGGAGCACTGGCTTCCCTCAAACCTCCTTTGAATATGTGTTAGCTGCTGAGAACACTCCCTTCACCCATCCTGTCACACTACAACTGCATGTGGCTTGCACGCAATTCAAATCCTAATCCTCACCCCTAGAACACCTCATTGACCCTTTCCTTGTCAGGCCATGAGCCGTTCTGGAGGAGTGAATGTGCTGTGTGATTTAAGGTTTACCCCTTCGAGCACTGAATCATAAAAAATAAACAAGGAGACTGTGTATTGCATACTTTCCTGCTGAAATAAAGAAAGCACATTTCATACTTGAAATTTTATGATTCAGGCCATCATCTTGAATGAGAAGTATATTATAGGGTTGTAATTCATATGCGGTAGGTAATAAAAGGTTAAAAGTAGTGGTGATTTCTGCCTCTGTGGCGGATGCCCTTAACAAAACTTGATTTCTGGGGCATTGCACGTTATTAAATTATTTTCTGCATGTCTGCCCCAGGTTTATCAGGGTTCATGGAGAAAGTTAAAGAGACACGACACAGGTAATAAGCTCCATTTCAGAAATTAGAAACTGTGTCACTAATTAGATCCCAGCATAATTCTGACCAAGGAGACTTGAATAAATGTTTTCATATCTATCTATCTATCTATCTATATATCTATATATATATATATATATATATAGAGAGAGAGAGAGAGAGAGAGCGCGCAATATAAAATGATGGTGGTGGCCATGAGATCGAAAGATGGTATATCAGTTAAGATTCTTTGGTGTAAGCAAGAGAAACCAACTCTGAGTTACTTGAGCCAGAAAAGGGATATATTGGGAGAATTCTAAGTAGGGCCCACTGGTGAAGTTGTTGGTGAACACCTGGACCCCAGGTAAGACTTAATGAAGGCTGCGAGCTCAAGGATTCTGGAGCTCCATGACCCCACTACAGACACTTCTGGTGTCTGTGTGTTTCCACTCAAGAGTCAATTCCTGGGAAAGAGATGATCTCTTTGGCCCATTTTGGGTCATGAGTCTATCCCTGAGTCCATGTGCATACAACCCTGTGACAGGGAGCCTCATAAAAATCACAGAGAGTGAAGAAGGGGCATTTCCCCCAAAGAGAGGAATGTTGGGTCAACTAAAACAGAGGTCCGCTAGAGACAGACTCCCTAACCCCTCCGCACATGGTCATACCCTCTAACTGCTGGTTGTCCCTGGTTTTGTATAAATGTGGCTTCCTGTCCCAAGGATTTTTGCTGGATCTTCCCTGAGAGGCCATGGTGGATAGATTACACCTCCTCCCCAGGGCACTCCATGCCCTACTCCCCTGCGTCCATGAAAGGGGGACTTTACAGATGTGATTAAGGTTATGGACTGTAAATACAGAGATTAGCCTGGCTTATCCAGCCAAGCCTAATGTAATCACATGAGTCAGACGGGTGCAGCCAAAGAGTTAGACACATTTTAAGCATGAGAGGGACCCAGACCCTGTCACTGGAGGAGAGTCACATGGAAAATACAAGGAGGAATTCAGCAGCTTTTAGCAGGATCTCTAGCAAACATAAGCCCCTGGCTGACAGCCAACAAGGGCACAGGGCCCCCAGTCCTGCTATAGCAGGGGACTTAATTTAGCCAACAACCTGAATGAGCCTGTACGGGGGTTCATACTCAGAGCTTCCAGAAAGGAACTCAAACGTGCTGACCCCTTGTTTCAGCTTATGAGACTCTAAGCAGGTGAACTACTCTGTATCCAGAATTCTGATAAACAGAACTTAGTAATAACAAATTTGTATTGTTTTAAGCCACCAAATTTGTGGTGATTTATGACAGTAGTCACAGAAGACCAATACAGAGGCCATACAGATGTCTCACCTACCGTAACTTAATACCAGCATCTTATGATTTTCTTGGTGATTATCTGGGTGGATGAACTCTCTGGGCATAGAGACCTGACCATAATTCTTCTTTTCCATCTTCAGCAATAAAAACAACAACAAAAACAAATAAAAAGTATTCACTGAACAACTACTACATGTTAGGTACATTATAGTCATTATAGTATATAATCCTCACTCTCCTCCAAAAAACATATTTTACAGATGAAAAAGCTCTCCATATCATGGCATCCTAGAACATAGGAATAGTAATATTGCCTACTTCCCCAGACTTTTATAAGGATTGAATAAGGTACGACAATGGGGTAAAGGTCACCCAAATTCACAAGCAGTAAGAGATGGAGTTGGGATTAAAACCCCAGTCTGGGGATGCCTGGATGGCTCATTTGTTGAGCATCTGTCTTCGGCTCAGGGAGTGATTCCAGGATCCTGGGATTGGGTCCCTGCATCAGACTCCCCGGGAGCCTGCTTCTCCCTCTGCCTGTGTCTTTGCCTCTCTCTCTGTGTCTCTCATGAATAAATAAATCTTAAAAAAAAACAAAACAAAAAACAAAAAACAACAGTCTGTCTGACCCAACACAAGCTCTTTCCTACCATGCCTTGCCCCAGTATCACCACTAAGAAGGCACCCAAACAACAGGTAACAAACCAACAATCAGTATCATTTCATGTATCTCACAGCCTCGGGATTCTCCAGTGTATCAGACCTATGGGCCAGTGGGACCAAAGCTGGACCAGGAGTTACTGGCCAGGTCTCCATATCTCTACAAATGAATCAGTGTGGAGGTTAAAAAACACATTGAAAGTTGAAGCCAACTCTCAATTCTCCTTGGCTTTCAGTTTTCACAGAGCTCTCTTGGGTCTGCTCCATGCATGCAGTATCCCAGCTGTCAGGAATATGTGGAGAATGTTTCTCAGCCTCTCTTTAGCACTTTTTGATTTTTTTCAACTTTCCCATTGGATTTAGGGCTCACTTCAACTAAGAGCAAAATCTTGGGCTAGCAAAGTGACGAGGTTATTCTCGTTTGTTCCTACCTGAGTCCCCCAGGGTTAGGCAGCAAAGCCCCTCACAGGTTTACACACACACACACACACACACACACACCAGATTGAGTCTGTCGTTTCTGGCCACAAACTTGCTCATTTCCATGTTCAGTCCACACTTTTAAAGCTATAGTTCTAGCCAATTGAGGTGATAGAAGGGCACAAAAGTAGCTCCAGCAAGGAGGCCACAGACGCCTACCCTTCTTACCTGAAGCTCAAGCAGTGTTTCAAGAATAGAAGCTTCTCAGTTTGTTGTCTGCCTTTGGTCAATTTACAGTGCTTTGAAATAGTTGTTCTTGACATTATTTTTTCCAGTGTTATGCTTGCTTTATGGAGGAGTCATGGGCCTCGCATGCTGCTGCGCCTAGAAGCCTCTCCCTCTATCCCTCCCAAGAGGCTGATGTGGAGGCCGCAGGAGACACCAGCCATGGCAAGCTCCCACTATACAGCTGTCCTTGCCCCTGACCACACTAACCCCAAAACTGCTCCTCAGAGGCCCTTCAGAGTCATTTCCCAGAATCTCCTCTCTCTCCCCACATTTCCCAGCTCTGCCCTGGGATAGGCAAAATGGAGGCTTTTGCAGCTTGAATCTATTTCTGTCATCTGCATATTTTCTAATATCAGAAAATATACAAGTCTGGCTGCCTGAGCTCTGGCTTTGACTGTCACTCTGTGTTTTTCACTGCAGTTAATGAACCATAACTGCCTCCAAATACTTTGGCTTTCAGACTATTGGGGCCAACATTCTCAATTGAGTATCAATTTACCATTGCATTTATATGAAAGAACAAGAAAGAGCTTTGTGCGTGTGTGTGTGTTTTTTTCTACTCGAGCCTCATTTCTTGAAGCTGAGAGCTTAGCCAGAATGTTTTAGCCTGCTGCCTCCTCTTTATTCTCACTGCATTACTCCTACATTAATATCTCCTTTTGGAACTCTCAGAAAATAAAGGAAAACAACAGCCCTTCCTGGCAATGGATGTAAACGTCATCTAGCGAGGTGATGGAGTTATTGCAAGGTGATCATGAATCTAAATGCCATCCAATCATGTGTATTCTGAATAAATAATATGGGTACAACTACTTTCAAATGCACACACATCCCTATTGTACAGTGCGAGTATTTTTACAGTCACCAGGATTAGGGTAGATTCTAACGCTGGATATTAAGTTGACAGTGTCTGTATCCTGCTGGAAGCAGGGAAAGCCTACAAAATTTATGGATGTTAGGAAGTATTCCTCATTTTCAAAAAGACTGGGTATTCCTGTTCCAGGGAAACTGGATCTGTAGCAGAACAGCATCTCCTCCCTTTGGCCTAGGGAAGGGGCAGTATCAGAGACAGAGGGTTCCTCCACCACCACTACTGGCTCACATTCATGACATTGGCCAGCTGTTGGGTGCAGTGCCCTTGTAAAATAGACAAGATAATGGTCTAGGAGTCTGAAGACCCCATATGCCATTAGCTTGCTGGAAAATCTTGGAAAAATCTTCATTATCTTGGGCCCCTGCTCCTTCATCTATAAAACAATATCACTAAATGATGTCAAAGACCCTTGCCAGCTTAGCCATTCTTTGACTCAACACATTGCAATAATAGGCACCTAGCACACATCTTCCTGTTCATAAATCCCAGAATGGCCACAGGCCTTTTACAGACAATTGGATTTCCCGGCTAAATGCCAACAGCCTCTCTTGGCTTCTGATCATAAAACAAAATGCAGCTCAGGGTACAAGTGGCCAACAGCATCAGGGTTCAGGTGGAGGAACACACATAGCCTCACCAGTCCTAACAACGGCCACCACTTACCCACCACTTACTATGTGCCAGGCACACTGAGAAGCACTTTTGGGCTCTTAAATCAATTGATGCTCACCACAGTTCTATAAAGTATCCTATTATTCTTCCCCTTTTACAGGCAAGGAAACTCAAACCTTTCTCTGGGCTGATTCTGCATTATCTTTGCATCTTTTAGCTGACATGCCCCTTGCAGAGAAACACAGAATGTTATAAAAATATATATATATACAAAAAATTTTTTTAAAGAAACAAGGAATGTTTGTTCTTAGAACATAATTAATAAGCACATAACCCATTATATGGGTTTGTTCTTAGAACATAATTCATAAACACATAAGTCATCATCATATGGGTCATGAAACACAGTAAGATTCAGGGAAGAAAATAAAAGTTTCATTTAGCTATTACCATTTGAGATCGCCTTCCCTGAGACAACTGTCAGATATCAATGTAATTATCCTTAACTCTCCCTGGAAGCAGGGGAGAATTTGGTGATTCAAAGTTTGCCACTCTTTTTTCACCAGTCTTAAAGCAGAACACATCAAACAGTGAGGAGGGCTTACACTGGACAAAGTGCTTGGCAGCTTGATGCCTTCACTCATGAGGGAAATTGTGACTTCTGCAACTGAGTCGATCAGCCCCATCTGTAACCCTTTTGCTAACTCTTTCACCAGTACTCAACCCAAAGAAAACTGGGCTTACCCTATATGCACTAATTAGAACAAATATAAGCAGATGAAAGCACAGGGTTGGTAACATTACCATAAAAAGCCATCTTTCATATAGAAATGTTTATATATATATGACTGTAGATTGGTACAAAGCTTCTGAAAAGCAACATGGCAAAGCCAAACAATAATGCTCAGCAATCCCACTGCTGAATGTCTATCCCTAGAAAACATATCAATAAAAACAAGTCATACATGAAAATACCCATTGCAGCGTTATCTGCAATAGCAAAACATCAGAGTCAACATAAATACACACACACACACACACACACACACACACACAGCCTTTCAGTATTCATTGAACACCTGTTATGTGCCAGGCACTATGCTAGACCCCAAAATGAATACGAGTCCTCGAGGAGTGTGCTGAATATTAAGGCTATGTTGGTTCAGTTTTGCCTATTTATTTTCAATAATTTGCATACACCACTTTCTGGCTTTCCTGTATGTCATGAGGCTGGAAGATTGGGAACTATATTGGCAACTATATGATCTGCATTCTGCCAACAAGATGTGTTTGTATGAGATTTGGAAAGCAGAAAAAGGAGGCAAGAGGACATATTATTCTTTCTGCAGCACCAATGGTGGACGCAGGGGCCTTATCACACGTGGGTTTCTGCAGAAACCAGCAAAACACTTGCCAACCACCCACCTGGGTATTGCGGGGCAGCTGGGACCATTAGCAGCATTTTCCTGCTTTCTGACCTCTGCTCTGAGTAGTCCTTCCTGATTCTCTGAAAGTCAGCCTTGAACCTGAAGTTGAGGAGACGCCCCCCACCTCCCACCGACCCCTGCTGCTAATTTTCATTCCTCCACCCTTGGTTTTGTAAGCACCTAATTCCCTGTGTTAAATCCCTCTCTGGTTAAAATTCCTGGGGTAATATACATTTTCCTTGATCCCTAACTTATTGCAGTAATATTATCATCTAGAGCAGCACTGTCCAGTAGAAAAATAATACAAGTTGCACCTGTGAGCCACATGCGTAATTTAAATTTTTCGGTAGCCATTTTTTAAAAATAAAAATAATCAGGGGCACCTGGGTGGCTCAATCGGTTAAGCATCTGCCTTCAGCTCAGGCCATGACCCCAGGGTCCTGGGATCAAGCCCCTTCCCACTGCTTCCCTAGTTGGGCAGGGGCGGGGTGTCCCTGCTCAGCAAGGAGTCTTCCTCTCCCTCTTCCTCTGCCTCTGCTTGTGTGCTCTCTCTCTTTTACTTACTCTGTCTCTCAAATAAATAAATTTTAAAAAATATCAAAATATTAAAGCATCTACTTTTTATACTGTCTTCAAGATACAGCGTGTATTTTGCCACTATATCACTTCTCAATTCAGACTAACCACATTTCAAGCACTTAACGGCTACATGTGACTAGTGTCTCCCATAGCCCAAATCTGTACACGAAACTATGGCACAATATGATGGCTGATTACTATGCAGCTATTTAAATGAACTTTGGGGTTTGGCGGGGGACCTGGTTTCCGCTACTGTGGTTGGCACATCTCTCCACCTGGTCCATTGGGTGTCTGTCATGTGAGACCTGGTTGTCACCCAGGGTGGGGATCGAAGGCAGCCTTTCAGACAGGAAAGAACACAAGCTCTGTAAGCACCCTCAAATTATGTAAAATCTCGACAAGGCAAGAAGGGGCCAGGTCCGGGGTGCTGTGCTGGAGTGAACTCAGTTGCAAGGTAGGAATAGGGCAGTTCCTGGCCTTCGAAGCTCTCTGCCTGAGACAGAAGGCACACTGGCATGAGCTCCCAGGTCATGTCCACTGGGAATGGTAGTCTGACAGGGGAGAGTCAGCAGGACTTGTGTGAAGAGGTACTGAGCTGGCCACAGGAGCCTAGAATGAGACCTTGACTTACAGGCGGGTCCAACAAGCATGAGCAACAGAGACACAGCTCAGGAGACTGTATCTTGCCAACAGTGAATTTGCAGCAGGCAAAAAACAGATGTAAGGTTGGATTCTGGAAAGGGCAGCTGTTATGCAGGTCAGGCCAGCCAGGGTGGATGCATGTTGAATGTGGATTCCAAGAACAGGCTGAGAGCACCTGCAAACCCAGTAGCAGGTGGGGGTTAGGGGCCAGGGTGGGGGCAGCGGGGGTTGTTGTGAAAGGGCCTGGGTGTGCCTGCCTAAGGTGAGGAAGGGCCGTGCGGTGGCTGCACCTGTCTAACCCTGCCTGCTGCCTTCCCTACCGGTTTCCTCCTGAGACAGCTGTGCGCCACACATCGGGACAACAACTGATAGCTGAGCTGTGAGTGCTTCCCACAGGGCCGGATCAGTGCCGAGAACTTTGCACACATGATCCCAATCTGATCCTCCCCAAAAGCGCCGTGAGGAAAGGACCGTGATTAGCCCCACTTCACAGATAGGAAAACCAAGGACTCAGAACCCTACCTGAGGACCTATGCTTAGGAAATGTTGAAGCTGCCCTTCAAACTCAGAAATGCTGACCTGGAGCCTCACGCATCACCGCTGGGCAGGGCTGGGCTGCTTCAGGAAAAGTTCTCTGGCTTGACTTGAGCTGGGAAAGGAGAGATGTAAAGGCAGGGGGTAAACTGTCAACACCCAGTTTGGCCAAATTCACAGATAGCGTGTTGAGGTTGGACCTGGGGAGGGGACCGTGGAAGGCGACAGGAGTGACAGTGTCAACTGGGGGCAGCAGTGCCCTCCATGCATGTTCCAGAAATGAGGGCCCCTGTGCACGCAGGGACCCCACCCGCAGAGACCCGGGCTGGGGACAGAGGTTGCAGACTCTCAGCCTCACTTCTAAGAGAAAGGAATCATTCTTAGGTGCAAGGAGGTGCTGTTACCATGGCAACTGCAAAATCTTGGCCCAATCCTAGGGCAGTAGCCTGACTCCTAATTCAGAGAGGCTTGGTTTGCAGAAAGGGGGGGCGGGGGGAAGAAATCGAATTAAAGAGAATCAGAGCGTCAGTCCACCACAGCAGCCTTGCACAAAGGGACAGTGTCTCTACCCGGCTCCACATCCAAACAGATAAACCGCAACGGGCCCAGAGGCCCATGAAAAGCCCCTGCAGAAGGTGAAGCGCCCTTTCATCGCCAACAGTCCCCCAGCTGGGCCTTGGCGCCAATCGGCCAAGGAACCTGCCAGAACAAACACGAAGCCTTCGGGCCGGGATCCACATTCCAGTTGTGGGCCTCCTGCAGCAGCCTGCAGTCGGCCCCACAAGGCTGACTTTTCTCCCCACCAGTCAAACCTCGTTTATCAGGCCTGCTGGCAGCCCTGGCAGCCCTGGGGGCCCCCTACACAGCCTCTCTCAGCCCAGGTCTGCCTGCAGCTCGGCGTAGCTCCGAAAACCTCCAGTTTCAACAGAGCCTGGACTGTCATTCCTCCCCAGTGATGGCTCACTCGTTCTATAAGGATTCAGGGCCGGCCCGAGGAACCCAGATGTCACCGCCCTGTCCCCAGCCGTGCCTGTCCCCTGTGCCCACCCCCACCGCCAGGCACACATGCAGGTACTATACACACAGGCCTTGCAGGGCACCCCAAGGTGAACGGGAGCCTTCCTTCCCCCTCAGGTGGACCCCACCACCTTACCACCATGCTTATTCCAGGACATGGCACTCCTCGGAAATTATACAAACCAGGTTCCCACTTTTCCATCTTCTATGCCTGCACTGAGGAGCCCACAAATGTACTTAATGCCCAGAATGGAAAAATAACAAAAACAAAAGCAAACAAAAAGTCCTGCCCAAGTCCTAAAGTTTCCCATGCCTCAGAAGGGGTCAAAGATAGTACAGCCAACTAATTAGAACCCCTTGACAACAGGCTCCATATGCTTGCTGTTTACATTTATATTTCAGTCATGCGAGATGTATTGAATCATTAAACAGAATTCTAAATAGGTGCAAGAAAATCTTTATCTCATTTTTGGATCCCAGTGCAGTAAACTGCTTTCATTTGTCTGCATGCAGCTGCTGTTGCCTTTTCATCTTTCCAGAGAACATTTATCATTATATCTCATCTGAAGTTTAAGCACCTGGGAAGAATAGAGCAGGCATTAATAACCCCCATGTCCTAAAAGAAGCCCGGATGACCTCATCAAGGTGAGGGGCTCCGCTGTTCTCTCAAGGTCAAGACCAGAGCACAGCCTTAGCAGGTCTAGATCTAGGGCTCTGTCCAACTTTCCAGAATCTCATATGTACCAGCAGGCTCATGTCCTGGGCTGAACCCAGGCCTGAGGGTATTAGGGAGATAAGTTTTCTTTCATAACCAATAACAATGATTGCCACTAGGAAGGAGAACAAGGTAGCTGAAGCCACAGGTAAGGGGAAGATTTTCCTTTTACTGTATATCCTTCTGTGCCTTTGAATTTTGCCCCATTTACATGACCCAACTATTCAGGAAATAATCAACATTTAATTTTAAATGTTAGTTTAGATGTAATTTAAAATTCAGATGTAATTTTAAATTTCCTTTTATAAATCAACTTTATCAGGGTGCCTGGGTGGCTTAATTGGTTAAGCATCTGCCTTTAGCTCAGGTCATCATCCCAGGACCCTGGGATCACGCCCCACATCGGGATCCCTCCTGAACAGAGAGCCTGCTTCTCCCTCTCCCTGCTGCTCGTGTTCCGTCTCTCGCTATTTTCTCTCTCTCTCTCAAATAAATAAGTAAAATCTTAAATACATAAATAAAATTTATCTTACCCCCAAATTGATGGAGTTGAGACACACATTGTGATTAGTGTGATGCTTAAGTCTCATAAGAGCCATGACTGGATGAGCCCATAGCCAAGTTCACAGGGAACTTAGATAAGAGATGCTGGCCACAGTCACCCCTCTAACACCCAAAGCTGTAGAGTTCAGAGTAAATAAAATAGCCAGTTTGCAATTATCTGTGGTAGTGAAGGAAAGTCAGGGGATAGATACTTTAAAGTGTGAGTAAAGATTAAAAGTTACATCTAATTTATAGTTTAGCATTGGAATGTATTTGCACACTTTGGAATATGGATCTTTTTTATCCCATGAACTTACAACACTGAGAACTAAATAAACCCAAAACACTGAAATATTGGGAAACTGTCCATATTTTTCTCTCTGTATCTGTTAGAATGTTTTTGGCTACAGGAAACAAAAATCCTGGCTGAAGCTCATTTCGACACTAAGGAAATTTACTGTTGCACAAAACTGACAGACCACAGGTCGGGGGTCAGAGTTTGTTGATCTAGCAACTCAGCTATGACATCGAGGTCCCAGGTCCTTCTAACCCTCTGTGCTGCTTCTTCTCAGTACTGGCTTCATCGTCAGGCTCAGAGCAATGTGGCAGCAGGGCTTCCAGACATTGTCTCCAGACACGACAGATTCAAACAAAAAAAAAGGGTGGGGGGCAGGTACTATTTTTTTTCGTAGGACAAGGGAGCCTCTCAGAATTCTCTCATCTCTACCCCACCCCCAGACAGCACTGCATGCCGTACTTCACCACTTGCCATTTCAGAACCAGCCATTAGCTGGGGGTGGGGAGGGACAGGGGAGTGGAGCAGGAGATGCTGGCCAAACACAACATCCACTGTATACACCCAAGAAGCCTGTCCCTGCAGTCACCTGGTGAACAGCATGACAGGAGAATGGACTGAGGGCTTTGACTCATTCTGAGCATGTGTTTACCTAGAGATGACTGACTCCCACCTCTTTCCTTTTGGGTTGACTCCTGCTGAGGAGTGGTGAGAAACTATGTATTTTAGTTTCAAGTTTGTCCTACCTGTGTGCTCTAAGTGGATAGAGATGAGTATAAACAAAGATAATGCTCACATCACTAAAAGACAACTTAGATTGAGTAAGTGGGAGTTCAGCAAGCCGTTTAAAGCAAGATTCACAAGGGAATGCCATAATAATAAGCAGCCAGCCCATGTTCAAGGTAAATATGTCTATTAGCGTGGGAACACAGTTGTTCATTATTGTCCTTTCCAGAAATCCACGTGAGTCAAAGGTATTTTTCAAGGCTAATGATCAAATGAAGTGTGTAGAGTACAGGTGTCAGGGAAGAGTCTCATTGACTCAAAAGTTCCTTGTGCAGAGGTCTCATCCTTGACTACTGCACCTGCCCCAGCAGCTCAGAAGTGGACACTCAGGGAGTGTTCTCATTAAAGGTATACTATCCCGCAGGAGAAAGGATGGATTGATGTCACTAACTTGCTGCGATAATAACCACCCCGGCTGCACAAAGCCCCAGTTGGAGGTTAAGAAGAGAATTGCCTACAAGCAATTTACACAGAGCAGCTAAGAAATAAAACAGTGTCAGATGGGCCACTGAAAACCAGCGTGGGAATCTGTTTCTTTCTTTATTTTTTTTTTCTGGAAGGAAACAGAAGGTACAGCCACTGGCTACATTTATTTTTGGAGCAGGGAGAAGGGAAAAAAAGATAAGTAGATAGAAAAAGATGTAGACATATGGACTGATCTGATTCAGCCCTGCAGAAAAACATCCATCTCAGCATGTCAGGGTTAAGAAGGGCCATACACTTGTGACATTGCCATCAGAAATGCACAGTTTAATGGTATAAAGGGCAAGAATGCCAGCATGGGATCATTCTAGAATCAAAAATTGAAAAAAGCAAATGCCTGCTTCATCTTACACCTTACACAGCCACACTGTGTTCTGGAGCAGTGTTACTCAGGCTTCAGTGAATCACCTGGGGACCTTGTTGAAATCCAGATTCTCACTCAGAAGCTCTAGGGTGAGGACCAAGATTCTGTACTTCTAACAAGCTCCCAGATGATGGTGACACTGCCAACCTGGGGACCACACTTTGAGTAGACAGTTTCTAAGCCATCTATGACTGGTTCAGTCAGAGGAGCGTGCGATTCTTGATCTCAGGGTTGTGGGTTTGAGCCCCACATTGGGAGTACAGGTTATTCAAATAAATAAAACTTTTTAAAAAAAGATACCCCCAAAAAGATGCATAAATGTTAAGGCAGAAAGAAGCCTTAAAAAGATAATAGAGATTAATATCTAGAGCATATAAAGAACTCCTACAACTCAACAACAACAACAAAACAATTTTAACATGGGAAAAACATGAATAGACATTTCTCCAAAGAAGATATACAGATGGCAAATTAGTCTATGAAAAGATAGGCAACATCACCCATCACTAAGGAAATGCATATTAAAACCACAGCAACGGGCAGCCCAGGTGGCTCGGGGGTTCAGCACTGCCTTTGGCCCAGGGCCTGATCCTGGAGACCCAGAATCAAGTCCCACGTTGGGCTTCCTGCGTGGAGCCTGCTTCTCCCTCTGCCTGTGTTTCTGCCTTTCTCTCTCTCCCTCTGTGTGTGTGTGTGTGTGTGTGTGTGTCTCACGAATAAATAAATAAAATATTTTATAAATAAATAAATACCCAAAAGAATTGAAAGCAGGGCCTCAAAGAGATGTTTGTATACCCATAATCAAGGCAGCATTATTCACAGTGGCCAAAACGTGGACACAAACCCAAATATTCCTTGAAAAAATGAGTAGGGGGCACCTGGGTGGCTCAGTGGTTGAGCGTCTGCCTTGGGCTCAAGTCATGATCCCGGGGTCCTGGGATCGAATCCCGCATCGGGCTCCCCACAGGGAGCCTGCTTCTCCCTCTGCCTGTGTCTCTGCCTCTCTCTGTGTGTCTCTCATGAATAAATAAAATCTTAAAAAAGAAAAATGGACAAACAAAATGTGGTATACACATACAATGAAATATGATTCAGCCTTATAAAGGAAGAGAATTCTACAATATGTTACAACATGGATGAACGCTGAGGACATTACATTAAGTGAAATAAGTCAGTCCCCAAAACATGAGAGATACCTAACTCTGGGAAACGAACTAGGGGTGGTAGAAGGGGAGGTGGGCGGGGGGGGGTTAGGGTGACTGGGTGACGGGCACTGAAGGGGGCACTTGATGGGATGAGCACTGGGTGTTATGCTGTATGTTGGCAAATTGAACTCCAATAAAAAAATTTACAAAAAAAATAAAATAAGTCAGTCCCGAAAAGACAAAAAACTGCATAATTCCACTCATAACTATGTTGAGTAGTTTAGTTAAATTCATAGAATCAGAAAATAAGATGGCAATTGCCAGAGACTAGGGGAACAGGGGCATGGGGAGTTTCTGTTTTATGGGTGTGGGGTTTTGGTTTGGGAAGATGGGAAGGTTTTGGAGTTGGATGATGACAATGGTCCCACAGCCCTGCGAATGTACTTAATGTCACTGAGGAGTACCACTAAAAGTACTTTAAATGGTATGTTTTCTGTTGGATGTATTTTACCTCCACTTTTTCTTTAAAGTCAGCTAATTTCACCATCTGGTTTCATAGATGAAGAAGGTAAGACAAAGGATAACTGTAAGTGAATAAGCAGAAGGGCACAGCTGGTTGGTGATGGAGACCAGATGGAACCCGGAAAACTGAACCCCCGAGGCCATGATCCGTGACCTTAGAATTCTGACCCTGGGCTAATCTGGAATGAGGTACAGGTGCCAAACTCTGTGGAGAAGAGAGAAGAAGAAACCTAGATTCTAGGCATAAATCTGCCACTTGTGGCTGTGACGGTTTAGATGAATACTTAACTTTCCTAGGATTAGCACTCTTGTCAGTAAAATGCAGAGACTGACAACATTTCTTACCAGTAAAATAAAGAAATTGACTCCCCAAATATTTCATCTGCAATATTAATCTCAAGAGAGATCTGAGGAAGAGGGACAGAGGATATGGTTTTGTAGGCAATTATTTGGGAAGTGCTGCAGACAGAATGTCCCTCCTCAGTAGTCACAAAGCGCATTAGCATAGTAAAGGCTCTGGAAAGTTCTGTAGTAAAGAAACTTGTTCATTTTTTTGTCTTTACCCAGTTATCTTACTTTGGGCTCCTGAAGCAGAAGCTGAGACAAGGATTGGAGTGCAAGTAATTGATTTGGGAAATGAAGGGAAACACAGCAAGGAAATTGGGAAGCAAGACAGAGCTGGGAAGGCAGCCTTGAAGAATGCATTATTAAGACAGCTGCCAGGGGGTACAGCTGGAACTCGGTCCCACTGGGGAAGCTGCAGGAGCCAGTGCAGAGCACACGTCCCAGTTATCCCACCTGAGGGGCAAGACTGGGACGTTTGTATGCCAACACTCACTGGTCGGGAGTTGAAGGGCTGCTTTGGGTGGGTGTCAAGCCCCTGACACCCATGACCCATTATGTGAGGGCAGATCGGCCTTCCATGGCTTCAGGAAGAGCCTTCAACATACAGACAAGAGTCGCTGGGAGGCAGTGTCTTGGGCTGAAGCGGGGCACCAGCAGCATCTGCTACATTCAGCATTTCTCAATCTTATGCGGCCAGGGAACGCCTCCTCCCTTATTTCTGAACACCTAAAAATATCCTGCAGAACTTTGGGAAACAAGACAATTGCTAAGAACCCTTCTGGTTTTAATGTCCTAATTCACTCTGATTTTAAGTTACTTAAAAATTACTTACGATGTCTTGTCAGGGCTGAATAGCCATTCGATTTCTGAGACTTGACCTTACTCTCACACGCTAGGTAAGGCTGGCCTCCTGCCAAGGCTGGTGGGAAGACAGACTGTCCAGGCGTGGCAGGTGGGAATCCCAAAGACCAGCTCTGTCCTCCCCTGCCATTCCTCATGTCCACAGATATCTGTTTCTTAGGCTTTCTTCCCAAAAGTGAATGGAGAGAGCTGGCAATCTCCTCTTTAAATGCACTCGTGCCTTTGAAACACAGAATTCTAGTCTAGGTTCCCAAGATTGCACCTTTGATTTTATTTTTTCCGACAACAAACTGACCACCTAAAATGTTTTCTTGTGTTGGAAAGGAGAAGTCTCATCCGAACCTGTGGAAAATTTGAGGTCAGAGATTAATCACTCAGGTATAATATCCTAATAGTTTGTAGTGAAAAAGAAAAAGAAAGAAGAACAAATCTTTAACAAAAAAACTCGGCCAACCCCTCCAGACAGATGAGATGTTTTTAAAGGAGCGCTCTGCAGAGCAGTCCCCCCAACCCAATGCTGCTGTCAGCGTTCTTTCTCATAGCCAGGCAGTTTGAAGGCTTGCTTTGGGTGGAAAAAATTGCCTTGGCCTTGGTTCAAGTCTCCTCACTCTCTTTAGCTGACAAGTCTTAAAAAGAAATCAAGAACCAGAAAGAACTAGAGTTTTGCCTATTTTTTCCCCTTTTAAGGCTCTATACTGCTTCTAGGATTCACCTTGAAGTTCCATTTTTGATCTTTTTCCCTGCAAAAAACAAATCAATCGTTGTCCAACTGTACACATACCTGAACTATATTTACAATATGTGAGTATTAATTATTGGCAAATGGTATCAACAGTGTGAATAAATATAAGTTTATAAAAATATGTGAAAAAATATATAAATATCATTTCTAACTATGAATATGTGTTCATGTGAAGCAGCAAATCAGCCAACTTCTAAATACCAAATGCCAACATGAAATCAATTCAAGTTGGTCCAGCCTTGAGCCAGGCACCATGCTAGGGACAAAGGAGACCAAACACTGTGGATCTGCCAGTTTCACAGGCAAAATAAGGTCAGATATTGGCATTTGAATATGATTCAACCTCATACAAAAATGAATGACACAAACCCTGGGCTCAAGGCGTTTAGGGCTCAGGAGGACTAAGATGTCAAACAACCAAGATTGAAACAAGGACTTAAAAAGGTACAAGCAGTGAGCTGAGGAGCTGCTGAAGGTAACCAGAGAGATACTCCAAGGAAGTGGAGTTCTAGCTCCTTATAAAAAATAAAATAAAGTAGGGGCGCCTGGGTGGTTCAATCAGGTAAGCGTGATCCTGGGGTCCTGGGGTTGAGCCTCTTGTTGGGCTTCCTGCTCAGTGGGGAGTCTGCTTCTCCTTCTCCTTCTGCTGCTTCTCCACCTCATGCCTTCTCTATCTCTCATAAATAAATAAGATATTTTTTAAAAAATTAATTAAATATTACACAAGTATCAGAAAGATGAAAAAGTCCCTCATAGGCCTATCCGCCAAAGATAATTTATATTATCAACAGTTTAGTGTATTTCTAGACTTTCCCTATGCTTGTGCTTTTATTTCTTCTATTTATTTTTTAAGAAAATTTGTTCATACACCTCATATTGTTTTACAACCTGATTGGGTGGTTGATTTTTTTTTCACTTCACCATATATCTTGAACATCTTTCTGTACTGTATCATTCTCATTCTTTTCAAACTGCTGCATGGTATTCCATTGTGAAGACCTAGAATTTATTTCACTCTCCCTCATGAACGGACAGTCGGGTTGCTTCCACTCTTTGACGTTTCAAACAGTTGCAGTGAACATCCTTGAACTTCGATCTTTGAATCCTTGAAATCAGTGTTTTCTAGCTTAAAACCCGAAAAATGGAACCATTAAATCAAAAGGTACAAACTTTTATATCTTTTTTTTAAAATTTTATTTATTTATGATAGGCACACAGTGAGAGAGGCAGAGACACAGGCAGAGGGAGAAGCAGGCCCCATGCACCGGGAGCCCGACGTGGGACTCGATCCCGGGTCTCCAGGATCGCGCCCTGGGCCAAAGGCAGGCGCTAAACCGCTGCGCCACCCAGGGATCCCCCAAACTTTTATATCTAACGAACGTTGTCAGATTGGAGGAAATGAATTGTAAATTGGCCTTGAGGAGCAAGAGGAAGGGGGACCAGGATTTTCAGAAAGAAGTTAGCATGTGAGAAAAGACGCAGAGCTGTAAACATAAGCAGCAAGTTGATTCCTGTAACCTACTATTTAGGGCACTGGCAGATGAGGCCAAGATGTAGTTTGGGGACTGATTATACTTGGAAGGACCAGGCAGCCACAGCGCCTCATTACACCTCTGTTTCCATCCCTGTGATTTTCTTTTTTCTCAAACTCATGCCCATCATTGGTTGTAGGTGACTGAGCCGTGATCACACTGAGACAATGGCTGTGGCTATGGCCCTGTGTGAAGTAGTGTCTCTCTACTTAAGATCAAGTCATGAGGAGGGAGACTTCCCTCATCCCTCCACCCATTTCTGAGCCACCTGAACACTGGCCCTTGGCTGACCATCTGGAACCAGATGGCCAGGGCTTGAATCCAGCTCCAACACTCACTCCCAGCGTGCCATCAGGCCAGCCTTCTACCTCCCCTGTATCTCAACTGACTAGTGAAGATAATAATAGCCTTATGCTCCATGGTATTGCCATGAGGATAAAATGAGGTTGTACCTACAATGCCATCAGAAGGGGACCTGGCACATACAAGAGCTCCAGGGCTGTCTGTTCATGTGATGATTATTCTTTTGTGGCAGGTCATCTCAGCCTCTCTGCTCTCCAATGACAGTGATCCAACACCTCTCAACCTGTAGGGAAGAGAAGAGCATGGGCTTCAGCATCCAGTGGCCTCAAATGTAAAGGGAGAGAACACTGTCTACCTTCAGGCTTGTTGTGAGGTTCCAGATGAGCTATACAAGGGACCTTGCACCCAGCTGGAAGTCAATAGCTATTAGGTGTTAATATTATTACTGTTGATGTTGTCAGAAGTGTCAATACACCAGCATGCACATATCTCCTTTATCCTCAAGGCACATTAATAATTCCCTGAGGAGCCTCTCTAGGTGGCAGAGAGAACCAAAGTCCATATGTGATACCACTGATCATGCAATAGAGCAGGACCTTAAGTTAAGGTAGACAAGAGCAGTTTGGAAATCATGGAGGCCATGATAGGAACCAGACGCGATGGGCTGCATTCTGTGATGGTTAATTTTATATGTCAAAAAAAATGTTTATATGTCAACCTGACTGGGCTAAGAGATAACCAGAAGTTGGTAAAACAGATAACTGTTTCTGGGTGTGCCTGCAAGTCTATCTCCAGAAGAAATTAGCATTTGAATTGGTACACTGAGTAAAGAGATCATCTTCTCCAGTGCAGGTGGGTACCAACTAATCCCAGAGCTTGAATAGAACAAAAAAGTGGAAGAAAGGTGAGATTGCTCTCTCTGGTTGAGCTGAGGCATCCATTTTCGCCTGCCTTTGGACACTGGACATTGCCACCTCTGGTTCATCGAAACTTTGGATTCAGGCCAGGATTCTCTGCCCATGATTCATGGGCTTGGACTTATACCACCAGCTTTCCTGGTTCTCTAGCTTACAGAGGGCAAATCATGGGACTTCTCAACCTCCATTATCCCATAAGCCTACTTTTACAATAAATATCCTTTTGTATCTGTCTGTTTGTATATCTGTCTACATACTGGTGTTGTTTCTCTGGAGAATCCTAATACAAGAGCAGTAGACAATAAGGATAGAATTAAGAGAGACAGAGAGAAGCTTTCCTTCCTTTGCTTGGAGGCTGTATAACAGTCTTCCCTTAAATATGAAGGTAGAGAAGATGTTGAGAGAAGAGAATGCTCACAGCAGCAGAGACTTTAAGAGACAAAGCACATGTAGAGAGCTGCAATCTTCAAAGGAGAGAACCTGAGCCCAGGGATACACAAAGGTTTTCCAACAGATATGTGGGCACAGATGGCTCAGAGGGAATTAAGTTCCACATGCTCCATTTCCACACAAAGTCTCTCCCAGAATTAATATTCCTGAGAACATGTCTGTGGCCAAATGTCCAGGAGATTTTCCTCCCCCACCTTTCCTTTAACAAACACTCATCCCCAATTTTTAGCTGTTATTTTGTTGTTGTTGTTGTTGTTGTTGACCATTCCCTAAGTGCATAGATTTTCTATATTGGGGCACAATTTTGCCTAGAAGGGAATCTCCTAAGATTCTCGCGGAGTGAGCAAGAAAAGGGTACACTCAATATATGTCAAGAAACTGGGAGAGCTCTCCTAACCTCCTGTGTGTGTTGAAAGATAGCCAGATCAGAGCTCCCGTTACACCCCATCCAATCCGTGTATCACAAGGGACCCTGACACACGATGGGCTGTATTCTGTAATCGATGGGAAATTGTCAAAAACGATTTTTTAAATGAATTGCTTAGTCTACATTGTGCCTTGAGAAAAATGGCCCTGTATTCAGAAAAAAAAAATTTCATTTTTTAGAGAAGCAATTGCAGTAGCTAAATATTTGAATGTAGTTAAATATTTATAGATTCACAACGTTAAATATTCAGGTTACCTCTGGTAGGCAGATGCGCCATATCATCAGTCATGGCCTCACAGATGCATGTATCTCTCATTACCTGCTTCTTTAGTTATTCTTTTAAGCCCTTTCAAGTCATCTAATTGCTCCAGCAGTCAGGACATTTTTATCAACTCCTGTTAATTAAAAGGCTTAGCTTCCAGTGCTCCATGCCTAGAGCCAGAATCAGTCTGGAACTACAACCTTCCCTTTAGCTGGGTCCTTGGCCCGCCCCACTCCCTACTTCTACCATCGCCAGCAGGTCCTCCAGCCCCATCCCTCACCTGTCTGTTCCTTGCTCCTTCTAAAGCTCCTTCTGCTCCCACCCCCCACCCCGCATCTGGAAAAGAAAGGGGCAGGCTGTCCCTGTGCATCTGTTTCCTCTGCACGAAGCAAAGGACACAATTAGAGATTGTCCTATAAATCTTACAGCTTGGGTCAAAAGTAATAGGACTGAGCTCTGTCATCTACTTAATCATCTTCTGGGATCATACATGACCCAGATGAAGCCAGCTCTTCATCCTTCCCACTGCCTATCCTCCCACCTCACCTTATCTGTGCTGCCGCAGCGAGCACTCCTCCCACCTTACCTTAAAGTTAACTCCCAGAGAGAAACAAAATGAGATGCAAATAGGGTCTGCACAGCACACAGAGCTGTCGATCCCTGTCCCTGAGGTCCCTGAAACTACCCTGGATACTTCACCTTCCTCATCAGTTCTGCAAACCCATGTCCTTCCAATAAGCCCTCCCCCTTTTTTTTGTCTAAGCGGAATTGCATTGGATTTCTGTTCACACATCTAATTAACGAACATGCGTACAATATAAAAATTTCTAATCCCTTATAATCACATTGGTAGAACACCTAAGGGCCTCGGTTTTATTTTTCCACAAAACACGAAGGCTGCTCTGATGCCCACTAGTTGCCTGGGATGTGCAGACTCATACAATGTCTGTTCACCAGACTCAACAGATGTTTTGAGCTCCTCATATCAGTCACTGCTTTCATGACCTTGCTATCTATACAAAGAGGGTCCTCACCATTAATTTCGACAACTGTCATAAGAGATGTACAGAACCCTTGCCATGATGGTTCAAGATAGGAACAATGACATGCCATGTGGGGACCAGAAAGGCTTTGTGAAGAGGAGTCATTTTCGCTGGGTGCTGAGGGACAGTGAGAGGGCCAGCCAGCGGAGGTTCCCAAAAGAAGTGTTCCAGCCAGAAGACGGTAAGCACAAGCAGAGGAGCGACAAAATGCAGGGTGAGTGAATGCAGGCAGGGGAGTTGTGGCCACACTGTGCACAGGCCTGCCTTGCATGAACCCAAAACAGTGTTCTCTTAATTGAATAAACAATGGGAAGAAGTCACAAAATGTTCCTGAGCCAAAGAATGACGCAATCTGAGCTACACTTTAAGAAGATTAATCCAGCGGCCTTATGTGGGATGATTTCAAAGAGAGAACACAGGCAGAGAAATGAGTAGGAAAGCTGAGGAAATCATCTTAGGCAGCAGATAATGAGGGACGGAATTAGGGCAGTGGGAACGGGAAGGAGGGAATTGATGGATGGAAGACATACGGCAGAGGTAGAAAACTGACAGGATTTGACAACTGTTAAGTATGAAATCTTTCACGAAAGTGTGGATCGTTCTTATTTGGTGTTACTTAGGGTAGTCAAGACTGTAGACCATCTGTCACTGATGCTAGAAAGTAAGACAGATTTCATCCCTATCAAAAGCAGGTTGTTGGACACTCAGAGGTCCCGTGCTTACAGGGGTGTGCAGCTGGGCATTTCCAGAGCCAGCCACCTACTAAGTGCAATGCCTGGGATCATATCAGGCTCCTCTACCTCCAACACCCTCCAAAGTGCAACAGCCCAGTAGGTACCTGAACCATCACTGCACTCCTGGAGTTGTCCAGGGGCCCCGGTGGGCTGCATTGCACTGACAGACATGCCTGCTTCCAAGTGTCCCCTGGGAGCAGGCCCAGGGTTCAGGACAGAGACAGAGTATATATGTTTTAGAGGACAGTGAGGGGGTGCTGCTTGCTTCTCAGTGGCACGCCCAGCACCCAGAAGACAGCCAGCATACATATAGATGGACAATGGCTGAATGCATTAGGATTTCTAGAATGTCCAACCAGAGTGTGGAGGCCCCCACACCTGCCATTCCTCTCCTTCCACTGGCCTCTGGCAGCCCCTGCTCCTCTTCAAAAGCACCCCCAGAAAAACTGAGCTTCCCGTGGCATCAACCACAGGCTGAGAGGTGACAGTGCATGATCCCAACCACAGGAGAGGCCAGAAGTGGGTAGCAGAAGAGAGGGTTGAAAGAGGATGGGCTTGCAGAGATGGGAATCCAGTGCTCCCAACCCCCACCAACTTGGTAGGCCATGACAATCATTCTCTCAGGAGTAGAAGGAACAACTGAATACATTAAATAATCATTTTTTAATTTGAATCGTAAAGCATTTGGGAATAGCAACAGTGTGAACAACCCTCACAACCAAATAACATTCCAGGCGACCACCACAGTGACTGCTTGTCTCAACACTTGTTCCCCCCTCCTCCCCTTATCTCGCTATTGCTTCAAGCCATGATTTGATGAATCTCTGTGCCAGGAAAAAACAAAACTTATTAAAATTATGCTGTCAAACTGTTGTAATTTTCCTTTATCTTGCTCTCAGCTGTTTAAAAAAATTTTTTTAAATGTTCCCTCCCCAGCCCCGGAGCCCTAAGCTTGGAAACAATACTAGTGTCAGGTCCTTCTGCTTCTCCTTTGCACAAACAGCAGGGTCTCATGTAATAATGGGGGTCTGCAGAGATCCAGAGAGAGAAATCACTTGTCATTCCCCCTCCATTGACTCAACATGGGTTGTCATTACATACATGTGAAGCATTTTGAAATTGAGAAATGATAGTGATCCAAATTTTTTCTCCCCCTCTCCCTCCACACACACACATACACACACACACACACACGCAGACACACACGTTCAGGCAAAAAGCCTTGACCTCTACTGGGTTGTGGTCATGTCCATGATCTTGGTCCTTCCTATGAGCTCAATGGAAGCAACTCAGGTACTTCTGAAGCGATCCTACATAATTTTAGACAGTGGAAGGTATGAGGCCTGTCAATCTTCTGCAGGTGACAGAGGGCCTTCATCAAGTATGCCTACCCACCCCTTTAGGGATCACGTGGCCCAGTGAGCATCATACCCAGTGAAATGAAAACCTCAGAGGTGGGCCCTTCCTCAAGAATGAGCTGGTGAAACCCCCTCTGGGAAACGCTTCCAAAACTGCAGGCTGGGAAAGAAACAAGAGGTTGGGGGACCCGGCAAGCCGTAGCAGCCATACTTGTGGGGGCCGAACTTTACTGAGGCTAAGATAAGGAATCAACTCTCTGTGATCACATTCATCTCCTCAACTGTTGCATTTCTGTATTGTTTGCTTTGGATTCACATTCCATGCATTTCTTAATGAGATTCTTTCGGGGATAGTCCAACCTGACTTCAGCTAAACAAAGGGAGGTGTGGACAACTGGACCAACACACACCATGGCAATTTGGCTGCTTGGAGGAGTGGTGGCCCTGGTGGCAGCTGAGGTGGAGGCAGAGCAGGTGGGTAGGAGAGAAAAATGAAATGTGGGGGCTGGAGGTCAGAGACCCCATCCTCCTGCGGACACACCTCTCCACTCCCCTCTTACCTGTTCTGGTCTCTCACCTCCACTGACTGCCCTGGAGAGCACGCCTGGGGACTGGGAAGAGAGAAAGGTATTGAGACCAGGGACTTGCATATGGACAGCATGAGCTCAGCAACTCACCCTGCCAGGCTTGGCTGAGTGACCTTAGACATAATATTGACTCTCCAAGCCTCAATGTTTTCATTTGTTAAAAGGGAATAATATTAGTACCTCAGGGTAGGTTGTTGCTGGAATTAAATGAGATATTCTATGTAAAACTTGAGCAGAATTTCTCTGCCAAGTCAGCCCAGCATGCCCACATCCCTGGGAAAAGCACCCCTCTTCTTTCAGGGAATGTCATTCCCCTACACCTTTGCCCTGGTGGCCACATGGGAGTTGTGCTACCTTTTTACACGACCTTGACCACGGTAATCGATGGAGGGGCAATCACCCCTTTTCAGATATGCCAAGCATAATAGACACCTTACAACTACAGTCATTGGTCCAGAGAGGGTATGTGTCCTTAAACAAGTCACCGGGACTCTTCAAAAGGAGCAAGGAATCCAGATGTTGAGGTCCCTGGCTCTAGTCACTCTGTCCACCTGTAGTTTGGCCAAATGTTAATTCAAATCATGTCACAGGCAACCAAAAGAATCCTATAAAAGCCAGAAGTGGGGCATTTAAAGTGACAGACCCTAAACAGGGCCACTGGCAGAGTTAAGGTCAGGAGAGTGGCTTCGACATATGTTTGCAAAATCTGTCCCCTCGCCTTGAAACTGGGCAGGCCTTGGTGACTGCCTCAGTGAACAGAGTGGGGCAGAGATGATATCATTTCTGTGGCTAAGATAGAAAGAACAATGGAGTTTCTACCAGTTGATCTTGGAACACTCATCCTGGGAGCCTTTGACTGCCCTATATGGAGTCCAGAGCCCTGAGGCTGCCATATGGAGACACCTCCAGGAGAGAGAGTTGCTTGAGGAGCCCAGCCATTGGAGTTTTCCCAGCCAGGCAACCCTTGTGGGATAAAGAAGGCTTTGAGAGACCCTACCCCCACCAGCCATCTGAGACCATGACTGAGAACTACCTGGCTGAGCCCAGTTGACCTCTAGAACCATGAGCAAAATAAAGGATGGTCGTTGTTTTCACCACTGAAAACTGAGGCAGTTGGTTGTGCAGCCATGGATAACCAGAATAGCAAATGGAAGGCAGTCAGGATCCCCTCACTCTGACAGAGATCTTCATTCAGTAAGAGTCAGGTAAGCTGTTGGTTACATGATCATCTGTCATGTCTGGGGATTCAGTCCACTGAGACCAGAGCTCTAGGGGCTTGGGTAAGTTGGGAAAGAGGAACTGTTCATACTGCCTTTAAGTTTAAGAATCATAAGCAGCTACATCTAGGGCACCTGGTTGGCTCAGTCATTTGAGTATATGACTCTTGATTTCAGCTCAGGTCATGATCTCAGGGTCCTGAGATCAAGACCTACCTGGGACTCCCTGCTCAGTGGGGAGTCTGCTTGTGTCTCTTTCCCTCTGCCCCTCCTCTGGCTCATGCTCGCCTTTTTTCTCCATCTCTCTAAAATAAATAAACCAATCTTTAAAAAAAAAAGCTACATCTAGAACTAATAAAAATGAATGATGTATAGGAGTAGACATGACTTTGGAACATTTCAGAATGCTGAGGAAATAAGCAAGTCTGTAGTTTTGCACAGGTGGATGCATTTTGTGGTTTTGCACAGATGGTACACATGCACACCCAGATACTGAATAGCCAAGGGCATATAATACCTCACTTCACTATCACGATTAATCAGGAGGTAAAAACCTGGCCCAGGCTAGCCACCCCAAGGCCTTCCCCAGCATTGTTCATATTTGAGAAGGTGTGAGACTAGTGGGGCTGAAGGAAAGACCCTTCCTCTCTAGACCTGAATTGGTAAAGATGGAAGATCAAATCTGACAGTGGAAATGGTTCTAGCCTCATGAAAAATGGAGCTAGCACACAGAGAAAAGAATTGGTGCAAGATTGGGGAAGCCGATATGGTGTTTAGGTACCTGCTTTTTCCATCATTATTTATATTGGCCAAAAATTCACTGCCAAAGCTGTTGAATTTAGTCATCTGCAACCAAAAGAATCTTTAACACAATTCCAGGGACATTGAAAACATCCAATACATGCTCTTCACACTTAGCTGCTGCCCACTGCTGTGCTTCTAGCAAGGAGAGAAGTCAACTGTGCATAAGGAAAGTATTCAAAGCCACATCCCATTGGGGCTCAGTGGGCCATGAAGTTAGTTCACCCCATCACCCTACTGGGAGCCCCCAAAATATAGGAATGCCCAGATCCCACCTGATACCCTCTAATGAGATTCTTTAAGGATGGAGCCTGGGTGTCTATATATTGTTAAAATTCCACTGGATACCTGATTAAATAAACACAGTTGTTTATCTCTCTTTCCTCCCAAAACCTGATAAAATGACAGCAAAAGAATTAAAGAGCTAAAAATATACAAACAACAAGCAGAAGACTAAACAGATGAGAAATGTCAGTAACATTTTATAAATGGAAACTGTATGGGAAAAAGGCAACAAAGAAAGCTGAATCCAAGTGCCTGCAGGGGAAGGCAACCAGAGGCAAACCTATGTATAGCCCAGGACCCCAAAAGGCTCAGGAATTAATAATACTAGGTTCTCCTGAAAGCAGAGGCACAAAGCAGGGCTGAAAAGAGGAGGGCTAACAGAAGGTCCATGTGAGGAGGTCTGCGTCCCAGGTGCCTGCCCCATCGACCTTATCCTGCCAGGTAGGAGATGAGGTTCACTTGGAGAGGATCAGTAAGCCAGGTGCTGGAGTCTGGGGCTTAGGCACAGGTGAGGGCAAGATGAGCTGCATCCAAGAAAAGAAGAATTAAAGAAAATCCTGCACAGACTCATAGATACAGAGAACAAATTGGTGGTTGCCAGAGGGGAAGGGTCAGGATCCCTTCACTCTCTTAGAGATCTTCAGTAAGGGGAGGGGCAAAGAAGGTAAAAGGAATTAAGAGGTACAATCTTCCAGTTGTAATATCAATAAGACGTGGGGATATTATGCACAACACAGGAGATATAGTCAGTAATACTGTAAAAACTGTCTGGTGACCGGTGTCAACTAGACTTACCATGGCGATCATTTCTATGTTGTACACCTGAAACTAAAATAATATTGTATGTCAATTATGCTGCAATAAACATTAAAATAGGATGCCCGGGTGACTCGGTCAGCTGAGCATTCCACTCTTGGTTTCCTCTTGATCTCAGGGTGGTGGAATTGAGCCTTAACTCCGCTCTATACTCGGCATTGAATCTGCTTGAGATTCTCTCTCTCTTCCTCTGCCCCCGCCTCAGCTTCAAGCTCATGTGCATGTTCTCTCTCTCTCTCTCTCAAAACAATTTTAAATTCAAATTTAAAATAAAAATAAAATACTACAAGCTGAATGGAGAATCTTCTGTCCCCTTCTCTTCTTGCTCCTAGAACTTAATTGAAACTCTGAACATAAGAGTAGATAGAGGGTCTACTAGGACCCTCTGAGAAAACTACTAGGACCTAAGGAAGGACCTACGGAAAAAAATATTTGTACGTATCCAACAAAAAGGCAAGTCCCCACCTGTTGACCATACCAGTTCTCAGTCATTCTCATGCACACAGAGCTTCCATTTAACTTTTCAGGGTCTCACACTTAGATATCAATGATGGCCAAGGATCTTAGACAAGTGAGGAAAACCACTACAAGGAAAGAGGAACCAGAAGCCATACATAGGACAAAGAAACCTGGAAGAAATAGACAATGCAGGGAATAGAAGAAAGCTTCTTTAAAAACTGTAGTTAATATCCCTAAAGATAGAAGGAAGGTATCATATCAATGAAACTAGGAAAAATGCTATTTTTAAAAATATTTATTTATTTTATCTTGAGAGAGAGAGCATGCACAAGAGTAGGGGGAGGGGGAGAGGGAGAGAGAGAATCTTAGGCAGACTCTCCACTGAGTTCAGAGCTCAAGGCAGAGCCCCCCCGCTGCCGGGCTTGATCCCACAACCAAGAATTCAAGGCCCAAGCAGAAAGCCACAAGTTGATCACTCAGCCAACTGAGCCACCCAGACACCTATTTTTAAAAACCATTTGAGAACGAGAAATAGGACAGCAGAGCAAAAGCAGTAGAACATAAAGTTGTGAAAACCTCACAGAAACTAAAATCTTTTCATGGAAAATAAAATCTGAAAGATAAATGGCCATTCAAAAGATATTCTAAAAGGTGAAAGCAGAGAGATAGTGATGCCAAAAAAAATACAAGAAAAATGTTTAGAACTGAAGGACACACATTTTCCTTCTATGACAGTAGATGGAGGAAACCCCAATCTCAAAGCTCTCCCAAAAAACAATGGATGACTATTCATTTTGTCTTTATAGTACTTATATTCACAGGAAATACATGAGAATTATAAAAGAGCTAGTACTTACTGAGGGCTTGTTCTACACAAGGGATTTGCTGTATTTTATATACCTTATATTTCACTTAATCTTCATGGCTACCCCCATGAAGTAGGTACTATTGTTTTTCCCACTTGCAGATGAAAAAAAACTAAGACTCGAAGAAGTTAAGCCATTTGAAGGATTATGATTCAACCGAAGACTGCCTGGCCTTCTAACCATCATGCTGCTCTGCCTCTCATCTATCAATACCAACAGCATTTTATGTGCACACGCGCTTACACACATGCACACACACGCACACACATAGATCTTTACCTGGGCCATCCCTTCCTCTCACTTCTTGGGTAGCTAACAAGTTTTACTGTCTGCTTTCTTTGGGTTATTATTTTACTTTTCAGAAAGACTTAGTTCTTTCTACCAATTCACATTCTCGATTTTCAATTAAATTGGCCATTTTCTGCTTTCCATTTGGGAGTTTTGCACACAGAAATGTGAAAAATAGGTCAGTCCTTGAGTCGGCCATACCAGCTCATATGGCCCTTTAACCTCCCATCATTCTTTGGAAGTCAAAATCCCCCGGAAAAGAAATCTTTTGTCCCCATTTGACTAGGGAAGGACCTGCTCAGGAGGGCTCTGCAGGGACGCTGACAAGCGTAACTCACATCCTCTCAGAAACGCAAAGACCAGCTTGGGAGCCAATATTGATAGATCTTGGGATAGGAACAAGACTGCCTTTCACCAAGGAATGTTTTATTTGAAATTGCAAAAGAAAATGTCAACAGTGCCTGTCTTTGGGCTTTTTTCTAGAGAAACAGTATATATTCAGCTGGCTGAACCAACCATCTTCGAATAAAGGCAATGACAGAAACTTTCAAGAAACATTCGCTCTTAGGCGAGCAGTGCCTATCACACAGCGGTACTGAAAAGCCTCAGAAAGCACTCAATACAATGCCTCAAAGGCTACAGTGTTGCTGCACAGTGAGAAGAGAATCTTCTTCAAAGATGCAGATTTATATAATTTCTTAAATTTTATCTCTCCGTCTACATGTTCTCAACACCTCAGTTTCCAACCAGAGTGCTTCTGAGGCTCCCTTCCTGCTCTGCAAAAGTCCTGTATAACCAAGGCCTAACTTCTAGCAGAGATCACCTCTTCCAAATGCACAATGAGGGAATTAGGGTTGGCTCCAGGTGCTGAAGCAGACAATAGAGAGATTAGGAAACGGGGGGGGGGGGGGGGGGGGGGGGGGGGGGGGGACACACATACCTCCCCAAAGGGGAAAGAGGCAGCCATCCTGGGAATAGTTGGAAACAACTCCATGGTAACAGGAGAACATTATTTTCTTAAGCCACCAAATGGCATTCATGCCGTAAACCACCTTGGAGATTATTAGAATATTGGAAACCACCTGTAGATCGAACAAAAACAAATGGCAACATTCAACAAGCAATAGAAATCATTAAATCAGGGGCACCTGGGTGGCTCAGTGTTTGGGCATCTGCCTTCAGCTCAGGTTGTGATCCCGAGGTCCTGGGATATCAAGTCCCGCATCGGACTCCCCACGAGGAACCTGCTTCTCCCTCTGTCTTTGTGTCTACCTCCCTCTCTGTGTCTTTCATGAATAAATTAATTAAATCTTTAAAAAAAAAAAAGAAATCATTAAATAATCCCAAAGTGGATAACACTCAAGGCATTTCACTTGAATATCTTAAAATTAATTTTTCTGAGTTGCTGAAATAACAGTCTTTTGCTGTATGCTGAGGTTTGTTTTTTTTTTTTTTTTTCACATTGTTTCAGTTTGAGCTTTACAATAAATAATACCTTTAGGGAGTGAATAAGCCTGCCATTACCCCAGTTTAAGAAGGAAAGAGGGAAACTAAGAAGGAAGAAGGAAAGAAGGAAGGAAAAGAAGGAAACTAAGGCTCAGGAAAGCTAAGAGATTTGTCCAAGGTCCCACAATTAGCAGAAACAACGGCTGACTCAGTTCCCTACTTTAGAAGATACAAGGCACCTTTGCAAACAACAGACCCCATGGAAGCCTCCTAACAGTCCTGTGAGAATAATGCTACTACGAGGCTCATTTCTCAAGCAATCTGAGACTCTGAGAGGTGAGAAAGCTTTCATGAGTGCTGACATGATCCATACAAGACCCAGATCCCAATCTCACCCTCTTCCCAACTTGAACTCAACCCAGGTCTATTGACCACAAAGCAATTGTGCTTTCTGGCAAATAATCTGCCCTTAAAGAAGATAAAGAAATAAATACTCCTCCTTCTCCTTGACTGGCAATTGCTGAGCCAGATACTTTGAAAGCCTTAGCGACCTTAGCGACCTTGGGCCCCTATGCTGATTCTTTCAGGAACAGTCTACCCGACAGTCAGTATAAACTGGTTTACAAATACAGGATTCCTGAGAACCTGCAGAAGTCTTACCATGTCCATGGATAGCATGATATTTGGCATGGTAGACCTACCCAAGAAAGGCCGTGGCTTTGGAAGAGCTAAGTGTGTCTTGGCGTGCCACCGTCAAGGCCTGAACCAAGCCAACGTACCTGGAAAAATATAGGTGAAGTAAGCAAACAACGCGACACTAAGTGGCCACCTACAAAATGTCCAGGTGTCTGTGTGCCCCAGACACCACCTCCCTTCACGGTAATCTAAATCAGGTGCCGCAGAGGAGACCGGAGTGCATCTACTAACAAAGCCCAGAAGTTATTAGTCTTAACTTGGCAGTTGGTTCCTTTTCTTATTTTTTCATTCAAAGCTAACCTTAATGTGGCACTGATTTTGGTGTCTAGCGTATTTTCATTTCTCAAGCAAAATTTAAAGACTGCCGTTTCTTGCACCCCTTGCACACAGTGAGAAACAGCGCTGGTGACAACTTTTTGATGACAGTTTCCTCAGAACCAAACAGTAAAAAAAAAAAAAAAGAACCAAACAGTAGTGTTTCATTCATCTGAGTTGAAAGACAAGGGTGCCAGAAAAATCCGTAAGCCGTTTCCACACAAACTCCTAAGCGATGTGAATAGTATGTCTGTCCGGCTGCAGCTCCAGCACTGAACTTGGCTTAGTGGCTTTCATAAAACCAGTCTTCAGATGCCATAAACGCCCAGTGGGTTTTGTGTTGACTCTGAAAATACCGTGCACTGTGTTTAATCTTTCCACGCGACATGCTCATTAGTTTAGTTTCCACATTCCTGAAATATTAGAAGTTTCTTGTGCGTCCAGGCTATACTTTTGAGAAATCAAAATGGTTCAGTGCTTTTTAAGTTTTGCATAAATACTAAGTACTACTTCTCCTTTTGATATTTTTACTTTCCTAAACAAAGTAAAGGCAGAAAGAAGAAAGAAAGAAAGAAAGAAAGAAAGAAAGAAAGAAAGAAAGAAAGAAAGAAAGAAAGAAAGAAAAAGAAAGAAAAAAGAAAGAAAGAAGAAAGAAAGAAAGAAAGAAAAGAAAGAAAGAAAGAAAGAAAGAAAGAAAGAAAGAAAGAAAGAAAGAAAGAAAGAAAGAAAGAAAAAGAAAGAAAGAAAGAAAATACTGGTTTGCAAGAGTCCAAGATTTTTCTGTTTTAGTTATCGAATTCTGATGCAACTAGCAAAATAGTCTTTGAATTAATACTGAGTCTCAATGTCAGTGAAAATCTTGGTCCCAAGAGAATTGCTGGGGCTTTAAAACAGAAAATAGTTCACATGATACATGTAGCTGGCATAAATCCGAGAAGCCAGCTTATTAGGGAAGCTGCTCTTTGAATTGCAGCATGAAAGGCTGATCTAGTTAAGAAAGAGATCTCGACTTAAGAGAGAGAAGGTAGAGAGGTGCCTATGGTGATTTTCAGATTATGCATTTGATTTTTTTTTTTTTTTTGGCAATTAAATCAAAATGTAGGAGCCTCTTGATTGCTCACGTTTGCTTCTGTTACAGCTGCTCCCTGGAGAAACGGTATTTTCGCCATCTGTAAATTGGCAGTAACTCCCAGCTTTTCTTTGCGCTGCAGCATATGTTATCAGCAGTTTTCGGTTTCTCATGCTCTGGATCTGCTCCTTTAAATCCCTACTTAAAACTCACTTTCCGTGTGCTTCCATGTGTGTGAAAGTCCACCAGCTTGCTCCGGTCTGTTACCATCGATCGTGTGTCCCCAGTTCCTTCCCCTTTAATTCAGCACCTACTACCTGCCCGCTCATCTCCCGGCTCTCAGCAACCTTTGGGGACAGGTTCTGATGTCCCAATTTTACAGATGACTAAACTGAGGTCCAAAGAGAGAACAAGTACCCCACCTACAGATACGGAGCTTATCAGTGGGAAACATGGGATTTGACCCCCAGGGCTACTGACTGCAGAGCCTGGCCTACCCACTCCAAGGTGCCCTATTTTATTTATTTTTTTAAGATTTTATTTATTTATTCCTGAGAGACACAGAAACACAGGCAGAGGGAGAAGCAGGCTTCCTGCAGGGAGCCCCATGTGGGACTCGATCCCTGGACTCCAGAATCACACCCTGGGCCAAAGGGAGGTGCTCAACTGCTGAGAGCCACCCAGGGATCCCCAGGGTGCCCTATTCTAAATGATGTGCTGCATCATCCCCAGAGCAGGAAACAGCATGTGAACATCCGAGAGCCTCGGCGATGTGTCTATAAAAGTCACACCGATTGTGGGTGACACTCATAGCTTCAACAGGTCTTTGAGATCATCTGGTTCAAACTTCTGCCCTAATCAGCAATTCCCTCTGCAGCTTGCTGTCCAGGTAAACGGTTTCCCAGCCTGGGCTTGCATTGTTTTTAAACGAGAAAAAAAAAAAAAAAGTGGTGAATCGCTGTGGAGGTGATGGCATTTATGTATCAATATTCATCCGGCGGTTGAGTTTCCGCAGGGACACTGTGTTTGGGACCATTTGTGCAAAGAACCGTGCTCAGGTTGGATCAGAGTGTTCCCACCAGCAGAACCAGGCCCCCAGGAAAGACCCTGCAGGGAGGGACTGCAGGCCTTGTCGCTCTTGATGCGCCTTCCCGGGACCCACACTCTCGAAGGTGGTCCCAGAAAGGGCCAAACGACATCCTTCCAAAACTGCACAAACGACATGAAAAACACCAATTGCAAAAGATGAGGAATCCCTCACGATCCCACCAGACGAACTAATCTGTTTTCATTCTTCCCGCTTCCTGCTAGTCCTTGCCCACATGTAAACATGATTTTTAGAGCTGTAATCAAGTATACGTGCAATTTGCTCTTCTGCTTTACGCGCTTAACATTATATCATAGGCATTTGCTGTTGCTGCGCTGTCTGCATAATTATAATTTTTAGCGACTGTACGATAGCCCATCAAATTGACACAACATAATTTACTTGACTACTCTTGTTTCTAGTTTTTCTGCATTATAAATTACTCCACAATGATCATCTTGATTTTTATTGACTTGCCCCCCTTCCTTTGGATTATTTCCTTGGAGTCAAAAATTAGCACACTCAAAAAAAAAATTAGCACACTCTTTAAAAAATAAAGTCGGTGCAAGTGGCCTCTGTTTTGACTTTTATGACATGCAAAAGATCTACATCCTTAGGAGAACTGACATCAGGTGTGACTGTTCCTTCATGTGTTAATGTATTAAAGGTGTCCAACAACTTTGTGTCATAAATAGATAAAATTCTGCACTCAATGAGCATACTTTCTAAAAGAAAATAGAGAATTTTTTTAAGAAGACTAAAATAATTTTCAAGTCCTCCCCCCAAATAAAGGTTTCTTAAAAATGTTTTCATTGTCCTTCCCTTGTTAAACCTGCGACATACACCTCCTACATACACTGTCTGAACATAGGTTTTTAAGCAGGAGGCTGGGGTCCTGTATTTGTTATTCAGGAAGATCACTTCGTCCTCAACATGGGAAGTGGCCTGGACAGAGTAGAGACATACCAGGGGTCTGGCTGGGAGACTCCAGCAATAGGCCAGGCAGGACGGCATGAGGCTCCAAAGTATGCATGGCAGGTGGAGTGGGGATGGCCGGAAAGGAGCAAATGCAGGTGACCCTTCTCAGATGGTCAGGGCATGAAGGTCAGTGAGATGTGTGGATTAGACAGGTGCACCTGTCGGCCAGCTCTTTGGAGATTTTCAGAAGAATGATTCTGCCCCGGGCTCAGGGGTAGGAAAGATAGATACCTGCTAACTTGGAGTCAGTTGAAGTGCTCCAGGATCTCTGAGCTCACCTGCCCAAAATGCCTCCAGAGAGAGTCCTTCACTGAAGCTGACATCCTGCCTCTCCATCAGCCTTCCCGGCACAAGGCAACCTGCTCCTGAATGAATGACGCACTGTGACATTTTCCATAATGTGGCGCTGAGGACAGAGCGCTGGGCTAGGGAGTCAGAGGACGGAGTGCCAGTCCTTGCTGTGTGGTTGTGGTAAGTCACTTGATCTTGCCAAGCCTCACTTCACTTAGCTCTAAAGTGGGGGTAATAAGGACCGTCCTACCTGCTTCTCAAGTTGCTTTTGAGTATTAGGTAAAGTCACATATGTGGATTTCTTTGTAAACTCTACTACACAGATGTTGGGTGGTTTGGGGAGCAGAAGCCTGGGGGTAGGAAGTTAATCACATCACCAGCTGTTGCTGATTGGTAGAAAGCAAAGCCTTAAATGAATGGGACATGGGACAAGTAAATTTTAAGGAGTGTGCTTGAAGAACTGTCTTAGTCTACTTGGGCTGCCATAACAAAACACCAAAGACGAGGTGGGTTAAACAGCAGACATTTATCTCAGAAAGCTCTAGAGGCTGGAGAAGTCAAGATCAAGTTGCTGGCAGATTCAGTTCCTGGTAAGGCCCCTATCTCTTCCTTGCAGACAGCCAGCCACCTCTTGCCGTGTCTTCATAAAGTGAAGAGTGTGAGCTTTGGTGTCTCTCCCTCTTCTTACAGGGCACTAATCCCATCATGAGAGCCCTACCTGCATGATTTTATCCAAGCCTAATTACCTCCCAAAGCCCCTACTTCCAAATGCCATCACACTGGGGGGTTTGGGCTTCAACATCTGAATGTGAGGGGGACACAACGTTCAGTCCATAACAACGGAGAACAGACCAGTGACAGGAACAGACATAAACTGGAGGTTGATAGAACTTGGAGCGCTCAGAACCAGAGGATGCCTGAGGACGGTGAACAAGGGTAATGAGCCCTGGCTCTGCCACTTTCTAAAGCTCCACGACATGAACAGGTTACTATTAAGTGTGTCACACCTCAATTGCCTCGTCTAAAATGAAGACTCATTAGGTCACCAAAGATTTTATTGAGTAGCTACAAGATGCCAGAAACTGTTCGAGGTGCTAAAGATTAAAAGGTGAACAAGACAGGCCAAGGCCCTGCCCTTGTGAAGCATCCATCACCATGGGATGGGAAGAGGGTCCTGTGGGGGGGGGGGGGGGCTCTGAGGAGTGCATGGTGAACCTACATGGCATGGTGGTTGCGCAGAATAAGTGCTCCAGAACCATTAGCTTTCCTGGGGCTGGTCCTGGTAAGGTAACTATATGAATAGAACAAATGAATAGAAATCAAGGGCATTAACCCAGAGGTCCATTCATACATCCCCTCTGTTTGTATTCGCTGCTTCGGATAGAACCTGCAGGGTCACCCCACACACACACACTGCCCATTCCACTGGGTAGTCAATATCTGTGCTGCTTAACCATCCATTCTCTGGGCTTCCTTCTCCAGTGAGTCCAGAAGGGCATTGCTTATTTAGGAAATGACATGTTCCGAGTTATTAATACGTCCCAAATATTAAAATTTCAGTTGAAGCACTGGGAAAATCATGGCAGGATCATAATTTAGGAAGGCCAGGTGGCTAATGAATGCTTGGTGCCCAGGAATATCTTGATTCCTCTGCCCCTCTCTCCCAATTAACAAAGGCACTGATGATCTCGGGGCTGCTTCTGGCCAGCTGGGATAAATCAGCCCGCTGGCAGCTGCCCAAATGATGTATTTTAAGGGCACGGGCCATGTGGCTCTCTATTGCAAAGCAATTGGGGTCACTGTGTTTGCATATGGATTAACTTGCTGTGCCGGGATCCTACCCACTTACTGTGCCCACTGTGGGTTGACGCGCAATAGCTATTCAGCAATGATAAAGAGGAGGCCGACCTAATGCCCCTTCAGAATGCCCCCATCTTCATTTCTCTCCATTCCTATTTTTATGACTTTCAGTGAAAAGAATGCACTGGCTTTCCCTATTTTCTCAGCCCCTATTCTTAGAAAGAATTTCCCACAAGTGATAGAAAAGGGTATCTGGACAGAAAAAAAAAAAACAAAAAACCATAAAGATCCATACAGATGGGACTTGAAAATTATCAACTTGGCCCATTTTCCTTAGTGATTCCAAGGCAAAATACCTTAAAGTTATAGTCATGTTGGATAAATTGTTAATTGGATGAACTGTTCTCTTGGGGAGCATAGGGATGGTCAGGTAAATCCCAGTGCATTCAAGTGGTTCAAGTGTTCTGTTGTGCACAATCTAGAAGTTCCTGAATATTTTGTCTCCATTCCCCTGAGCAATCATGTGTGACGCAGAGGAGATGACCTAGTCCTTATTTAGCCATTCAATAAACCTTTCTCAGTGACCTACTGTGTCCAACACACCGTACCAAACATTAGAAGGGTCCAAAGATGTATAACTCAGAGCAAAGCAAGGCAGAAACTTGCTGCCTTAGAAGAGGGATTAGGAATTCACAAAATAACCGCCACACAAGGTCGTACGGCTCAGGTGCCAACTTTTCTGTGATTCTTGGGATCTGTGATCATAGGTCCCCAATTTTCTGAGCCAGTTCTGATAGTTCATGTTCTAGGTCATCACCCACCACCACCCCCCAAATCTCTGAGGTACTCCAAAACTCAGAACCCAAGCTACATTTCTCAGACTACCTTTTCTCTCTGGGAGCAAGGCAAAAATCCTCTGATTTTTTTCCCAAAAAAACGATGGCCACCAAACACATGAGTAGCTTATACCATAAGGTGACTGACCATTCGTAATCCTGCAACAAGCAATTAATGAGGAGCACGAGCCTTTTCAGCAAGGTCTTCTGCCCCATGCCCTGGCAAATGTTTCGATGGCCCTTGCACCGCTTTTCCTTTCATTCATTCATTAACGATGCATCTGTCAAATGAACAATGGTGAGTAAGACATGGTCCTGATCTCTCAGAAGCTTACAGTCTAGCAGAGAAAACAGACCCCAAATATAGGCAACGATGCCCCCCGGAGAGGGGGGAGGCAAAAGGCCAGAGCATCACATATGCGATACCAGAGTTTTGACTTTGCTGGCACCGCCTGCCACTGTGGGGTCCTCCTCAGCAGAGGTTCGAAGGGGGATGAGTCACACTTGAGAAGGGCTGATCTCGAGATGGTCCAAAAGGGCAGGGTCAGAGGGAGGCAGGTGGATAGGGAGGACGTTCTCACATCCTCCCGGGGAGGACTGCCACGTAAAGCTCCACGGAGATGGATTTCAGTCCATGAGGACAGAAGGCCGAGGTGGAGTCAACAAGCCAGGACGTGGCCACTTGGCAGGAGGCAGGAGCAGGACCTGCATCCCCACGCCCTGTGCACTTTCTCTCCACTTTGCCATTTAACTGAGGAGAAGGAGGCAGCGCAGGCATGAGCAGGTAAGGATAACTGGAAAATTAGCCTATCTGTGTGGACTGACACACATTTGAACGGCTCAAAACTGCCTCAGCTAAAAGGAAGGAACCTCACTTTGATAATCCCCAAAGGCAGATAATGACTTAATCCCTAGTGTTTAGCACTGGAAGAGGATAGGTTGTTTTTCTTCTGCAGGGCATCTACCATCGACGCAAGGATTTTTGCTACACCGATATGAAAATATTTGCTCTGTTAACTCCGGACTGGCTGGATGGCAGAAAGCGGGAAAAGAGAAACAAATAGGACCCATGAGCCAGTCGGTTGAGGAGCAAGGGACGTAGGGACTGGAATAATGCACAAGTCAACTGTTCATGCCATGATAGCTTTACATCGATGTCCTCTTCGTCTCCTCAAGTTGGGGAGCGTCCCATCAGAAAATTCTAGAGGGACTCCTGCTGCCTGTGCGGAGTACTTCTGTGTTAGTGGCTCTGTGGGATCCTCTCTTTTATCTCTGACTACTTGTCCCTAAGCTGCCCGCCTTCTCCTCCAAAATCCCAGAGTGAACAGAAAGAAGTGACAGAAAGCTGCGTGTAAAAGCAGCTACAATAGCAGTCCTGATCCTGGAGCTCTGGGCCACTCTCCGTCCCTCTCCTGGGCTTCCATTCCCCGCACACAAGAGGGGTTTCTGGTTCTTCACTGCCCCTTCCAGGACTTTCTCTCACCATGTTCTTGGAACAGTCTTTTCTTCTGAGGTTCACACATCCATTCATACCACCTTTGTCACTCCCTCAGCCCTGGCTAGGGAGCTCCGTGTGGAACATTCTCCTGTTCCTCAACCACCCCTGCAGAGCCCTCACCGTTTTCCTTTGCCACATCCCTACCAGGCCTACTGGCTACTTCAAAACCTGCCCTGATGCTGATGCTCCGACCTCAACAGCCTCAAATTCTGGAAGCCATCACCCCCACCCAGCCTCGTCACTAGCCTGACACTCTAGATCGTGTCCCCGCCTGGAACCAGTCTACACTCTGGAAGCTTCTCCCTCTCTGGTTCTCTCTTCCTATTTCTGGAGCTCCTCCTCCTCCTGCCCCTCAGGCTAGCACCATCATGGAGGCTCTCCTCTCTCCTCTGAGGTCACCAGCCCTTCCCTACTTCTCAGACCTCCCCTCCCAGCCCACACCCTACGATGGCCTGGCCCCTGCCCCTCTGCCCTGCCTAGGGCCATCTTTAACACCTAATGTGATGGTTAACTTTTTTCCAGCTTTACTGAGGTATAGTTGACACATAAAACCATAGAATATTTAAAATTTCCTTTGTGAAAAACAAATAAATAAAAAATAAAGTCTACATTGTGGTGATTTGATACACATACACGCTGTGAAAGGATCCCGCCCCCCCACCCGCCACCACCACTACTCTATCTAGTTCATCAGCATGTTGTGATGGATAATTTTATGCGTCAACTTGACTGAGTTTAGGGATGCCCAAGTGGCTGGGAAGCATTCCTGCGTGTGCCTGTGAGGGCATTTACGTAAGAGATCAGGATTTGAATGGGGAGACTGAGTAAAGAGCCACCCTCACCAACGTGGGTGGGTGGGTGGGCGTCGTCCAATCTGTTGAGGCCAAAATAGAACAAACAGGTGGATGGAACTTGAACTGAGACACCCATCTTCTGCCCACCCTTGGACATCTGCGCTCAGGGTTCTCCAGCCTTCGGGACTCCAAATGGGATTTATACCACCTGCTTCTCTGGGCCCCCAATTTGTAGACAGAAGATAAAGGCACTTCTCAGCCTCCATGATTGTGCAAACCAATCTCAAGATGGTCCAAATAATGATCCCTTTCTATATACCTATAGGTATCTGATTGGTTCTGTTTCTCTGGAGAACTCTCGCTAATCCACCCAATTTCTCCCAACATCGTCTATCATCCTCTCTTCTGCTCTGAGTTTGGTCACTGCCAGGGAAGAGCCTTGTTATCCAGCCCCAAAGGATCATTGCTTTTGTAAATTCAGTATTGCATTTCTTGTACAAAAGCTATCGTATTTCCCCCCTCCTTTACAAGCCCTGCTCGGGCCCCCCGCCTGTCCACCTCAGCACATGGCTCTCTCTGCCTCTCTACTGACGCTAAGTACAACATGTCCCCTTGAGTTTTCATAGCTCTCAAACTTAATGGGACCTAAACTCAGCCAATGCTGCCTACAGCTATTTAGTTTTTTGTGCTGGAAATGTGAGGGTCAACTTGACACCTCTCTCTCTCCTGCACTTCAAACTCCTCAACCTCCAGAGTTGCTTGATTCTACCTGTGAAACAAATCTCAAGTCTATTCCTTCCTTCCCTCCCAGTTCCATCATTTATGGCTGTTTTAGTTCGGACCACCAATGTCTCACTCGGATGCCCAAACGATGTTTTTAAAATGCAAATCCTTGAGGCACCTGGGTGGTGCAGTTGGTAGAGCGTCTGACTCTTGGTTTCAGCTCAGGTCATGATCTCAGGATCCTGAGATTGAGCCCCACATCCAGCTCCACACTCAGCACTGAGTCTGCTTAAGACTCTCTCTCTCCAAATAAGTAAATAAATGTTTAATAAAATTCTTTCCCAATACTAAGAGGAAAACATTCAAAATCCTTAACAGGCCCTAGCAGACCTCATTGGCTGCCTTTCTTTCTCTCATTCTCTGCAATCCACACTTTTCCTTTCATAAGGCAAACTCTTCGCCACCTCACGGTGACACGCTGTCTCTCCACAGTTCCCACACCCCTACCCTCATCTCCACCTGGAAAATTCCTATTTGTCTTTCAGTTCTCAGTTTAAAAGCCGCCTTCCTCACCCAGCATAGATTAGATGCTGTTTGGTCTTAGGTACCCTGTGCTTTTCGCTCATATTGTTTATCACGAATGCAATTAAACCATTATTTTGTGATTACCTGCTTAATGATTGTCTTTTCCCCTCCGCTATAAGCAACTCAAGAGCTCAGGTCCTGTCTCACTGGCTCATGGTCGTGTCCCCAGACCTGGCACAGGACAGAGTGGGGTTCTAACCTGAACGGGCCTATGTTCAGGTCCATCAGGAGAGGGGCAGAGGGAAGCAGATCCATGAAATGGGCACCCCTTTGATCCCCTTCTCCATAGCCCTCCTGGTGTGCTGCTCCTTCTCCCATCTCCTTATCACTGTTGACCACCTTCATGTAAACATATTACTTTAAAATTGTTGAAAATATGCCACTTTAACAGCAGGTGCTCCGAGGATGCCACTGGGCTCCCCGCCCACCACCCACCCCCCTTTGTGGCCCGAATGAGATAGAAACCTGCATTTCCCCCCAACTCCTCACTCATCCCTCAGGGTGCCTCCCCTCAGAGCCCAGATGTCCCCAGAGCATCCCTATGGTCGCTTACTCCTATGGGTCCCTTTGTCTTCTTGCTTGCCCTGGCTCCCCCATCTTCCCAGGGCCTCTTTCCCTGTGGCCTTCAAAGGTCTCTCCAGTCCTAGAGGGATTGGTGGGAGGTGGTGAGGTAGCAGGGAGAACTTCCTTGATCCTCGGACTCCCTTGATCTAGCCTCCTACTTTCTTTTTCCTCTCAAGACCAAAGTTCTTGAAAGAATTATCTCCATGTGTTGCATGCGCTTCCTCCCCACCTCACCATTATTATTTTATTCACTAATGTTTAAAGAGTCAATAAGCGCTCACAATACAGAATTCAAAACTTTCCAGAAGGCACACAGTGAAGTCTCTTCCTTCCGTGGTGTCTCCAAGCCACACAGCTCTCCTCAGAGGCAACCCCCGCTGTCCGCATCTCACGTATCTTTCCAGAGAGCATATGTGTACGCAGATTCTTGTTTGCATTTTTTTATACAAATGAAGGCACTTATGCACATTTTCCATCCTTTGCTTTATTTTTTCACATAAAATGTGTTTGGATTTCTACATCAGGAAATCCAAAGCTGCTCCCTTCCTTTAAATAGCTGCCAAGAGCCCTCTGTGAGGATGTACCATCAGTTCTCTGCTGTGCACACCCAAGATGCTTCTGGTCCTTTGTTCTAATGAACACGCTGCGATGAGCATCCTCGCATATATAGGATTTTTCCACCCCTGTGAGTGCGTCTGTGGGATAAATCCACAGAAATGCAATCGTATGTTGCATTTTGGAACTAACTTACTTTCCATAAGGGTCCTAACCAGGTCCCCTACCCACAGCAAAAAAATGGGAGGCCCTGTGTCTCCCCAGCCCAGCAGCTGCCAAGTCCTACAGATTCTTCTGTGGGTGCTTGTTCCGTTCCCGCCTCCTAGGCCGCACTGCCCCATGTTCATCACCCAGCCTCCCTGTCTGGCACCCCATCCTGGAACACTTCCTCCTGCTCAGGAAACCTGGGTTCCCCCCGGGCACCCTCACATGCAGGCTGACTCCCCCACAGAAGCCTCTGCACAAAGCTGGAACTCCGTATGAAGTAATGAAGCCTGGCTCCAGAAGAGGTACTGTGTCCTCCCGGTGCTGACAGATGGCATTTCCAAAAGTGAATAAATACTCTCTGCATTCTGCTCTTTTAAAAAATGTATATATGTTTTAGTTATTTCTTTGGATATAACATCTTTGAAGAGCGTGTGTGCTGCCCTTGATTTGTTTGACTTACACCGCTGGCCACGCACTGCATTCTTATATTGGTCTCCCCAACTCCTTCCCTCCCACCCCTTCTGCTTGGCTTTGCCTTTTGCTACCCCTGTGCCCTCCTCCTAGATCTTGTGGAGTCAGGGGTGGCAAGGGCCACCTCGTTGGCCCTGCTCCATGCTCTAGACCCCGGGCCCCCCCAGCAATGCCAGACCTGCCCTCCACTCTGTCCCCTTCCACCACGGGCTCCCAATGCACAGACAGAGGCAGGAAGTGGGTCCCCAGCCAGGTGTCACAGCAGAGTGCTCTGAGAGAGCCTTGGATGATAGGAAGAGTCCTGGCATTTTCACATTTGGGGGTCCCAGGACTCAGCATCCTCCGTGGACCGGGACCCACTCGGGGTGCTCTGGGGTGGGGGTGAGGGGCAGGAGGCCGGGAGGGCGGGAAGAGGGAGCGTGGGGAATGCAGGACGAGCTCCCGGGCCGCTGGGGGGGAGGAGGGAGGAGAGGTGAGGTGAGGCGCGGGAAGGGGTGGGCCGGCTGGGCTGGCCCTGCGCGGCGCTGAGAGCCCGGGCCGTCGGGGCCGCAGGACAGAGCCGGGGCGCGCCGAGCCTCCCGCTGCCTCGCTCCTCCCGCCGCGGCCATGACCGAAAACTGCGACAAAGTTCCCATCGCCCTCGTGGGGCCCGACGACGTCGAGTTTTGCAGCCCCCCGGTGAGTCGGGCTGGGGATCCCCGGCCCCGCTGCCCGCTCCGGCCACACAAGGGGCCCGGCCTCGGCGTCTGGGTCCCTGCCGGGGTCGGGATTTGCACCTCGGAAGGTGGGAGGCGGGCGCCCCGACCTGCGCGTGTGGGGGATGGGGTGGGGGCTCGGGACCTGCAGACGGGTGGGGCCCGGACTCAGGAGGGGGCGTCCTGGGTCCTGTGCCCCGGGTCAGGATTTGCACCTCGGAAGGTGGGAGGCGGGCGCCCCCACCTGCACGTGTGCAGGGGTGAGGGTGGGGGGCTCGGGACCCGCAGACCCCTCTCCCTTCCCCTTCCCTTCTGCTCCGCCAGAAGAGTGCGCATCACCCAGCCGCGCCCGAGGACTGGGGCCCCGCGGGAGGGAGCGCGGCGAGAGGGGCCGCGCCGCTCCCCATCCCCATCCCCATCCCCCCCCCAGGCCGGTTGCGGGGCGCAGACCTGACGGTCCCCCCTGCCCATGCCCCCGCCCCCGCCCGGCCCGCAGGCCTACGCCACGGTGACCGGTGAAGCCCTCCAGCCCCGCGCGGCTGCTCAAGGTGGGAGCCGTGGTCCTCATCTCGGGGGCGGTGCTGCTGCTCTTCGGGGCCATCGGGGCCTTCTACTTCTGGAAGGGGAGCGACAATCACGTGAGTCCAGAGGGCGGGGTGCGGCCCCCAGGCGGGGTGCGCAGGCCGGGGAGGTCCCCCCGGGGCGGGGGGGGGAGCCAGGGCGCTGGTGCCCCGGGGTGGGGGGTCCCCTCGGGGTGGGGGGTCCCCTCTCGCCCCGCAGACTCTCCCCCCGGCCCCGGGGCACCTCCTCCCCCCCCCTCCATCCAGCACCACCGCGCGCCTTTCTGCTCTTGGCAACTTCGTGGGAAAGCAAGTCAGGGTTTGCAGGGAGAGTCCCCCCCACCCCCCGCCTAGAGGAGCGGGAAGAGGCAGCTCGGGCGCTCGAGGGAGGTTCCTCCCTGGGGCTCCCGGCCCCGCGCTTGCGGGGGGAGCTAAAGCTACGATCGATACAGGGGGACCAGGGGGACCGTCGAGGGGCTGCGGGTGAGGCCTCTCCTCTCCGGCCTCATCCCGGGGGAAGAAAGGGGACTGGGTGATGGCTGAGGCCTTTCCCTTCTCTCCGGCCCCAAGGCAAAGAAATAGTCTGACTTCCTTAAAGGTGGCAAATCTCTTTTTAAAAAAAATCAATGCTGGCCTAGTCACGTGTGATTTAATGGTAACTGTTTCACTAACTGCTGTCCTACTTTCCTTGTGTGTGACTATTCGTTGTAAAGCAACCCCAGCTCTCAAGGAGTGTAAAAAGCGCTTCTGACTTGACTGGGTGGATTTCCAGGGCGTTCTCTGAGCACTCTGGATTTGGTTCACCCAGGTAAAGAGGTGGGGCATTTTTATCTTGATGACCATTGCCAGGCCTGGTGTAAGCTGCTTTGGGCTAATGGAAAAGAATTCCATCTCCTGGATACACACAAAGGGCTTTTTCTTAATCACTACCCTCAGAGGATCTGCGACTGCTGTTTGTCACTCCCCCTCTCTCCCACCATGAAATTCAAAGCATGAACGAATTCCAGTACTTAGAGAAAATGGTGCTGAAAGCAATTCAACCATTTTACACATCACATCTTCTGCAGTCACTGCATAATTTGTATTTTTAACTCAAATGCCTACTGTAGATAATCATGCCATTTAGCACTGAGTCTGTTTTAGAGACTATATCAAATTTACCAGCATCGATTTGTAAGATCAGAACTGCACAGTATTTTGTGTATATTTGAAAAGTGCCTTAATGTATTTGTATTTTAAATATAGAAGTTAGGCCAGATGCTCATGTTTGAAAGCAGCAGATCTGAGCAGAAGAACAATTTCAAGATCTACATCTCCATTAATAGCAGGGTTGAGATTGTCATCCTTGGGAAATTGTCTGGTATTCGAATGTAAATGCTTTCTTTTAGATGACAAAACCTCAGGGGTACAGGTCATTTGGAGATAAAAATAGCTTTGCTTTTTTTGGGGGGGGACGGTAGGGATTTTAGACATGATGTATATTAAAATGAATACCATTTGATATTTAATTATTCCACAACTAACGGGCAAGCTTCTAAAAAGAGAGAGACTGAATGATCCTGCTGACAAAGTGGGGTTCCCTCTTTGCACCTTGTACTTTGCCACAAGGGTCTGGTTCAAGAGAGCAGCAGTATTAAATCCTAAGACTCCAGAGGAATATTGAATTGTTTGCCAAGAATCAAAGTTATTTCTATTTCCCGGACAGGCAGGAGAATGAAGAAAATCATGGTTATCTTTTTTTTTTTTTTTTTACTCCCAAAATATTTGGTGCTGCTCTAGATTACTTAAGTCAGAAAAACAAATCACTAAAATACTAAACAGGGTACATGTGGCACCATCTCAGCATTGCACATGCACAGGTGTACTATTTACACTTGTCTTCAGGGATAGCAATCCACGTAAGTCTCTGTCGAACAAAAAGATGTCTCCCACCAAATGGACTCCCCACTCTTTGGGGGTATCCATTCCTCTGTTCTTCTGTATTTGTTTATAGAGGGGAATGGGCTGTCAATCACCTCCTCTCCCTTTCACAAGGGTAAATCCCCTCAGGACAGGCTGGAGGACTAGGGAGCATCAGAGTGCTGATAATTGGGGGGACAAGTGATGGGGCTGAAATATTGAGGCCATGTCCCACCTGCGTGATTGTAAATGGGACAGGTTTCGAACTATGGGGAAGGTCCCACCAATGAGAAGTGGCGGACAGCCCTGCCCTGTGGGATGAGGGGATGAGGTCAGTGCTCGGGGCCTTTATTCTCAGACTGATTTTTCGAAATATAGTCCCAAGCATTATGTCATTAATCTTACAGAACCCAGGCTTCATTAGAAACTCATTAGCAAATATTCCTGGCTGTAAAAGGCACCACACTGAGCAGAATTTTGGCAAATAATAAACTCCGTAGTACTTAGAATATCGCCTTGGGTGCCAACAGCTCCATTGGCCCAGAGCAGGCAATGTGATCACTGCTCCACCTGGCCCGCCTCCTGAGCTCAGGGCCCAGTACCTTGGAAGTCACTTTGGTTTGCTCTCCCACCATTCACACCAGGAGGGAGGGCACAGACCTCTCACCGCTGGGCCTTGCAGTGTGCTCCTTCTGTGGGATGGGCTAAAGTTACATCACAAAGGACCCGATAGCCATGCCCAGTCCAGGAGCTTCTGCTGGTGCAGAAGTGGCAAGGGGGCGGTGGTGGAGGAAAGTAACATTAAGACCACAAGCCGCTCTGCTGGTGTTATAATTTTGTCTCCCTAAGACCTGCAAAGAATTTGGAAACGATTCATTCCTGAAATTTTGCATTGCCTTCCTAGTAAAAGCTTACGTGCAGTGGTTTCTCTCTCACACACACAGCCTCCTATTGCACGAGTGAAGGATGCTTGTGCCAGCAGGAACTCACGCAGATGTGGTCTGCTGTGTTCCCACTGCCGGTCATACCCAGCCCTTGCAAACAGTGGCTGCCCAGAGAGCACGGGGACAGAACAGAGCCCGCTTTCTCAGCCTTACCTGCAGAAGGCACTGGCTCAGCCAAAGAAAACAGGTTTCCCCAACTGGGCTGATCTGATCATGAGGACCACCTGGGATGCAAAGTCAAAACAGACTGGTGGGCCGTGCTCCAGCCTCCAGCTCAATCCGAACCCCTAAAAGGGGTTCTTCTGATCAGGCAAGCCTGGGGGGGGGGCAAAATACTGCAGGAACCCACATTTGGGAGGGAAGGCAGGGCACTGAGATATGTTGGGCTGAAATAGTGTGCCAGTGTCTTCTGTTCCGCTGAGCAAAGGCTGTTTGCGGCCCGAAAAGGGACTGGCCCGCAAAGCCATTTCTATGTCTCTGCTGGTAAAGCAAAATTGTGCTCCGAGGGTCTGGTGACAATGAGTTTTCCTCAAGCAATGACCCAGTAATGAGATACTTCTTCCCGTGTTTGTCCATGTAGCGGCCTTTCTTCATAATGAGGGAGAAAAATCAGACTTGAATGGAACCTGAGCTATTTGCAGTTCTGACTTATATATATTTTATATATAAGATATGTATATGTTATATAAGCTATAAGAACACACACACACACACACACACACACACATACATATATGCTTCTAAGTCAGAAAAAGAAAGAGAAGGGAAGACCCACCTACTACCCTACAATACAGAGAAAGTTCGAGCAGGGCAACAGCACCCTAGGCAGGAGCAGTGTGTGATTTTTTTAGTTAGTGCACTAACAAGATGTCTACAGTAAGAGAGCCCTTTGGACGATCTAATTTAGTGGTAAACTAAAAACCATATAGTTCACAAAGTTCCTCTTAAGATTTTACTCAGAAGGGACACCTGGGTGGCTCAGTGGTTGAGCATCTGCCTTCAGCTCAGGGTGTGATCCCAGGGTCCTGGGATCGGGCTCCCCCCAGGGAGCCTGCTTCTCCCTCTGCCTGGGTCTCTGCCTCTCTCTCTCTCTCTCTCTCTCTCTCTCTCTGTGTGTGTGTGTGTGTGTGTGTGTGTGTCTCGTAAATAAATAAAATCTTTAAAAAGGAAAAGAGTGCTCGCTTCAGTAGCACATATACTAAAAAGAGAGAGATTTTATTCAGAAATCCAACACATAAAACAGATAAACAAGCAGAGCCACTCTGGTCAAACTGTAGGTGGACGGGAAAGAAAGGGTGATGTCACAGTCCCACCTGCCCTGTCACCCTCCCCTCTGGGCCACCTCTGAAACCTCAGAGCTCTAAGAACATAAATGAAAACCATCTCTGAGGGCGAGCTTCTTCATTTTACACCCAAGACAACTCTCAAGACCCGGGGCTAAGTGGTGTGACCACTCGTTTTTCTGATTCTTGGGCCAATGCTCTCCTCGGATGCCAAGTCTCCCTCCCTTCTTCCCCTACATGGCTCATAACAATATGCCCTACACCACCATATGCCTGTCCACACAATCATTAAAATGACTAACTCCCACACTGAAGCAAAACAGATGTGCACATTGACCTTGCTCTCTACAAAGACTGCTCTACATCAGGCATATCCCAGCCCTGTCTGTAGTCCTGACTATATACTCTACCCCAGGCCCAACCTTAACCAGCGGGGTTTTTAAAAACCTCTCAAATCGAGGTGCCACTGCAGACTTGTTAAGTTCACAGCCTGGTTAACCGTTCATCCATCAATGGCTCTCAACTCTGACCGCCAAGTCAGAGTCAGTAGAACTGACCTAGGAAGAGAAAGATCTGTGTCCAAGCCCCATCCCCACAGGTTCTGATTTGGTTCATCCAGGCGGGTCACGCATGCCCTGGATCTAGAGCTTCTACTCACATACTTGTATGCACAGCCAGGATGGCAAATCCCTGAGCTACTTGAATAAGTATCAGAGATCACCAAAGCTTTTGCTTTTAAGGTATTTTTAAAGAACTCATTGTACTAAGTGACTGGTGTATGGATGAAGTCCTCATATACAAATATATTACTATGAACGATGATTTGGTGTGTCTCTAACAAATGTGTCTACTGCAGGTCTAAAGATAAGCCCTGCATCGCTCTCAAAGGAAAGCCTCACTGACTCCTATGTTCCCTTCCAGATTTACAACGTCCATTATACCATGAGTATCAATGGGAAATTACAAGATGGGTCAATGGAAATAGATACTGGGAACAACCTGGAGACCTTTAAAATGGGAAGTGGAGCTGAAGAAGCAATTGAAGTTAATGATTTCCAGAACGTAAGTATATTTCATGCATTTAGAGGGCTTAGCCAGGCAAGCCTGGAAGACTTTCCTAATCCAGGGAGAAGCAACATGTCTCACACACAACCAAGTGGTAACTGTTCTTTATGGCCGTCATGGTGCCTCTAGTTCAACATACATTATGCAGCATATTCTCTCTCTGAGAAAGGACCACGGTTTGTCCTTTCCATTTCCAGAATGGAAAAAAAAAAAAAAAAAAAACACCTTGGCACTGAAAAGAACAGGTACTTGGAACTATATAAAGTCTTGGCAGAAGGACTCCAGAGCGCTATTTCTTTCCAAGCAGCTTTCTGTAACACGGTGAATAAAATGCTCAAAACATCCCAAAATGTTCCGAGGTCCGAAATGTGAACTTGCAGAGGGGAGGGGAAATTGTATGATCTAACAAGCTTGTCAACAACAGGTGGGACCTGTTTATGCACTTTTCTCAATTCTTCAGATTTCCCATTGATTCCGGAAAATGAGCTTGAAGAAATTCCCCTATCTTAATCCTAGGTTTCCTGACTGTGGCCAATTACAGATAAAATATTCGAGTCTCCTTTGAAAAGGGTGAACACGTCTGTTTTCAAAAGTTCAATTTACAGGCAACTCTGAGACCTCAAGCTACGCATCTGTGCTTCGGGGTACCTCTGCAAGACAGTGGCACTCCGGGCCCTCTTTCCGGTTGGCCACATACATATCTTATTCTCCTCATGTTCTAAGATGAGGAAAAGGCATCCCTGTTTGTGTTCTCCTGTTAAATCTGTAGATGGAGTAGGTGAGACTTGATAATGAAAAAAGGCACTTGAAAATAATGTCTCTTCTGATAGTTTATTGGCCTACAAACATCTCATCGACCCGCCTTGCTCCGATTGATGGGGAAAAGTGGAGATGCTTTTCATTTGAATGAAAGAGCTCCCCTTGCTGATGCCAAAACGCATTTCACAAGTCCTATTGAATACCAAACGGATGCTAACCTTCCAGAGAGCCTTGGTGATGTTAGGTCTTCCTTGCTGATGACAAGGACGGGCTGTGTTCAGAATGGGCTCTCCCAAGGGCGGGTGGGGTGGGGGCAGGCCCTGCAGCCCTGCATGTGACCAGCTGCACTCCGTTTAATCGGAGCTTTGCAAACGGTTCTGGTCAGTGCACAAAGATCATTTCTCTGGACCTATTAAAGGCTTTTACTGCCAGACCCAGGACAAAGTAAAAGCATTTTTTCTTTGTACCGTTCAATGTAAGACGACAAAACATGACCCCCCGCACCCCCCCCCACACACATATCATTCAATCTAGAACAGAATTGAACACCTATGATGTGTCACGATATCAAGATATGCAAAGGTAGCTACACAGGTGAAGATCCATCTCTCTCAAATGTGCATGAATCAGGAATATACTTTTAAAATACTTTAATCCCAAACCTATATTTCTGTTTTATAATCCTTCGGTTAATAATGGTATTGATTGTGTTTTGTTCTCATAGGCCAACAGGGCCACAAATATTTTACAAACTGATCAATTCTCTTTGATAGCTTCCACATTTCTCTAAGTCAGAATTGGTGAGTAGGACATTTTTTTGATGGATAGAACCTGTTACGAGTTTAAACAAGCCTCGACTTTTGAAAACACATGCATCAGCCATTGTGGTCCCCACGCTATTACTTTCTCCTGTGTTTTACACCATCGGTCAAATTCAAGAGGTGGGTGTCAGGACCTACTGTGTGCAAGGGAGAGTGCTAAGCATGGAGGATGCAAAGATTAACTGACACCTGTTCCCTCCCTCGGGAGGCAGACATTCCACGCAGGGTCAGCCCGGAAGCATGCTGCAACAGAGCTAGGAACAGAGTGCTGTGGAACCCAGAGGGGCAGTTGCTGACAATTTGGAGATTGGAGCAGGTTTTACAGAGGTGGTGACCGTTGAGTCGGGTCCTGAAGAATGATTAGGGTTTCAACTCGCAGAGACATAGAGGCAGGGCTTTCCAGACCCAGAGAAGAAAACTGAATACAAATGCACAGGGCCTGCTGAGTTCTGAGTAGCCCAGTGTGGTGGAAGGTGGAGAAGGGGAGGGAGAGTGGGGCCAGGTTAGGAAAGGCTCTGAATAGTGAACGGCGAACAGTCTCCCCTATTAACCTAGGACCCCATCAAGATTTTAGTAGAGCCAATGGGGGAAAAAAACCCTCCTGAGAGGGAAGAGCATTGAACAAAAGGCTCTAGGCCCTCTACCATAAAAGAAAAGATTATTCAGGCCACTTGGTAAAGAAGAGACAGCAGACCCTATCCAAGGTGGGGGGGGCTACTAGAGTGGGGTTTTACAGTAGGGGAGAGAGATTGAGTTCAACTCTGAATTCGATCAGGAGAAGTGGGGATTTATAGCTAAGGAGCAGGGTTGGGGTATTGGTGCATAGAAAATGGCTAAGAGAGAGAGTAGTGCTTTACTAAACTGAACCAACGGGATTTTTGCTCAAGGCAAGCTTGAGTGGTCAGACATAGAGGATGGGCAGACCAAGGCAGACTCAGCAGGATTCTTGCTGAAACTGGAATAAATTGGCCAAAGTAGAGCCCATGGTTGGGGCCCAGTCAAAAGGAGGATTTAGAGGAGCCTGGCTAGAGGTGGGTCAAGGAAGGTCTTTTGTCGGGACCCCAAGGAATACAAAAAGGGGTTTGTTCAGAGTTACGTTCTAGAAAGCATCAGTGCTATTGGGTTAAGCCAACCCTCTCTGGCCTAATAACTCATTTAAATAACATAAAGCCTGGTTAGAAATTAAGATAGAATAACGTGGTGGGTATGTACAAGTGTTCACTACACAATTCTTTTAACTTTGTGTATATATGCACATTTTAATTTAAAAAGCTAGAGAAAAAAATAGTGTGACCTACCTGGTACATAAGTTAGTGACTTCAAAAATCAATATAACCCTTCCTCCAAAAATGAAAAAAAAAAAAATAGAGGGGCACCTGAGTGGCTCAGTCGGTTAAACATCTGCCTTTGGCTCAGGTCATGATCTTGGGGTCCTGGGATCCAGCCCTACATCGGGCTCCCTGCTCAGTGGGGAGTCTGCTTCTCCCTCTCCCTATCCCTCTGTGTTCTCTCTCTCTCTCTCTCTCTCTCTCTTTCTCTCTCAAATAAATAATAAAATCTTAAAAAGAGAAAATAAGAATGTCATCGTGCATTGAAGCTATGCCAGAAGTCACTTTACGTTGATACGTAAGCGGGTGTTAGATGCTAGGCAGATACAACCCAGTTTTCCAGCCAGGCCCCAGGGACCAGGACCTCCCCAGGCTCTCCGGAGCCCCGCACCCTTGGGCCCTGCTCACGGAAGGCCAGGAGAGCCCTAGTCTTTGTGACAACCAAACACTCCTTGAAAGATTTCTAAAGTGCCCTCTTGGGGGAAGGACCCCTTGTTGGAAACTTCTGGTCTAAAGCCACAGAAATCCTGGCAGCCCGGGTGGCTCAGTGGTTTAGCGTCGCCTTCAGCCCAGGGCCTGATCCTGGAGACCCAGGATCGAGTCCCACATCAGGCTCCCTGCATGGAGCCTGCTTCTCCCTCTGCCTGTGTCTCTGCCTCTCTCTATCTCATGAATAAATATAAAATCTTAAAAAAAACCCAAAAACATAAAGCCACAGAAATCCATGAGATCCTCTAGACAGAAAAAACGTGTAGCTAAAATGAAATCACCTGATTCCTATTTTAAAACATGCTAGAGCCTTGGACCCTGCGCTCATTATCTCTGGTAGCAGATTTCTTCATTATCACCAGCTCCTAAGGCCTTGTTTGTTTGCAAAAACAGGAGGTTTGCGTGGCTTTCCTGTGCTTTTCCATTCCCTCCACTTAATCTCTTAATATGTCTGGCTGCTTGATATGGATTTGTAGCCAGACAAGGTGGTTAATATGTGTGAATTCCTTCCCACGGGACCCATTCCTGTGGGGGTTTCAGTTCTCTTCGCAGCGTGTAGACTGTCAGAGCTAACTCAATACTAGACTCACATTCGGGGCTGCGAATCTTTCAATAGAATCAGCTCTGTCCTTTGGGGAAACAGTAATGGTTATAGGGTGTTATAGGGTGTTTCCTCCCTTGCAACTCACATTTACAGGATATGAGGGTTCCAAGTGAAGAGAACATACCGCTTGGGGTGGCAGTCATCTCGCCCTTGCCGCCCGGCCCCCACTGCCTTCTGGTTTTCAAACCGTGAGGCCTAGATTTACATGCGGAACAAGAGCAGCTGGCCTTCCGGAGAGAGCAGGGAGCAGTGGTTCTCAAACTGTGTTCCCTGGGCCACCAGCGGCAGCAGCACCTAAGAGCTTGTGGGAAATGCAAAGTGGAGCCCCCACTCCAGACCCACCGCGTCAGAAACTCCGGAGGTGGCACCCAACAGCCTTTAAGTTTATCGAGTCCTCCAGGTGATTTTGATGCAAGTGAGAATTTGTGAGCTGCTGCTGGTGCAGAAGAGACTGGGACTCGAAAGCTGCGTGTCTTAGCCCACGCAAGGTGCTGTAACAGATTCCCAGCGACGGGGTGATTATTCTTTAACACCAGAAACCTCTCGCAGGGCTGGAGGCTGGGCAGTCCAAGGTCGAGGCACCTGCAGATGAGCGTCTATTGAGGGCCTGCTTCCGGGTCCTAGTGGGCCCGTCTTCGCACTCTGTCCTCACGAGGCAGAAGGGGCGAGGGAGCTCTCTGTGGTCCCTTCGAGGAGGGCACTAATCCCATTCTCGAGGGCTCTTGCCTTCATGACCCCATCACCTCCCAAAAGCCCTACCTCTAGCTACCATCCCATTGGGGGTGTAGGTTTCAACACAGGAGTTTGGGTGACGTGAACAATACCATTCAGTCTGTGGCAGCCTATTTCAGTCATCTAAACACTGTCACCCTGAATAAGGTCTTTTGTCCCTGCATGGCTGGTCCTCCACCCTGGCTTTGAAGCATGCCCGTGTCTGGGCACTGCCCCCAGGCCAATTAGTTGGGGATCCCCAGGCATCTATGGCTTCAAAATCTCTCTGGCTGGTTTTGGTGCCTAGTGAGTCCTTCCCCCTGGAGAAAGCGAGTATATTGCTACCAACCTCTCTCTGGGTGAGAGGTGATGCCAGGACACCTGTGTCACGCGTGTGCACACGGCCAGCTAGGCCACCAGGCAGAGCCAGAGGAGCTTCAGGAAGAGGGAGCCTTGCCTTCTCCGCACTCCCCCCACCCCCACCCCAGCTGTTGTAGGGCTGCTGGCTCTCAGGCTACAGATGGTCCAACCTGCCCCGAGTGTCCTCGGCTCTTTACTGAAGGGGGCCGAGTCCTGAGCCAGGACCCGGAGGTTTCTGAATGCTTTTCTCTGCCCTCCCACCATGGCTGTGCGGCAGTGATCCTAGAACCAGCCCCGTGTCCCCCTGGCATTTGTCTCAGCTGAGCAGAGGATGCACACGCTGAGGTGTTTGGGTTTCTGTTGGTGCGTGTTGTCATGGCGTACAGTCTGGAGGCCTTTTCATACCGTTTTTGGCCCCTCGCTCATCAGGAAATACACCAGCAGGGGGAAAGGAAACACTCCCGGGACAGAAAGGACTGTCATGCCCGATGCACCTGCCGCAGCACTGGGGCCGAGCCGTCCACCGTGCCTGGAGCCCTGAGGCTGACGGTTCCCTCGAGGCTGGTCCCTGGGCTGACGGAGGAGACACTGTTTGTGTCTCATAGGTGACAAAAACAAAGCATCCAAGTCCTCGGGTAAGGCCTGGGAACAAAGGTCCGCTCCTGGTGTTGTAGGAAGCTTTACAGTTTCCCCTGCTTGGTGACTTAGGTAAAATCTGAATTCATGGAATTAATGAATGGGGCCTGCATCTTTTTTTTTTTTTTTTAAGGATCTTATCTATTCATTCAATGGAGGTGGGGGGACACAAGTGGGGGAGCGGCAGGCAGAGGGAGAGGGAGAAGCAGGCTCCCCGCTGTGCCGGGAGCCCCGATGCCGACTCAATCCCAGGACCCTGGCATTAGGACCTGAGCCGAAGGCAGACGCTTATCTGACCGAGCCACCCAGGCGCCCCTGGGCCCACCCACAGGTTTTGAGAACCTTTGTGGGATGACCCTAAAAGCAAAAGATTCAGGTACCGATGTCAAGAGGCCTATAACTGAGTAGGGACAGAACCTTGCCGAGGAGCAGGCACACGGGGACAGAAGGCTAAGTGTCCGATGAGGGAATGACACTAAGGGGGATGCTGGGTGGGGGCTTCCAGAGGGAGGAGGAGGCCGCTTGGCCCAGGAGGGTCAGGGAAGGCTGCGCGGACAAGACAGCATCGCTCCCGGGCCTGCCGGCAGGGGGTCCCCAGCCACCACCCTCTGGCCCTCCTGCCCCGGGCACTGCTTTGGCTTCTCGCTAGCGCTTGGCGGGCCCTGACCTCGCCTCCGAGTTCTCTTTCTGGGAAATGCAGCTCCGCGGTCCGCTCCCCACGGGCAGCCGCCCGTCCGTGCGGCTCTTCCCAGGCCGGCCCGTGCCCGCGGGCGCTGAACCAACGGCCAGGCGGACAGACGGGCGGATACACTTTTCTCTCCCAGGGCATCACCGGGATCCGTTTTGCCGGAGGAGCAAAGTGCTACATCAAGGCGCAGGTGAAGGCGCGCGTTCCTGAGGTGGGCACGGCGACCAAGCAGAGCATCTCCTCCGAACTGGTGGGTACCTCGGGCCTGCGGGCAGCGACCCGGCTGGGGGACAGCACCTGACTGGGGGACAGCACCTGGCTGGGGGGACAGCGCCTGGCTGGGGGACAGCACCCGGCTGGGGGGACAGCGCCCGGCTTGGGGGACAGCGCCTGGCTGGGGGGACAGCGCCCGGCTTGGGGGACAGCACCCAGTTGGGGGACAGCACCCGACTGGGGGACAGCGACCGGCTAGGGGGACAGCACCCGGTTGGGGGACAGCACCCGACTGGGGGACAGCAACCAGCTGGGGGGACAGCGCCTGGCTCCGGGGACAGCACCCGGCTCCAGGACAGCGCCCAACTGGGGGACTGCGCCCAGCTGGGGGACAGCACCCGGCTGGGGGACAGATCCCGGCTGGGGGACAGTGCCCGGCTCGGGGACAGCAGACTGGGGGACAGCACCCAGCTGGGGGACAGCACCTGGCTCGGGGGACAGCACCCGGCTCCGGGACAGCGCCCGGCTGGGTGATAGAGCCCAGCTGGGGGACAGAGCCCGGCTGGGGGACAGCACCCGGCTGGGGGACAGCGCCCACCCCTTGGCCCTCGCCGGCTCCAGTGCCCACATGGGTCCGCGGCCGGAACCTGGGTTCCCTTCCTTTTCTGCCAAAGGAATGGAAACTGTTTGGGTCCTACTGGTCGGTCCACAGAGATCTGCACGCGGGATGCCTTACAGTGTCGGGCAACCTGTAGAAGTGCACAGAGGGGCTCGGTCTTCACATGGCTCTTGCTCCCCTAACATTGAAGGAGCTGGTTAGTGATGAGAACACTGTAAAGGACATCTCGTGACAAAATCTTCATTAAAAGCCCCCCCATCCCCCCGCCAGGAGCTTTCTTGCCTCAGTTCCACTCAGTACGGGAGGAATTCTCCTGAAAATCACCCAACCGCTGATCACCCCCCACCCCCGCCCCTTGTAGAAAAGTAGTGACGGGGCGTTCCCCTCCTGGGCAATAGCACAAGCCCCTGTGCCCCACTCTGGGCCCTACGCTTTCTTCCCCTTGGCTCCAGCTCAGCTCAGGGCAGCTGCTTTACATGTATTCATTCCTGTTCTACGTGTCAAGACTTGCGAGTTTGGTTTGTTGTTGTTTTTTTTTAAAAGCCTACTTCTTCCATTTATTAGTCACAACTTACCTTTGAGCTTGATTTTTATAAAAATTCACTTTAAGAATTGCACAGAGTTCTCGAGACACATCTAATAGCTTACACTCACGTGATGCTCTAGGCCTTACGAAGTGGTCACATGCATTGTCGTCTTCCCTTTGAGCTGTGGCAGGGGCAGCAGGAGGAAGATAGACTTTGCAGTTAGGAAAACGCGGGGTTCATGGGACGCCTGGGTGCTCAGCGGTTGAGCACCTGCCTTTGGCTCAGGGCGTGATCCTGGGGTCCCAGGATCGAGTCCCGTGTCGGGCTCCCTGCATGGAGCCTGCTTCTCCCTCTGCCTATGTCTCTGCCTCTCTCTCTCCCTCTATCTTTCATGAATAAATAAATAAAAATCTTAAAAAAAAAAAAAAAAAGGAAAACGTGGGGTTCAAATCCCAGCTCTGCCACTTGCTATGGACGTGGTTTCGATTCTTCCAACCTGAGTTTTGTCACCTGCACACTGGGGGTCTGCATCCTGTCCCCGAGGCCCTGGGACCTACTAGATAATGACTACCTGGCTGCTGCTATAAACGACTAATTCCATTATGATCAGCTTAGGGCCCTTCCTGTATCCCCGAGAGGGAGGTAAAGCAGGCCTCAGCTCCCTTAAGGACGGAGGAAAGGAGGAAAAATAAGGGGAAGCAAAGGTGCTGGCCTGGAAACTGCCTAATTGTTTGCTGTCATAGGAGCAGCAGCAGCCGCAGGTGTCTCAAAACAAAGCAAAACAAAAGCTAAAAGATTAACCTGTGAGTGTTTGAAGCTGGCTGCCCTGTCCCCAGCTTTCTTCTCTGCTCCCAGGTCTCCCCAAATGTTCCTCCGGGGGACATGGTTTCCAGACCTTCCTTGCTCCACCATGTGACAGTCTGTTCTCCTGAGCTGTGCCACTCGGGCTCCCAGTGTGACCCCACCCGTAGGGACCCTCAAGATGAGCCCAAGACCTTCGTTCTGAGCCTTGAGCTTCTCTTACTGCGTTTCCATTTTGTTCCTGTCCTAGCGCTCAATTTCTGCAAAGCAGAATCCTTTAGGTTTTCCTCTGTTAAATGCACGAAGAAACCAGCTCTCCCCTCCTGCCTTCCAGGAGGGCCAGCTCTCCACCCGGAGCTGACCGAGACCTCATCATAAGTTTGTAGAACATTTCCAGGGTTTTTAGAAAACAAGTTTTTTTTTCTTCTTCTGCTGCTGCTGCTGCTTCTGCTTTTCAAAACCAATACTTGGTCATTATAGGAAATTTGGAAACTACATAAAAAAGAACAGAGAAGAAAATCCCCCACAATCGCTTAACCCACAGATGTTAATGTTAACGTTAATGTCTTGGTGAATTATTTTCATGTGCGGGTGTGTGCGATATTCTTTTCAAAATTTCAAAATATTCTTATCTTCACTTTAGTTCTTCTCAAGTGTAGACTGTAATGGATATATTATATGTCATCAGACGGTTACAATTTTAAAAGTCTTTTGTTCTCGAATGCTTCAGCCGTCTTCAGTTTTTCACTATTTCAAATAACGATTCAACATAATTATTGGAATATAGAAATAACTCACCGTGATGAACAGCTTAGCATTTTGGAGCTTTGTCTGCATCTGGTTCTTTTCTTAGACCATAGAGGCGAATTATTTGCCCTGTTTTCGTTAGTTGGGTTGTGCTTGGTGGATCCTCTGGTGGACAAAGCCAGATTCAGGCAATGTGTCTGCATAAATCGAGAATGTGCAGAAAACTACACTCTGAGTGACTTAACCCAGCAGGCTTTGTTTTTCTCCATAGTAGGCCATGTGGAGGGAGGGGGCTGCAGCGCTGATTTTTTTTTTATTTTTTTTATTATTTTTTATTTTTGATTCTTCCTTCCAGCTCCAAACATCACCCGTAAGTAAGGGAGTCAGGAGGAGGTTGAGCAGTGCCTTCCAACTGTGACTTCCCTTTAATTGGGAGAAGTTGAAGTCCTCCCAGCCACCTGACCTGGTTCAGGGCTCACCGCATAGTCTAGAACTGGTCGCACGGGCACCCCTGGCTGCTGGAGAGTCTGAGAGCTCGGGTCCTGGGGGCAGGGACACTGCAGCCTCACACAGGAGCAGGACCTCGTGGCAGGGGCAGGGGAGGCGAATTGGGGCGGGGCGGGTGGGGATCTCACGTTCCTAGTTTGTAGGATGCGATGTTTGCATTCTCCACTCTTCCCCCTGATGACTGCCCACTTCAGATTTTTTTTTTTAAAGATTTTATTTATTCATGAGAGACACAGATAGAGAGAGAGGCAGAGACACAGGCAGAGGGAGAAGCAGGCTCCATGCAGGGAGCCCGATGTGGGACTCAATCCGGGGACTCCAGGATCACGCTCTGGGCAGAAGGCAGGGGCCAAACCGCTGAGCCACCCAGGGATCCCCCCCACTTCAGATTATGATGGAGTAGATTGATGCACCACTTGTTCTTATCAATTTTTCATCAGTTTTGTGTAACTTTAAAAAGCTGCTGTACCCAAAGAGCATTCATTTCCTGGATGGAGCCATTTAATTTAAGGTAAATAACTGGATTACCTGAGTGGTAGCTTCCTCCAATACCTTGGAGTTGTTTTAATGCAGCCATAAACCTGGGGGAGAAAGTATAACTGAAGGGCTGCTTTTAGCTAAAAACATGGAGAAAACATTTTAATTTCTCCAACCTATTGCAAACTAATAAATATATGAAAGGAACAACCTGGCAAAATAAATTTGTCTCCTGGGCCATCAGACAGTTCTCAGCATCTTGCTGTAGAAGAAAATCCGGGGTTTAGCTTTGAAATCTCAGTGGTGTGCTTGATGCGAGGAACATCTGAAATGTGTTTTGTTATAGCTGGGAAATGTAGAAATGGTTTATGTTAAATAATACTTTGAACTGAAGACATTAAAGAACCAATCACTTGCTTTTTTCCATTGTTGTTTGGAAGCTGCAGAACAAAACCCCAAAGGATTTTTCACTTCAAATGAAGGGCTCCTCTCTCCTTTATAGGATTTCAGAGTCCATTCAATTGCTTTTCCTCAAAAAAATCTTTGATCAAAAACATCAGATTAACCTAAGTCTGAAAGTTGGTTATCAAGTAATTTTCACTTCCACTCAGGACATTCAGTATTCACACGTTTCAGTTATCCAAAGGCAGGGCGACAAAAGGGGCCAAGACAATATTGTGAAGAGAGCTACAAAGACACACACCCTGCCACACACTACCCCCCCCCCCAACACTACACACCACTACATGCCCCACAACCCCACACATGCCCCCCTACACACCCCACACACACACCCTACATACCCCACACACATACCCCACGCACCCCAAATCCCCACATGCACCACACTACACACACCCATATACACACTCAACCTCACATACCCCCTACACATACACCCCCACACCCACCCCACACCCTACATACCCTCCCCACACCACACCACATCCCACAACCTCACATACCCCCTACACATACACCCCCACACCCAACCCACACGCTACATACCTTCCCCATGCCACACCACATACACATCCCACAACCTCACATACCCCCCTACACCTACACACCCCTCCACGCACCCCACACCCTACATACCCTCCCCACACCACACACACATCCCACTACCTTACATACTCCTCTACACATACACACCCCCACGCCCACCTCCCACACCCCCACACCCACCCTGCACACCACACACTACACACACCACACACACACATCCCACAACCCCACATCCCCCACATACACACCCCCACCCCGCACATTCCCCCCCAACACCCACACACAATTCTCATTAAGTTTTTATTAGGCGGAATCATCTTGTACCAGCACTTTGAATACGCAGCATATGTCACTGTCTCCTTTGCTCAGTGCATTTCATTTTTACTTATTTGCAGGAAGGCAAGATCATGCCAGTTAAATACGAAGAAAATTCTCTCATCTGGGTGGCTGTAGACCAGCCTGTGAAGGACAACAGCTTCTTGAGTTCTAGGATCTTAGAACTCTGTGGCGACCTTCCTATTTTCTGGCTGAAGCCAACGTATCCAAGAGGTGACATTTTAAATTCTCTTACTGCTGCTGGGGAGGCTCCCCGTTTGCGTGAGCTTCTGGGAGCCCCTCCACAGTGGGAGCCCATCAGGGTGGGCACCCCTGCATCCTGCCTTCCCTGCCGTTTTTATTTAGGACACTTCCCCTTCTTTCTGCTTTCATCCATTTGCACTTTCCAATTTTACATTTTTTTTTTCATTCCTACGGCACAGAATCGAGGGACTAAGACGGTGTCGTACTGCTGGATCTTTGTGATGCTCACACCTAGAATTATGGGACAGCCAAAAGCCGCTGTGGTCATAGGTTGAGATTCTTCAAGTTTGAGGCTCGAGCATCAGCTTCCAAGCCCCGTGAAAAGAAATGAAGGGCCCCTGGGGTTCAGGGCTAGGTTGGAGCACACCTGGGAGCTGGCTGTGGACCCAAGGGCCAACCCCTTTCCCAGAGTTACTCTGTCCCCAGGGGTCCTTTCACTCCTCACCACGGTCACCCCACCCCCCAGTGGCCTACTCTGTGGCTCTGGCTCAAGTGTGGAAGGAAGGCCTTTCTCCCAGCACGGCTCAGCTAGAAATGTATGTTTTCTGGAAGATTTTATTGGACAGTGAGTGAGGAGCATGGAAATAAAATACCAGCATTAAAACCCCCAGGCTTGGGAGGGGGCAACGGGCAGTGATTACAGAAAGGGTGCAGTTAGTTTTGCAAGATGAAAGAAGCTGTGGAGCTAGACACTTGCACAGCCATGTGAATGCACGCAATGCCACTCAACTGTACAGTCAAAAATGGTGACGGTGCTAAATTTTATGTATATTTTAGCACAATTAAAAACAAAACAAAAACAAAAATAACTCAGCGGGCTTAGAAAGTCCAGGCTTCTGTTTCTGTCACTACTAATTCATTCCAGCGGGTCACAAGTCTCATTATGTCCCAGAGCCTGGATGAGGTGGTTACTTTCTGACTCAGGCAAAGCAAGTGAGATCCAACTTATAGGCCACCGGCAGTGGCTTTCTGGAAGAGCTGAGAAGGATCCTGAGGCCACAAGCCGGCCTAGGAAGGAGGAGTAGCATGAGCAGTGTCTGTCTCCACTTTTGGGGCCTGGGGGGCGGGGGTGCTGCCGAAAGGACTGTCCCTCTTGCCATCCATGCTCTTGCTCCAGTGGGTGCTGGCAACTCAGTTCTGTGGCCTTCTGTCAAGTGCTGGCTTTTGATCCCTCACCTGCCTCCACGTGGAATGGGGCCTTCTTGCTTTCCAGCCCCCAGGAACTACTTCTCCAATACCTGTCACCTTGTGCAGTCAAGGACAAAAAGCCTCTGACTCTGCCACCATGTAGAGCGCTCTCTCCTCGCCTTCTGTTTGAGGACAAGCCTCTTACCCAGAGAGTTCATTTATTCGGCAGACGTTCTTGAAGGCTTATTATGCACCACTTACCTGTTCTAGGTAGTCGGGGTGCATTGGTGCAGAACAGAGGAGAGAACCCCTGCCCTCGGGGAGTTTACACTGGAGCAAGGGGGAGGCAGTTAATAAACACTAAATTAAGATGAGAAAATCGTATGGTAGGATAGCAGACGCTACGGACAACAGAGCAGGGCCAAGAGGGCGGGGTGGGGAGGGAAGCCGGTGCTCGTCTGACAGTGAGTGCCTCCACCCTTTGGGAAAGGGTGTGCTCCCTACATCCGGGGTGCAGCTTGGCCCCTCAGCGCCCACAGCGTGACCGCATCTTAACTATTCAGTCATCACAACACCCACCCCAGGATGACCCGTGACATCCGGCACCAGAGAAGTGGAAACCACCCAGATGCCCCCGGGGCCAGAGAGGGTTCAGTAACCATGGGGCTGGGCGCAGAGTGGAAGAGGACACACCTTAAACATGAGGCGTTTTTGCTCAGTCTCTCGTAAATGCAGTTGCATTTGATAAAGATCAAGAAAATAAACCCCCCTTTGAGGATGCTCGGTCCCCCCCACCCCGTTCTCCTAGAAGCCCCCCAACTCCAGGCTCCAGCAGCCTCTGGCTCGGGTCCTTGGGCTGGCAGGTCCTGCACGTTCCGTGTGTGTCGGGCGCAGGGCGAGAGCAGGGCCGGGCTGGTGGCCACGGAGCTGTGCGTGCCACCCGCCGGCCACTGTGCCAGAGCCCCGCGGCCGGCCCCAGCCACTCCTTAGCACCCGTCCACGCGTCGGCCGTGAACTAACCCCGTTTTGTAGATGAAGAAACCAAGGCTCACCGGGATTGAAGAACTTGCCAGAGGTCACTCGGTTAGTTAAAAGAAGGGGTGCTGAGATTTGAATCCAGGGCTCTGATGCCTCTCCAGCCAACAGCTCAGAAACCTAAAAAATGATCCGTGGAAGCTCTCCGTGGCCGTAGAGCACATCCAGGGCCTCAGAAATAGCCTGGGATGACGCAGTCCTCGCCACCCAACACGAGCGATCAGAGGCCAAATGCTGTGCCAAAACCCTCAGACACAACACTGGGCTCCATCACTCCTCTGCCAATTGGATACATCATCCCCATTTGACAGATGAAGAAAATGAGCCTGAGACACTGAAGCCCACGCACCGTGTGGCCCTTCCCATGTTCGTCATTCGGCAGCCACGGGTGGCGGCGGTGTGATGAACCAGAGCACTGGCCGGGAGCCAGACAGGGCCTGCTCGGCTCCTGACTCTGCCACCCAACCTGTGATCTTGGCCAAGTCTCTTGGCCCTACTGAGCCGTGATGCCCTCATGCATACAAGCATCTGCTTGCTCTATTCCACCATACGATTTTTAATCCCCTGAAAATTATAAGGCTTTAGACATCTATGGTCAATCCATACGGAATGCACAGGGCTGAGGCCTCACTGGCTCAGCTGGCGGAGCACGTGACTTGATCTCAGGGTTGTGAGTTCAAGCCCCCTGTTGGGTGTGGAGCTTACTGAAAAAACAAGAGATGTTCAGGCCGGCAAGTAACCATACCTGACCGTCAGGGGTTTCAATAAATACAGGCTGGTTTTTATTCATATGGTCACACATCTGGAGGTAGGTTTCTGGCATTGTCAACTACTCAGCCGTATCAGCAAGGCTCTTTCTCGTTGTCCGTTTTGCTACCTACAGCATGCTAGTTTATCATCTTTGTGCCTATCCCTTCTGGTCACAAATTGGCTCTCGTAACCGAGATTTATCTATGTTCAAGAAAAGAAGACAAGACAGAAAAAAAGCTGTATTGGTCTTCTCTCCCCAAGAAAGCAAAAGCTTTCTCAGAAACTGCACCAATATATTCTGCTTACATCGCACTGGCCAGAAATATTCCATCTGGTCTCTCTTAATTGCAAGGGAGGCTAGGCAAGCAAGTGGTATTTTACTTTCTCAGCCCCTACAGTAGAGGCTGGTAGAGAAACAGAGGATTGAGAATGGGTTTTTGTCAGCTATCTCACAGTATCTGTCTGTTAGGACTTATAAAACCAAATAAGTTTTATATTTATATGGTTTTCTGTATGTTTATCTACTAACCCAAGACTTTCACTGAAACATGCTTTATTATTTAAAAAAAATCATCAATACAAATTTCAGTATTTGGGTAAGAATGTGTTTTGACACCCTTTTATGCTCTTACCCTGATAAACACAGTACTTCCTTAATTATCCAAACAAATGAATGTACAGCAATTGTTTTTTTTTTTTTCAGAAATCCAGAGAGAAAGAAGAGAATTGGCAAGAAAAATCGTTACAACTACTACAAGACGACCACGCAGTGGACCACGGGGCAACCCAGGCCCTGGAGGACCAAATAATGAAACCAGACCCAGTGTTCAAGAGGATTCAGAACCCTTCAATCCAGACAACCCTTACCACGTACGTACCAATGTTGTCACGACTGCTGATGAATCCCTTGAACCTAACATTGAAGTGGTGGTTATTTCTACTTGAAGTTTCAAATGAGCACTTAGTATTCAACTTAGATTTTTACTCAGTTACTTTAAAAGTACATCTTGATTTGTCACAAAGTTTATAAAATGAGGGTGACACTTAAGCATGGTCTCTGTAGTGTGAAATCCGTATTGGCTGTAACCCTTACACAAAGTTGTTTTCTGTGCTCTCCTTTTTTTGAGGCACGGGCAAATCCATAAAGACAAATCCACATGAGTAATTGGATTATTCAAAAAAAATGTTTCCAAGAACATGTCCAGGGGACAGCACACAGAATTGAAAGTATTCTCTTTACTCCCTCTATAACCACTTCATTCATTCATTCAACAGACATTTGTTGAGGACCTGCTCTCTTCCACGCCCTGTGCATCGAACACAGGCAGGAGTTAACTTCTGCCCTCAGGGGCTCTCAGTCCAGGTGGGAGACAGACTTACACAGATAAAACACTTTGGACTGAAACACTGGGAACTGGGTGTTTATAAGGATGGCACTAACGTTCTAAAAACGTCTCAAATCTTCAACAAAATATTATTTACTATTACTAGAAGTGCAGGGAACAAAAGAATAAATTTTTGCAACTAGTGTTTTAAATGAAAAAATAATACATGCATATATATATATATATATATTTAAATCTAGAAGGGTGTACAATGAGGTGTGTTTCTCTTTCACCTCAGACACCTTCCCCAGAGCAACGTATTAACAGTAGATATTTGCCCAGTTTTCTTTGCACAAGAAAGTGTACCACATGAACATACACGTTTTTAACACGAGAGCATACACCAGTTCTGTATCTTGCTTTCTTTCCAGTTACAACCTCTTGGAGATTGTTCTGGATCTCCTACATAGATCACCTCATTCACTTTAATGGCCACATCATATTCCATTGTGGGGGTAGATGTGCAGAAATTTAACTAGTTCCACTTTGATGGACATGTAGATTATTGCCCTTTTGTTCTTTTAGTAAGATACTGTTAATAGTATATAACCTCATACATGCCCCAGAGGGAAGGAGTAAATGAGGTAATGCCGGCAAAGCTCTTAGCACAGTGCTTGGCACACAGTAGGCATTACCTTATTCAGAGTTATTAGTCTTATACTTTTTGTACACATGTGGGAATATATTTTTAGCATAAATACAGATGTATGGGTCTACTGGGTCAAAGGAGATGGGAATTTTACATTATTTAATGGAGGATGCCAAATGGTCTCCTCCCAAGGAATTACACCAACTCATTATCAAACTTTACAAAAATCTCTACCAGTTTCCTGGTCGTAAAAGTGTATCTTCTCATCGTTTCATCTTGCTGGTCTTTAATTATGTGTAAGCTTGAGCATCTTTTCATAGACAGGCAATTCATTTGCATATTTTTCCTATGTAGCCCATTCAGTCCTATACTGTTTCACATGTTGCAAATTTGTCTTCTAGTTTATGATTTTAGACTAACATATTTTAGAAAGATTTAGAGATGTATTTTTTTAAATGACCAGAGGCTTACTGGAAAATTCAGGGCACCACAGTACTTCTTCATTCCCTAAAGCTCAAATAATAAATAAAATCTGAATAGGCAAACAGAAAAATTTAATATAGTTTATTCCCCCGGTAACTGGGTTAACTAAATCTGGTTCAAGGGAGAGGGCAAAAGCCCTTCACAGAAGGGCAGGATGTGACTTTATCTGCCTAGCTTCCAGACTTGAGTGACCCGTTTTCCTTGAAAAACTCCAGTTTTATTAGGTTTTCCTTTATTTCATGCTCAGCTTTAAGAAAAAACATCTCCCATGATCTCAGTCCTTTCACACGTTCCTTTAAGGAACTATCCTAGGGCAACAACCTGAGATTTCCTCCCAACTTTCAGATCTTAACCAACCTTTTTTGAACCCTCAAATGAGGAAATGCCTAAACCGACAGGCTTTTGACTCTTTCTGCCCCAGACAAGTCAGCTACAATTTAAAAAGTGGTTTTCTTTTTGCTGTCCCAGATGAACCAAGTTCAAGAGATAAGGGAACACAAACAGAAAGAGTCTGAAGAATAAAAAAAAAGAATGGTTTAGGAGAGTAAGGCAAATATTCTGACGATAAAATTTGAACATAAACTATCAGATGGTGTTAAGGAATTGTTAATTTTGTTAGGTATGGTAATGGCATCATAGTTGTGTAGGCAAAACATTGTTTTAGAGGTGCACTCTAACGTATTTATGGTTGAAATGTCACAATACCTCCAGTTCTCTTTAAAGTCGCCTCAAAATTTAAAATTTTTCCAGAAAGGAAAAAGTCAAGCAAATCTGACAAAAGGTTAGCAACTGTCAAAACTAGATGACGTTCAGTACACAATTGTCTCCCCTTTCCAGTATTTTTGATATCCCCCCCAAAAAAAACACAAAACCCTGCCCTCCCCCCAAAAAAGTTAAGGTTTTGTATTCCACAAAAGATGATAGGGTTGTGAGGTTCACTTTGCTCAAGCCTAACCTATGTTTGGTGTTTCACCTCCCCAGGCTCAACTTCCCCAAGGAAAGAGACTGAAGTGAATAAAGAATACACATCAAGGGCTTCTTGGCAGCGTAATTCAGTAGCATATTAGAATACAGAATCTATACCCCCCCTAGAAATCTATGAAAAGGAAAACCAGATACATACATTTAGCAGAGGGCAAGTTCCTTCCAGTATTGGGGTATCTCCAGCAGTGAAAATGGGGGTTGTGTAGGTGATTTTTACTACATCTATGACTATGTAATTATAATAATGGCACATAGAAAGTACAAAGCAAAATTTAAGGTCTTGAATTTTGAGACATTATATGGTACCTTCTCCTGAGCGTTACAGACCCCTCAAGATTGAAACGGAGGCAGATAATCTAAATGATGTTTTCAGCCAGTGCAACTGTTGTAACAATCTGTTTGCTTAGATCAATGAGTTTCAAAGGGTGCACCAAGAGCCCGGGAGGCCGTTAGTATAAAATGGCACCAGTGTTCCACAGACTTAAGTTAGCAGTGGCAAAAATGCTACTTTTGAATCAGGTTTCCTCTTGTTTGCCTATTTAAAACAAGTTGAGTCAGTACTGAGTGGGAACCATGGCTCATTAAAGGCATGGAGAAACCACGGAACATTAAAAAAAAAACAACAAAAAACAAAAAACAAAAGACCTTCCTGCCCATGACAGGTGGAAGGTTCCTTGATGTTTTAGAAGGAATTCTGAATTACTAGGTTCTACGATTGAAAACCTCTTAGAGAAAAATATGCTGATTTCCTGTGCCAGTGAAATATTCAGGTTCTTATTTTAAAATAATGTGCATGCTACAGAATTCTCATTATGAAGAAAACACAAATAATTACCTTTTATTTCACAGCAGCAGGAAGGGGAAAGCATGACATTTGACCCTAGACTGGATCACGAAGGAATCTGCTGTATAGAATGCAGACGGAGCTACACTCATTGCCAGAAGATCTGTGAACCCCTGGGGGGCTACTATCCATGGCCTTATAATTATCAAGGTTGCCGATCAGCCTGCAGAGTTGTCATGCCTTGTAGCTGGTGGGTGGCCCGCATCTTGGGTATGGTGTGAAAGCTCAGTTCGTATACCCGGTGCTTGTATCATAAAAACTCAAGAGACAACCAGAGTATGAGGCATCTTGATGCTGAAGGGACCACAAAGTATTTTATACTCAATTTCAGCGATGCTATTCAAGATACTTTTAACAGCTCTCAATTGCTTTACAGAACTTCATCCAGAATGTGCAAATGTACTGAAAGGGTAGTTTAAGTCTAAAATGCCCTAACAATCCCTTTATTACTGGCTATTTTTAATTTGCTTTGCTTTGCCAATAAGGCCTACTTACAAGACTAACTTTCCAAGCTACTTTGAAATAAACATGAAAAAATCACAATGTCAGAGATCTCAATTGTACACTTGAGTTCTTTTTAATCAAGTCACTGAAGTAATTAAGGTGTTTCTGGTTATTTGTACAGAATTCTTCCATTGTTCTTAACCTTCATTGTTCTTCTCAGTCTTGCAAATGTGTCCCCAGGTTCCCAGATAAAAACACAAAAAAGTACAATGGGACATATGATGGGATTTACCTGAGAGCAAGCATTATAAACTTCAAGGTGGTAGCTCACAGGAAATTTATTATAGTCTGTGCTGGCATGTGACTAATAGGTGGCTGCCCTATGTCAGGAGTCACATCACGGAAAAGAGCATTAGGATAAAGAGGTGAAAATGAAGTCCAAGATGAGTCGGGCTTGTGGGAAAGGAGGACTTTCATTGACATTCTGAAAAGCAGGTCTTCACACCCTTTTCAATCTGTCTTCAGTAAGTGGTCATCGGGTATGAAGCAGCAGAGTGAGATCTACCTTTGTAGTACAAATCAGGCTGTTGATGTCGTCCAATTACCAGTAAGTTACTCTCATAGTAATAGGACTGACGGTGATGCCTGGCAGATCTGGCTGAGAGGAATGGCTTATTTATTTCGAATGACATAAAATCTCTTAGGAACAAGGACTGTCGTTAGAAACTGAAATATCAGGAAAAGGAGCAGGTATTTCGTACTGACATTTTAGTTTTGAGAGACCAAGAACTTTCTTAAGGAAAATAAAAGTTTTCCAAAACAATGCAATGATTCGGAGAGATTACAGAACAGTTTTGATACCATGATCTCACTACAGTCCCCTAAATAAACCTTATTACTGTACATCTAGTATTTGCCAATTTAAATTGGTAAAGTCTTACACAGTTACTTAAACCTGGTTATCTGATGAACATTTGTATGTCTGCATTTAATAGAATATACAGGGAGTTAGGTCTCTGCATGAAAATGAAGGAAAGACACATGCAGAATTATACATTTAATGGTCACACTGTTCTCAGGCACAGATAGAATTTTACATGTTTAGTCTTTAAAACAGTTGTTACTCTATTAACTAAGCAAATATGTGTCAATGGTTCTGGCCTACCATCTCCAACTGCACTCTCCAGCAACCTGTACACTTGATTCTAGAACCAAATAAAAAGGAAGAAAAATCCCATCAAAAAGCCTCAGTGATCCCAGCCCAGAAGAGCTTGTGGTCTCAGAGAGACGCAGATAAGCAGGACTCAGTACACAAAAAGCCTTGACAAAGATGAGAGCTTTGGGCTTCTTGAAAGCAGAGAATGCCTTTGCTAGGTTTTCAAGGATAAACAGGAGTTAGCCGGGAAAAGGTGACAGAGGAAGGACATTCCAGGCAGAGGGAGGACTTCCGTAAAGGTGTGAAAATGCGTGGTATCATCAGGCAAACGAAGCATTCAGGTCGAGGTAGAACATATTAAAATGGAAATGCAGATAAAAGAAATCTTATATTGCAGGTTAACTTTGAACTTACTTGGTGGATAAGGGATAGGAAACCATGAAAAGTTGCTGGCATGGAGGGAGGTGTTCTCCATTTTTAGATGGATCACCCTTGGTAGCTTGCTTGAGAGAACTGAGCAGGTGCCAGACTTAGTAAGGAGCAAAAGATGTCTTGGGGAGGAGGCGGTCTCTTGAAAAGGTGCTCCCTTCTCTAAGTGCCATAATTAAACAGAAATATAGGAAGTGAATAGTCTAAACAGAGTTATGTTGTGTTATGTCAAGAAATACCCAAGGAAGTCAACTCAACAGAAAAAATACTGCTGTTTTAAGGGCACAGGGGAGAGTCAAGGTTGGATTAAAGGTAGAAATGACCAACTCAAATTATGTTCAATGGAGAAAACTAGAAGCTTACTGTGAAAGAGAACAATCCAGTGTACAAAGGAAGACGATTTAGTGAAAGAAGACACTGCAGAATATAAACTATTCACAAATTGGTACTAATCCCCAGATTATCTTTAATCAGGCCAATCTAAAAGCTGTAAATGTAGCCCAGTCTGCTGTTCTGAATCTTGACTCTGTGTGTACATTGTGTATGTATACATTATATATATGTGACATTTTATTATTTTATGGTTAACTCATTAATTCTCAGCTGTAAACTAATCCTATGGACATCACATGTCAATTTTCAAGCTCCTCATCTGACCCAGATAGCCTTATTTTATGGTTAACTCATTAATTCTCAGCTGTAAACTAATCCTATGGACATCACATGTCAATTTTCAAGCTCCTCATCTGACCCAGATAGCCTTAAATGTGATAGTTGCTGCTGCATAAGCACAAAGAAAATGAAGAAATGGTCTCATGCTGGGTTCCAATAGTTTCTATGTTACATTAACATATCTCACTAAAATAGGCCAACATAAGTCCACTGCAATTTTAAAAATTTGTTAAAACCTCATCCTTATACCTTCTCCACCACCACCTCAAATAATTGACACTAGAAAAGTTAATACATTCAGAAGAATCACTTAACCCATTCAACAGTTTATTTCTTACACCATATTTTATTGCACTCTGAAATACAAGCTACATTCTTACAAAATAGAAATTCCTTGTGTGGGGAGGAAAATTAATTTCTGTATAAGCTGAATATGCTGATGTTTTATGAACATTTTATAGAAAGGATTACAATATTTGTTAGAGTTAACTGCCTACTGAGGGGGGAAAAGGGAGTTGGCAAAAGTCTACATGCATAGATAGTCCTAAGTAGCATATCTCAAACATGAAGGTGTAAATTTGAGTCAATGATGCAAACGTTAGCAAAAACATTTTACAGGCACAGTTGAGTTTTGGTGTTTATAAAAGGAAGGTGAACTCCTTCTGAAGGGCTTTTGTACATATATGCATGCTCATATCTCATATGCATATACAGGTTACACCTTGAAAAAGCCCTGTATAGTATTCAGAATCAAATTTACAAACAGGTTAAAAGTTAGTGTTGCCTGACTTTTAACAATAAAAGGACTCACTACAGATTTTTTAAACTGTTTACATTCAAAAGTGATCAATTACCATAGTTTTTAGGTACTTACCTCATAAAAGTAAGTACATCTATATATACATTTATTGCATGGATAACCTAAACCTGGCAAGCAGCTGAGTTTTTAGGCTTACTGAATCTTTTCCATGTCTTAATAGTTTTAAAAATCAAATAAATAGGAGTCAATCATTATTAGGGTATATGAGTGATAAAACTCAGTAATGGGACTGGAAATAGTATACCCACTTAAGCTATAACTAAGTCCTTAGATTAAAACACCAAATCATTAAAAACCATTTGTTTTAAGAGATATACCCTGCTACGTTCCTTATATAAGCTTAGTAGTAACTTTACACATGTTCTGTCATAGACTCGTTCTCTCTGTGCCTGCTCCTTTCCAATAATTCTCTTCACATCAAATTCCTACAACTGAATTAGAACTCCAGAAAATTCAACCTCTTTTTTCTCAGATGGCTAAAAAATCTGAATTACAATGAGATAGCTTGAAAAAAAAAAAATCTCTACATATTTTTAAAACTCAGACTGTATTTGTAAATTTACTTGGAATTGACTTAAAAAAAAACAAAACAAAAAGCTCCCAAACATGGTTTTGGTGGCTTCTTGTCCTTCAGACTTCCAAGGTTTGGATTACTTCATTGCAAAAAAATTCTCTTTTCAATAGTTATATTCCATTAGCCTAGACTATTATCCATTTTTATATTAATGAATTTGCTTCATACTGACATAGCCAAAGACCTGGAATAAACTAGTCAAGCATGAACTTTCCTTTAGCAGAACATAATGCTTTTAAAGTGGTTTTTCAATTAAAACCATATTCCTACCTGTTAGTTACCGAGTTAGCTATACAACTACACAGTAAAAAAGATCTTCAAAGGACATATTGATACTCAACCTAACATGCATTATACTCAACCAGCCCCGTAATTTTTAATATTCACTTAGCACCTATGCATAATCAGACAGGTAGCATCTGAGAACACTCCAGTTGCTAAAGAAGAAATAGTGCCTCATTAAATACCAGTACTATGCCATGGCTCTCCATGAATACTGAATTTTCTAATATTCTTTGCTCAACTTTAATACTATCTCAGCACTGATAAGCTAGTATATCTTGTCCAAATATTCTCAATTTGTTTCACTCTGAAACAGATTTCCTTTCATCATGTGCAATACCACAGTTATATAGATTCAATGAGTTTATCATAATGACCCTAAGGTTCTAATGACAGAGGAACAAAAGCAATCAATGAACGCCATTCCTCTGCTTTTATATCCATTTAAGAAGGAAATTCTTCTCTTCAAAGGAACAAACACCTAAGCAGCTTTTTAGTCTTTGCTGAAATTTATAGGAAATAAGGCATTGGAGAACAGTAAGTGCTAACATCACTTCTTTACCCCTTGAAACTAGTATTTTTTTTTTTTTTTTTTTTAAGGGCAGTGACCTTCACATTTCAAAATCATGTCATTAAAAACATGGATTTTCCCAGCCCTATTCCAAATCTACAGATTCAAAATCTCAGGAGGGAAGTCGAGAAAGCCTACATATTAAAAAATAAGCTTCCCAAATAAGGCTTATTCACCACTGAGAACCACTATGCTATATATTATACAGAATATCTGACTAACGCTGTAATTTTCAGTTGCCTGATATTTTGGGCAACTGTCAGAATGTCAGTACATGTTAGGGGAAATAAAGTTTTAGGTGAGTTAGATTCTGATTCTATCACCAATTATGTGTGTGAACTATAGTAACGAATTGTTATGAAAAAAAACAAAAAACAAAAAACAGTATTATGCACTCCACAAAAAATGCACCTGTAAAATCAAAGGTTTGGACCAAACAGTATTTAAGATTTCTTCCAGCTCCAAAATTCTGATTTCATTTTTCTTTGTTTTCTCTCTTTCATATTGACAGGGGATGAAATGCAAATACATGTTTAAGGGAGTAATAGGTACCAAAGCTATTTCTAGTGTTGGCAGGCCATAAAAACATGCCCTGCTGATCTGATTTTTACAATTCTATTAAAACATAAAACCCCATATCTTACATCCCTGTTCACAACCATTCTATTTAATTCAATTTTGACTCTTTATCTATTCTGCTATAAACTATACTTCTATTCCAGACAAGAAATAGCTTTGCTAAGCAAAGATTACACTAAAATGCAATATTACTATAATTTACCATGTGACGAGGAAAGGGCAGAGATGTGTACTGAGACTGAGGGCTTCTCATAAACCCATTAAGTCATATACCATAACTGAAATTCATTCACATCAATACTTCCAGATATTCGGAGTAAAACTCCACAACAATCCCTATTGGATTTATAAAATAAATATGACTTGATTCTATGCACATCTGATAAAAGAAAGAAAATTTTCAAGAAGAATGACAGGCAGTAGAATTTTGAGTGAGGACAGAGGATTTTATATTCAGCTAGAACAAGCTCTGACCTGGCAACCATCATCTTATCTGTATTCCCCTGCAAGGTCCTGCACGATCCAGACCCCCCCCTCCCCCATCAGGAATCTCAACCCCTTATTCACTCCTGCATCAGGGCCTTCCCATCTGCTAGTCCTTCTGTGGAGAGTACACTTTATCAAGTATCTGCACAGTTTCCTCCTTTGCTTCCTTCAAGTCTGTGTGCAAACATCACCTGCTGAGTTCTTACTTGATCTTCTCTCTCAAATTTATCTTCTTCCAAACATTTAGTTTTCTTTCTTAGAACTATTATCATTTAAAATACATTTTGATTATCTCTCTCATGAGCAAAAGATACATGAAGGCAGGGAATCTGGGGTTCCTCCTATGGTATCACTAGAGCTTACAACAGTCTCTGGCACATACTTGGCATTCAATGAATTAACGAATGGGTGTATCTTAAATTATGCATTTTTCACTTACCCATTTTTTCCAATACCTATGTTAAAGTGAAAACCCACTTTAAAAGAATAGCTTTTGCCAGAAAGACCTTAAGGGTGTTCACACTGTTAAAAAATAAAATATGCAACCCCCACCAAAGAGGGTCACATGGTATTTATTCAGTATCTCCAAATTCCTTTGGAGGTTTTCCAGAAAAAAAAATGGACTAGTATTTCAGATTTTTGTATCCAGAAATTGGTATTGTTTATAAATGAAATTGCTCAACTCACCCTTGGTTTCCAGACCATTCCATATGCCCAAACAAATTCCATACCTGGCTTTATAAATCACTGGCCTCTCTGCCTCTTTAACTCTACTCAAATTCTCTGGGCTCAAGATTCTTCTGGAAGAATGACTAAACCAGCTAGAAAGTAAACCTCAGTCCCTTCTTTAAGAAAACATACATATTTTGGTTTTAAAAAAATCAGGACAAAGGAAAGAAATCTGAAAATTAAATAGCAAAACAAAAAACACATGGATGTCACCTTAGTTTTATTTATGTAATAACTGCTGTTCCCTCTAGTAATGTAGATAAATTAAGAAGTTAGATTTAGCTCTCACAGCTATGTGCTAAAAACCTGAAAAATTATTATTCCATCTATATTGATGAATTAATGATCAATTTCAAGGGCATGATACAAAAAACAAAGTAAATTTAAAAAAACAATTTAGTTGGGGAAAAGTAACAGTTCTAATACTTGATTATCTATTATGTGAAAGGCAAGGAGCTCTGCATCAATGATCCAAAGCCACAGAAACAACACTGTAACTGAAAAGGACACACAGCTAAAAAAGATAACTGCAGCTAACCCTAAAACCAGTGACTGTGAGAGGTGCCTTAAGAGGCACAACTGAGCACTTCCACATCACAGCCAGAGTGGCAAAGAATTCCTGGAGAGGGCACGGAATGGGGGATTTCATAAAAGTACTGACATTTTCACTGGGGACACTTAAAGAAAGATGGAAGAAAATAAGGCCATTCTATGCAGCACTAAGACCATAAGCAAATGCATCCATCATCAATCAAATTCTGAGGGCCTATTCCCTACGCACCACATACTGCAGATATAAAGTTGGAAGCCCCACCTCTAGCCCCTGGCCCAAGCAACTGTTACATGGGGGAAGAAATGAGTCATTTATAGTGACTTCATAACAAACAGATCTGACTCAAACATACTTGAGAGACAGACAAATGGACTAATAAGATTCAAGCCTATACACTGAAGTCCAATAAACCCATGTGTGATTATGACAGCCAGCTCCAAATTGTTTTTGAAGAAAATTTCAGTCTTCCTTTAAGTTGTTGAATCCACTTGGTAGCCTGTTCATTAATGGGATGAACCAGGACCTTACACTTCTAGTTAAAAGGACCAGGATAGAATGAGAAACTATGTCCACTCCAGGTTCAGTTAATTTAGCAAGCCAGCTCACTTGCACCTAAATGATTCAACTAAAAAGAAGACCACTAAAATCCTCAACGTTCAGCTCCAACAACTGAAGGCCCCTAAATAAAGACACAACTCTCCTGGTCTCTGCCATTATTGTAAAGGCCAGGACACTGAAAGAAAGACTGTTGCCAGCTTAAGTGCTCCAGGCATTTTCAGCCCTCTGGCCAGCTTTGCCAGTGCCCAGCTAATCCCCAATGTTAGAACTCCAAGGAGCTACAGGGGCTTTTCCCAATCCTTCCCCTTAATTATCTTAAAGAAACCACTCTCTGGACTAGGAATAAATGTCTCTATGTCCTTACTGACACTGAAGCTATACTGGGTGCTCAACCCCTGTTATTAAGTAGCACCTGCCCTGGAATATAAAAACGGTTCATATAGTCTCCAATAAAACTCAACAGGTTCCTATCGCTAAACCTATTCCCTTTTGTGTAGGCCAACAGATATCCACCCTTCTCTCCTAAGTTCTTCTGCCTCTATTGATTGGGCTGATATTTCTAAGAAAAATATGCTGGAATTTCTCCTGAAAGGGGGAAGTATTCTAGAATTTGAAAGCAGCAACCAACAGCCAAAGCCAATGATCTTTCAATACGTTTTATTTGTTCCATCTCTAAAGGCACTAGAGCTAATTACAAGGACACTGATCATCTGTCCCTACTGAACCAACTACTACTCTCCTTATGGGCAAAACTCTCAACTCTTATTGGCATAGTGCCACGGTGCACCTATTAATATCCAAATACGTCTCTCAAAGCCTCTCCTTAGAATTAAGCAATACTCTATAAAGAGGTTCTTTAGGCCCACAATGGAAGACTATAAAGCCTTAGCCCCTGTAGTAGTCCTTGCAATAGCCCTATTTTATGTTTTTGTTTTTTTGTTTTTTTTTGTTTTTTTTTTTTAAAGAATGGTTACAGGATGGAAATTTGTATAGGACCTCCAAGCCATAAGAGTATTGTCATCCCTTACATCCAGTTGTTCCCAATCTCCATACTTTATTGGGCTCTAACCCTGCTGAAAGCAAATTTTTCACCATGGCTGTCTTCTTTAGCATCTTGGTGGATAATGCCAGACACCATCTCTTTGCTTTTACTTGGGAAGGACAATACACCTGGACGGTACTGCCTCAAAGTTGTACTGAAAGTCCTTTGTACCTCTCACAAACCTTAAAACCTGATATAGATCATATAAGATTCCTAGAAGCTCTACCCTATTACAATATGTAGATGCCTTGCTTCTCCGTTTTCCCAAGCCTCTTCACAGGATAACAGCATCCAACTATTAAAACTTACAGCCTTAAAGGGACATGAAATCTCCAAGGAACAACTGCAGTTCACTCAAACTCAAGTTTGATATTTAGAGCACCGAAATTCTGGAACAGGGGCTTACAATTAGATCCAAATAGGTGTCATGGCATTCTGAACTTCTCAAAAACCAAAACTAAGCACCAATTAAAAGGTTGCCTCTTGGCCACTGTCAAAATTAAATGGCCCAACCCCTACCGGTGACTAAAAAACAACAAACTTGACCCTATTATTTGGTTAAAAGCAAGATAAAGTCTTAAATGAATGCCTAATAAATCCCCCTGCCCTTGGACATATCAATGATCAACTTCATATTTTTTCTTCTTCTATAATGAGAGAGAAATGCCCTTGGGTTACTCATCCCAAAACAGAGGAAACATCACTGACCCATAGATTATTATAGCCAACATCTAGACGCTGTGGCACAAGAGCACACCCCACCCTACGCCTCTGAGCCATTCCTACCACTGTTCTTCTAGTCAAGGTCCTTGAATAATCATAGGATCCCTCCTAACTAGTCTTGTACCCTAATTCAATAGAAGCCCTTCTAAATTCTTGTCAGTTAGATTGCCTCACCTCCTATGAAATCCTCTTGCTAACTAACTCCTCATACAGCAGTACCCCTCACCTGTAGTTTCAATTCCCAGAGGAGTTGAAGAAGTTAAGAAAACTATGATAGTATCCAAAGCAAGTCTGCAACTGCAATGAAACGGCTCTTCTGAAAGGTGGCCAACAGAACTTACATTAATAAAAATGCAAGAGACACTACAGCTTAAAATATGGAAGGACAGATGAACTCTTATACTATGTGACAATGCTGCAGGGCATATGATAAAGTCAGCTGTAGTCTACAGAGGAAAGAACCCATGTGCTTGCAAAACCAAAAAGTTCTCTGCCTGTGTTCTGGTAACATCATCAGAAAGCATGGGTAGGTGATCGGCCATCTTGTTTATAGGATGATTCCAATGCTTCATTTTAGAAGTGAAAAAATACTCAAAAGAGGGAGAGCTGGAATTTAAAGTCCTATTAATCCTAGACAATGCATCTGGCTATCCTGAATCTGTTTGCTATGTAAATATAAATGCTGAGGTTTGTACTCTTACCTCCAAATATAACCTCAGCACTTCAGCCCCTGGACCAGGACATCATTAGGTTTTTCAAGGCCACACACACCTGCTTTGTATTTGATTGCCTTCCATCAGCAACTGATGCAGCAGACCCTAATCTGGACATAATGCAATGCTGGAAATCATTCACTACTGCTGATATAATAACATTCATAAAAGCTGCAAAGAATGAATTAAAACCAGAAGCTGTACATGACTGCTGGAAGAACTTATGAAGTCATGAGGGATTTTAAAGGCTTCCCAGGCATTACTATTAACAAAATCCTTCTCATAGCAGGATAAATTAGTGGATTAGGACTAGCCAACCTATTTGATGAGTAATTTGAAGAACATATGAGGAACACAAAGAAGTGTTAACAAGTGAAGTGAAAGAAGTGTTAAATCATTTACAAAAGAAGATGATGAAGAAACTGAAGCAGAAAATAAAGCAGAACCAGTAATGTGGACATTAGCAAAATACGCTTAACTGTTTTGAATTGCACAGACAATAAATGACAAAATTATAGAATATGATCCTCAAACACAGGATTAAAATCAACTGGATGATCCCCAAAGGATTAGTTTCTGCAGCAACACTCTGATAGTTAAAAAGAGACAACAAATTCCAATTACAATGTTCTTCCTACAGTTTTAGGCAAAAAAACTTTTCAACTTTGAAGTATCCTCAATCATTGACATTATCATGGTTTGATGATCCAGGATCAGCTGACGCAGATGCAGATGATTATCCCCCTGGATTTATTTATTTATTATTTATTTATTTATTATTTTTATCCCCACTGTTAGGTCAACAGTGCCTACCACTATGTCACAATGCCTATGTCACTCATCTCATTTCATCTCATCATGTAGACATATCATCACACATCATCACAAGTACAATAAGATATTTTGAGAGGGAAAAAAACATTACAGTATATTGTTATAACTGTTCTAATTTTGTGATTACCATTAACCTCATATATTTTATTATTATTTTTTAAGATTTACTTATTTGAGAGAGAAGGTGCATGGAGGGTAGGGATGGCACGGAGAGGCAGAGAGCATGTGAAGTAGATTTCAATGCTGAGAGCCCAATTTGGGGCTCAATCTCGCGACTCTGAGCCAAAACCAAGAATTACGTGCTTAACCAACTGCACCACCCAGGTGCTCCAATCTCATGTATTTTAAACTTTATCACAGGTGTGTACACAAAGAAAAAACACATAACGTATACAAGGTTCTGTACTATCTGCTATTTCAGGGGACCACTGGTGGTCCTGGGAAAGCATCCCATGTAGATAAGGGATCAGGGGGTGAAGGAAACTACTGCGTAAATCTTCCTTGCTGTAACAACCTTCATCCTACCCTTCTCCTCCCCTCCACTGATAAAACTTTTCATGACTGCTTATTATGAATGGACTCCCTCCATGATGACTTACAGGAAACTCCTTTGGATAACCCTAACTTCATTGTTTATTGATAGTGCTTATTTAAAAGGTGTAAATAGTAATACTATGCTGGCTATGCATTTCCAACTCCCTTTGAAACTACTGGCCTGGCCTTAACCCGACAGGCTGAACTGTAACGGTCTTATTCAGGCCTGTACTGTAGCTGAGGGCAACTCAGCTAAATATGCAAATATAGGCATACCTTGTTTTACTGTACTTCACAGATATTGTTTTCTTAAAAATTGAAGGTCTGTGGCAATCTTGCATCCAGGCATACTAGTTGCATACTAGTATACTAGTTGCATACTAGTTCCACTTTTCCAATAGCATTTGCTCACTTTGTGTCTCTATGTCACATTTTGGAAATTCTCACAGTATTTCAAACTTTTGCATTGCCATTGTTTTTGTTACGGTGATCTGTGACCAGTGTTTGTTTGTTTATTTATTTATTATTTTATTTAATTTATTTATTTATGAGAGCATGTGCATGTGAACAGGAGGAAGGGAAGTGGGGACAGAAGGAAAGGGAAAGAATCTGAAGCAGGGTCCACACTCAGCAGAGCCCAACACAGGGCTTGATCTCAAGACCGAGATCCTAGGGTTGCCTGTGTGGCTCAGTGGTTGAGCGTTTGCCTTTGGCTCAGTTCGTGATCCCAGGGTCCTGAGACTGAGTCCCAGATCAGGCTCCCCGCTAGGAACCTGCTTCTCCCTCTGCCTATGTCTCTGCCTCTGTGTCTCTCATGAATAAATAAAATCTTAAAAAAAAAAAAAAAAAAAGACCCTGAGATCATGATCAGTTATCTTTGATATTATAATAGTTTTAGAGTGCCACAGACCACACCCAGTTAAGGCAGTGAACTGGTAACTGTGCATGTTCTAACTGCCCAACAACCAGCCATTCACCCATCTCTTTTTCTTTAGTCTTTTCCCTGTTCTCTGAGACACACAAGATTGAAATTAGATCAATAGTCCTACAATGGCTTCTAAGTGTTCAAGTAAAGAGTCACATGTCTTACTTTAAATGAAAAACTAGAAATAATAAACATTTCCTTAGTGAGGAAGGCATGCTGAAAGCTGAGGCAGGTTGAAAGAAGGAAGGACTCCTGTGCCAGTCAGCCAAGTTGTGAATGCAAAGGAAAAGTTCTTGAAGGAAATTAACAAATCATGAGAAAGCAAAATAGCCTTATTGATGATGTGAAGAAAAGTTTTAGTGCTACAGACAGAAGATCAAACCAGCCACACATTCCCTTAAGCCAAAGCCTAATCAAGACCAAGACCCCAAAACTCTCTTCACTTCTATGAATGCTGAGGGTGAGGAAGATGCAGAAAAGTTTGAAGTTAGCAGGTTGGTTCAGATTTAAGGAAACAAGTAATCCCCATAACATGCGAGTGCAAAGTGAAGCACCATGTGTGGATGTAGAAGTTGGATCAAGTTATCTAGAAGATGTAGCTAAGATAATGAATGAAGGTGGCTATACCAAACAAAACATTTTCAACGTACACTTGGCCCTTTATCAACACAGGCCTGAACTATGTGGGCCCACTCACACACACATTTTTTTCAACAAATATACTGGGAAAATTGGGGAGGGGAGGGGGATTTGTAACAATTTGAAAAAACAACAAACTGCATAGCCTAAAAATACTGAAAAAATTAAGAACAAAGTATGTATTGTGAATGCATAAAATATAGTTACTAATCTATTTTATCATTTACTATCATAAAATATACACATAACTATTATAAAAAGTTGAAACTTACAAATGTACATAGCACACATTAAACAGCATGCTACTAAGCAATGAAGGGATCAACCAAGAAACCAAAGATGAAATTAAAAAATCCATGAAGATAAATGAAAATAAAAACACAAGTCCAAACTCTCTAGGACACAGGGAAAGCAGTTCTAAAGGAAAAGTTATGGCAACGCAGGCCTCCTTCACTAAAAAAAAAAAAATCTCAACAATCTAACTTTACACCTAAAGAAACTAGAAAAAGGCTAAACAAAGCTCAAAGTTAGTGTAAGGAGATAAATGATCAAGATAAGAGCAGAAACAAATGAGAGATTTAAAAAAACCAACAAAAAAGATAATTAAACTAAGAACCAGTTCTTTGAGAAGATAAAATTGGTAAACCTTTAGCTAGACTGATCAAGAATGACAGAGGACCCAAATAAACAATCAAAAATGAAACAGGAAAGATAACACCACCACAGGAATACAAAGAACTATAAAATACTAAGAAAAAATTGTATGTCAACAAATTGGATGACCTAGAAAAAAATGGATAAATTCCTAGAAACATACAACCTTCCAAAATTGAATCAAGAAGCAGAAAAACTGAACAGACTATGAACAGACTAATTAGTTACAAAATAGAAGTGATAACCAATAACTCTCAAGAAATAAAAGTCCAGAACCAGAGAGATTCACAGGTGAATTCTACCAAATATTTAAAGTTAATACCTAACTCTCCTCAAGCTATTCCAAAAATAGGAAACTTCCAAATTCACCTTGTAAGGATAACGTTAGCCTAATACCACAACCAAACTACAAAAAAACTACAGGCCAATACAGGCTAATAATAACTGTGATGAACACAGATGCAAATATCCTCAACCATGCAAGCTGCATTCAACAATACACTAAAAAGATCATGTACCACATCAAGGAGGATTTATTCTAGGGATGAAAGGGTGGTTCAATATTCTCAAATCAATCAACAGGATGCATAACATTAAGAAAATGAAAAATAAAAATCATACGATCATTTCAACAGATGCAGGAAAACCATCTGCCAAAATTCAACATCCTTTCATGATAAAAATTCTCAACAAAACGGGTTTAAAGGAAACATATCTCAACATAATAAAAGCCATATATGAAAAACCCACAGCTAATATCATACTCAATGGTGAAAAACTGAGTGCTTTTCCTCCAAGACAGTGACATCAACCCTTAACACTTTTATTCAACATGGTACTGGAAGTCCCAGCCACAGCAATCAGGCATGGAAAAAAAAAAAATTGGTAAGAAGTTGTGAAACTGACACTATTTGCAGATGACATATTACACATAGAAGACTCTAAGACTCCACTCAAAAACTACTAGAATAATAAATTCAGTAAGGTTGCAGAATACAAAATCAATACCCAGAAACTGGTTGTATTTCTATACATTAAAAATCAAGCAGCAGAAAGAAAAATTAAGAAAGCAAAGTCCATTTAACTATACCAAAAAAGAGTAAAATCCTTAGGAATAAACCTCACCAAGGAGGTGATGGACCTATACTCTGAAAACTATGAAACCTTGATCAGTCAGCCACCTAGGCACCCTGCTCCTACATACTTTTAACTTGCCCAATGGACAATTCAAAGTTTGGCAAGGGGACCTGTCAACCTCTCCCCTGCCTCCATCTCATATGTTTTAGTCATGGTTTGTACGTTTTCTCACTGGACTAAAGCTTTCCCTTGTTAGGCAGGCAAATGCCTTTCCTATGGCTAAAATACTATTAGGAAAGATTGTCTTGGGGTACCTGGGTGGCTCAGTAGGTTAAGTGTCTGACTCTTGATTTTGGCTTAGGTCATGATCTCAGGGCCCTGAGGTTGAGCCCTGCATCAGGCTCCATGCTTAGTGAGGAGTCTGCTTGAGATTTTCTTTTTCCCTCTGTCCTTAGCAACTCACATGCGTGTGCTCCTTCAAATAAATTTTTTTTAAAAAAGGATAGTCTCTACGTGGGGAACTCCCTTAGAACTCCTTAGTGGCCAGGGAACGCAATTTAATGGTCAAGGACTTTAAAGGCCTGTGCTCATTAGCCACTCTACTGCGCTTATCACCCTCAATCCTCAGCTAGTCAAATGCACTAATGGCATCATTAAGGCTCAACTGGCAAAATTTATAGACACTTTTATTTAAAAATTCTGTTTATTTGACAGAGTGAGTGCATACAATCAGAGAGAGAGGGAAAAGCAGGCTCTCCGCTGAGCAGGAAGCTTGATGTGAGGCTCAGTCCCAGGACCCCAGGATCATGACCTGAGCTGAAAGCAGATGCTTAACCAACTAAGCCCCCCAGGAACCCCTACAGAAACTCTTTTCATTAAATACTCAGGCCAAAAACACTGCCATTAGTCCTTCAAAATCTCGGGAACACATCTCTTTTGGAATCTGGAAACTCTCACCCTTTGAGATAATCTCAGAGCACCCAATGCACATGCTCCTGCTTCTTTGACTCACAGCTAAGAAAAATATACTTTAATATCATAAAGGTCTATTTTCTAATGAAAATAACCAGCCCTAGAACAATCTTTCCACAGCACACTCCACAGAGACAAAGATCTCAAGCATCACTCCTTAGAATTCAGAAATACAATCTATTGCAAATGACACCTCGAGAAGACGCTCTTCAACCCTGTTTGAAAGGCCCAATACTTACTACCACCAAACTCCAGGGAACAGACTTTTGGATTCATGTCACATCTAAAGAAAGCATACAACCCCAACTGGACCTGTAAGTAAAGATTTCCACGAGTTGAAGCAGATGACAGCTTTCCTTATATGAGACTGTACCAGGCCTGTAAACCTGCTTGTTCTGTTTTCTTCTCCCTTTCTTTCATGGAAGGACATTTCCCAATACCTTGAAAGAGGGATAAGCCACTCAATTACTGGATTTGTCATCAGAAACCACTATCTGTCCATGATAGCAGTGACCCCTTAGTTTACTCTATAAACTTGCTGGAATCCCAGACACCACCATAAACCTGAATTGTCCACAGGTTCCTTTTAATATTCCCACAGGAATACTAAATCTACATTATCACCATTCCTTGCCTCAATTTAACCAAACCCTGGGATGGGAGAATGTGTTCCATCATATATAGGAAAGATAGTAAAGAACAGTGTAAATTAGACCATTTGCAGGTTTGCTGTCAAACCCATGTATCTCCATTCGTCTTTCAATATATAATGCAGCATTTGTGTCTTGGCTGCATGATGCAAACACTTCTATATTGACCAGTGGGTCCATAAATACTAATACTTATGAGAAGTCCTACATATAAAGCCCAGCTACCTCTTTACATGTAGAGGTTTTGGTGAATCGCCCCTATGCTTGACAGCCAGACAATGAAAGGACAATGTGCTCTTATTGTACTTACTGTTTTATTTTCTCTTCCTAACAAATGAGAAATCTTCTACTAATCCACCCCAATAAGCCTCCATGGGCACCTTAAATGGGAACTTCTAGGAAGCAAATAGGATTCCCAATTTGCCTACATAGAGAGCAAGTCTTTCTCACTTAGGTCAGAGGAAGTGCCACTGATCACATAATCAGCAACCTCTCCAACATGAGCACTAGCCGATTGTGCTGCCAAGGCAAGAGCAGCTCACCAACAATCACTTGACTCATTGGCTAGAGCAGTTTTGGCTAATCGTACAGCCCCTTGACTGTGTACTTGCTGAACGAGGTGTTTGTGAGACTGCCAATACCACATGTTGCAACAGATAAATTCCTCTATGGTTACAAATCCAACTGCATAAAAATAGAGAAATAAGCACACCAGCTACAATAAATCCCACTCAACAACCCTTTGATCTCTCTTCAGCTGATTCCCTTCATGTTTGGGCTCCTGGTTTTACAACCACTGAACAAACCAGATTTGTTATTACTTTTAATTCTGATTTGTAGAATTCTTATTAAGCTTTATACCTGTTGCCATCAGCCCTTTGTAAAAATGACAGGCCCACTAAGGTGATTCTAGCTCAACATTTTGAGATGGTCTGCCATGCTTACAATATGTATTAAGATATAGACTTTAAGAGGGAAATGCCGGAGTTCTCCCTCCTTTTTACTCAAATGTGGCCTAAATGGTTTCCCACCTGTGCACTTTCTCTCCACTGTGGGACAGGTCTACCAAAAAAGGTCCTTCCTGGCACAAAATCATTAAATGCAGAAAACCTGACCTGGTCAGCCAAAGAGAAGTTGCCACAACCCCAACTTTTTTTTTTTTTTTTTAAGATTTTATTTATTTATTCATGAGAGACACAGAGAAAGCAGAGACACAAGCAGAGGGAGAAGCAGCTCCATGCAGGGAGCCTGCCGTGGGACTCAATCTGGGTCTCCAGGATCACGCCCTGGGCTGAAGGCGGCGCTAAACCACTGAGGCCCACCCGGGTGGGGCAACCCCCACCCGGGCTGCCCTCTCCCCCTCTTCCAACAAACTTTCACTTAAACTCCCTCCCCCAACTTCTTCCTTTCCTCTATAAAAAGCAAGTCTTTCCTCTTCATTCCTGGACTCGTGTATGATCTACCATAGTTTGCATGTTCCAAATTCTATTTCTTCGGCTATTCCTGAGTAAACTCATTTTGCTACTAAAATAACTGGCTATTTTATTTTTAAGGTTGACACTCCCCATTCTTTGGTGTGAAAACAGAATTGATGATCTAACTATGCACTAATGGAAATAAAAGGGCAGAATTCATGGTTTACAAGTAGTGTGATACTAACTAGTTTTGCTGTTTTGACATTTAAATTAAAATGGAATTATAACCAAAGACTTTCTAAAAAGTCCCTTAATATCCTACAGTGTGTATCTTCTGCCACCAGTACACCTCATTATTTTCAAAATACTGCTAATACTTACATATTTAAGCTCTGCTGAATTAAAATAACTACTCATTTAAAGACTTCTATGAACTCATGCTTTCAAAGTATAAAATTTAAAAATTAAACTAAAAATTTTTAACTGTTATTTTCCTCAACCAGAATCTTGAATCGTATAGGATTTAACTTATAACAAAAAGGCTTAGTATAGGATTTAAGCCTCTCAGCCTAAATGAATGTAAAATAATCTGACGGGTACGCCTGGGTGGCTCAGTCGATCAAACAGCCAACTCTTGATTTCAGCTCCGGTCATGATCTCAGGGTTGTGAGATCATCGAGCTCCATGCTCAGCATGGAGTCTGCTTGAGATCTCTCTAAATAAATAAATAAAAATAATCTTAAAAAAAAAAAGAAAATGTGACATTATCAATAACATTAAGCACTGCTTTTCGCACTTTAAATATACAGGTACAAAATTCCTTCAAAACCCTTGGAGTCAAAGGTGCCCCTACGGTTCACAATTTTGGATTTTAGAATACAATACAGATATATCATTTATTTAACATCAGCAGGATCTCTGCTAGTATTCTATAATTAAACATATATTTCTGCAGCAAAATATGACTTCATGCTGTAAGTTCACACATAAATTTAGTTTTTAGAGCCTTCTGGACTAAAAGAAACAATTCGTTTAACTCCTAATAGCTCATGAGGCAGGTATTATTATCCCAAGACTGTAATCAGCATGATGTGTCAGTCTTCTTATACCTGCAATAGTTGTTAAAGATATCTTGCTTCTCTGTAATTACCTGGGTTTAAAAAGAACACAGAACCTTCAAATACAAACCAAGATAACCTGCTTATATTACCTTCTATAAGAGGAGGTTTTGATTCCTACTAAGTTTTCTTACTTAAGAAACTGAGGAGAATATTCTGACATTTAAGAATATACCTTTCTAGGGGTACCCAGGTGGCTCAGTTGGCTGAAAACATGACTCTTGATTTTGGCGGAGATCATGATCTCATGATCATGGAACTCAGCCCTGCATCAGGCTCTGCACTGGGCATGGAGTCAGTTTGGGATGCTCTCTCTCCCTCTGCTCCCTCCACTCACACTTGCTTTCTCTCACAAAAGAAAATACCTTCCTAGCCCACATACAAGCAGAATTAAACAATTCAACTTGCAGATTTTTTCCATTATTGTCATATAGGTGACTAATAAATCACCCATTATACACCCAACTCATAAACTTGAAGGAGTTACAGCATGACATTGTAGTCTGACAGATCCAGGTTCAAATCCCTACTGCATCACTTATTACTGGAGTAAATTTGGGCAAAGAACTTAACTTTGGCCTCATTTTTCTGATCTGTAATAAGATGGTATCACTACTTTACACGGCTGTTATATATGAGGTAGTGTATATATAGCACTTAGTGACACCTGGCCCATAAAATGTACTAGTACAGAATAGCTACCCTTTTATTGCCCTAATGGATTAGCAATGTATAGGATTTTAGCTTGATTTGAATGAGGGCAAGTTTACTGAGGTAGAAAGAGAGGCTAAGAGTCAATTTCAGAAGCAAGTCACGAGGATGACCCAAATAGTAACATTTGTGAGTAAATCAGTTATTTCCAATTTGGCAACAAGTTCCCAGATTATTTCCTAAATCAAATCTCCTGATGTAAAATGAACCTATAATAGAATATGCGGGGTTGGACACAAAGGAAACAAGATCAATGTTGATGATCTCTCATTTAGAACTACTTATAACTCTTTCTGGCACAGGCACCATTATTTTGTCTTTTTAAGCTTTTATTACCTTTTTATTTATTACCTCTCCTTGGTTCCTCCCAGCCACAGATAACATAAATCCATATTCTTATGAGACTACAAGATAGCAGGTATGAATGTATAAAGGTAAACTTATTTAGAGCTGGTTAAAAAGAAAAGTAACTCTCATAACAAACCACCTACTCAGAAATTTTCTGAGTATTTCTGGAAATGTCGGTAATAGCTGTAAGTCAGAGGGGTACACACTAATCTGGACAAGGAAGATCCCAATACAATTAAAGTGCATTAGGCAGACTGGTAAACTAATAGGCAATACTGCTCTGAATCAGTGGATCTCAGAGATCAATGACCTACTCTGTTATGTAGATAACAGAGCAAGGAGAACAGGAAAAGTAAAATGGGTAAGGACAGCCAAACAGTATTTAAGTAATAAACTAAATTTAAACTTCTGGGTTTAAAACTGGGTTAAATTAAAACTTCTACCTATTTATATTAATGCACTGACATACTCCCATTTTAAATATTTGAAATATATAAGATTTATAGATATATATTTATAAGACAGCCCAATATTCTCCCTTGTTCTATATAGTTAGCCTAGGGAGACAAGAATCATTCAATATTCTAAAGTTCGTGAATATCACAAATCTAAGAGATTACAATGCTTTTAAAAATGCAGTTATGAATGCAAACCATCCTTTCTCTCCATTCCGTATAAAGACAGAGAAAATCGGTTATTTTTTTAAAGTGGCCTGTAATTGCCAATGCTAAAGACTGGACTTTGTTATAGGTGGCAACCAACTCTAAATGGGTTAAAACATATGATAGAAAATTATCAAAACTGACCCTGATGTTTAAACATGTGGCACAGCCATCTGAAAAATTACTTGATAGAAGAGTTCAAAGAAGTAGACCATCCATTCAAAATTCTTTGAAGACTGAAAATTCTGGGAAGTCATCAAGGTGCTTAACAAGGTGATTACAAAAATCAGGAGAACAGATGAAGAATGTAAGATTAAGAAAGATTATTCTAGGACTAAACCTTAAAAAGGAAAATAAGAAAAACTAAGAAAAAAATGTACCTTATGAAGAAACAAAAGGTTAACCAGAACACAGGAAAACCAAAATTTAAGAATTGAAAATGGAAATCTAAAAGAGAGACCAATTAATAGCTGAGAATATAGAAAATAAGGATAAAGAGGGCTCTTAATCAAAATGATGGTTTGCTGTTTTATTTATTTTTTAACTTTCTGGAAGCTTATAAATCCTCATTATCTAGAAGAGTGAAAGAGAAGCAGTACTTCAGAGTGTTACTTTAAGGCAACAGTCTAACCTACTTCTCATAAGTCCTCCCTTCTTTACCCATAATCTATTGTACTTGGACCAGGTCCATTTATAGTCATGTATATTAGAACTTCATTTGGCTCAGGGAAAACCTGAATCCCAAACATTAAGCAAATCTAGCCAACAGATAAGCATACTTTACATATAATGTATCCTTTTAAAGTACAAGCAAAACTAGTAAAAAATTTTTTAAGCAACTTCTATTACAATAGTGTCATTCCTAAGAAAGAAGTTACTTTTAAGCCACAGAAATGTATCTTATTTAGAATCATACTTTTAATTTTAACTCTAAGATTCTAAAGATTATTTACAAATAAAGGAATTAAGACGTAGAAAGACTAACCCTGAAGATTATTAGTGGCAGATATTTGCTGGAGCTAGGATTCTTGTCTCTGGTGTGGTGCTTGCTATATGCCCAACTTACTGTATCTGTAGCAACAGCCTCCCTTACCACCCCTCAGGACTAATGGTACTAAGAAACTGTGACATACAAAATACTAAAACTACTATCTAGTTTCCTTAAAGAGAAAATTTGAGAAATTCATACAAGCAAGAACTTAATTTTGCCTTTTCTTTCAGTGCTGAAGAACCAAAAAGGTAGTCTGTAGCTCTAAGTGGGCAAAAGGACAAGTGAAAACTCCCAGGTGCTCAACAAGCTGTAAAAGGTTTGGGCAAGGTCAGATACCACCCCACCATCATTTTCTTCATGAACTTTGCTACATTTCAAGTCAAACGACTAGATGGAAGGGATTGAATTCTCACTCTTTGTAAAGATGAACCAATGGCTGATTCACCTTTGGTTCACCCTATCCTCAGCTATGAGGATGTAAGAATGCCTTGCCACACTGTGAGACCTAATAGACACCAACCTCAACAATTTAGCAATTACAGTCAAAAAGCAAAGTCAGACCCTACAGGTCATCAATGGCCTATATTTCATAAAAGCTTAGACTGCAAAGAATTTTAATCATAAAACACTATTTTTCTGTCTCAAAACAGTATTTATAATTTCAGTAGTCATTCCATAATCCTTTCATGAATGTTAATTTCTCTGTTGATTATAAGCTCTTTGAAGTTAATGATGTCTTTACTTTTTGTATTCCTATGGTATCTACTTACTCTAGAAACAGAATATATACTAAATATATACCTATTAATTTACTCTCTCAGCAGCTACCCTAAACCACTAAAACCAAAGTAATCATGGGGATGTGAGAAGAAATACTCTAATAAAGGAGGAAAAAATAAAAAAGGCAACAAAATCCCAACACAAAACAAGCCACTGGTAATTTCAGGTCTCCTGATGTGGCAAACAAACAAAACCCAGCAAGAAGTAGAGTTGGGCTTTCCTAAATCACTCTTTGGCCCAATTTCACAGATTATCCTTCAGTATAGATAAATTTGCAGCATGTTAAACTCAGGTGTCTTATGTTTTATACAGGAATTTAGAAGGTAAGGACCAAAATCTCAGTGTAATTACAAATATTTCTCATAAAAATAACCAAATAGGAATTCCGAGTGATAATTTCTCAAAGTTCTCATTACAAAACTTAAGAAAAAGGTAAATAAACCAAACTTCTTCATAGAAAAATTGTATTTACAACTCCATCCAAAAGCAGTTTTTAAAAGCAAACAATGTAACACGAAAGTTGAAAAAATCTATGCTCACCCAAAATTGCCAAATCTAATAAATTATTAACAGAATACTCCATCAAAAATAAGGCAATAACCCAAGATATCCCAGTAATGATTTCTCCACTTTCATAACTAGGTAGAACTAATCTATCTAGTAGCAAATGATACTTCATTCCATTTCAGCATGTCTGAAATCCTTAAGGACAAAAGTGTTAAAATATCATCTTCATTCTTCATTAGACTCTTAGAACACTTGAAGGAAAATAATTTCTAAAGCACAAAGAGGTAAAGAGGTATAACCTTTCAAAAAAATACTCAGAGTTCAAAATTCAAGAATGCGATATTAATACACAATGGGCATTAGGTGAATATATGTAATACAGTGATAGCAAATTAATTTATTTAGTACTTTTTCCATTCCATATCATCAGGAGGGTTGATTTCAACTTTCCTTTTACCTACATCAGACCAGTTGGTACTCAAAACTGTACCACCAGACTCCATCTGCAATAAGAAATAAAAATAGATTAATCTCTGGGCCATATAGTCAAAACAGAGTATTTTTCTAAAAATGTTTCAAACGTAGTGTTCCAAATATAAGCTATGTTTGGCTCAATACAAACACAAGACAGTACCACGATTTAATCTCAGGCTTATCAGAGAAGTTACCAAGCTCTATAAAATTTGAAAAGGAAACTCTAGACTAGTTAGGTAGAAGTATTATGTTCATACAGTGTCAAACAAAGCACATCTCCCTCAGCTAATCAGCATTGAGGTAAACGTGGAAAATCTACCTTTTGACAAAAATAAAACTGGCTCCCCAAGAAAATGATTAATCTCTTTTGTTAAGGACAATAAAGAGCAGGCAAAGTATACTCTTTCTAAACTAGTTGTATAGAACTTTAAAGATCCTCTTATTCATGCTCTGTGACAAATATATAAGGGAATGCTGGAATTTTTTCAAATTAACGTGCATATATCTAAGAACATAAAATCCGTATCTCAGTAAAGAACTGATTATCTATTTACCATCTGTAGAATATACCACCTACCCACAACCCTAGCATATTCGTACAGACATTTAAAGAAACTGTGGACATTTGTTATATTAATGCAATAAAAATTAACTGACTTGGATCACAGCAAAACACAGTGTGAATTATTCAAATTAAACATTTTTACAAAATCAGCTGTGCTGCTGGCATATGTATATGGTTACAAACCCTATTACTCTGGAACTTCAATATAACCTCATGCCCAACACTGTCAAGCTCCCTTACATGGATTGCTTTGCATGGGATATTCTTCTCCACCCATTTTCTTTTTGCCCCATTCTTTAGCTATCCTGTAAACATATCATTTCTCTGTGGCCTCCTTTGACCCTAATCAGGACTTTACCTTTATAGAATTTGTATTCTGTATGAGCATAATTACCATTAATATAATATGTATCACACTACACTGTTAGAATTTTAAGGGTCTGCTTTCTTTTATCTGTTTCCTACCCTTAGTTCCAACTAAAGCTGAGAGCTCCTACCAGGCAAGGAACATATTTTACTAACAATTATATCCTAGATCTAAGCACAGTGGCTGGGCATACAGTGACTTCAAATAAAATATTGATATATATATGTTTGTAAATATGTGTTGAAGGATGTGGGAATAGACCTATTCTTACCTGAATGAAACTATAGTGTATGTTTTAAGTAACACCCTTCTTTCATTAAGATAGAAGTGTATATAAACACGTTAGCAGTGAATAGCAAGAGCCCTGTGCTTACCTCACTGAACACACTGTGTATAAAGTTGTATAATAGTTGTATAAACATCTTCTCCCATTAATATAAACCCACTAACACCCTAACCCCTAACCTTAACCTGGACCTGGACCCTAATCCTAACCTTAAACTGAGCCCTCTGGAGAGTTCTCTAAATTGCAGATACCAGGCATATATCCTCATCCTGGCCCTAACTCTAACCCTGCCCATAAACCCTAACTTAGCCCTAACCCTACATCAGAAAAGAAAAAAAAAAAAAAAAGAAAAGAAATGGTTTACATATACAATGGAATACTACTCAGCCACAGAAAAAGGGGATGAGGGATCCCTGGGTGGCTCAGCAGCTTGGCGCCTGCCTTCAGCCCAGGCCGTGATCCTGGAGACCCGGGATCAAGTCCCACGTCAGGGTCCTTGCGTGGAGCCTGCTTCTCCCTCTGCCTGTGTCCCTGCCTCTCTCTCTCTCTCTCATGAATAAATGAATAAAATTGTAATAAAAAAAGGGGGGGATGAAATCTTACCATCAGCAATGGCGTGAATAGAGCTAGAGAGTGTTATGCTAACTGAAATAAGTCAGAGACAAATACCATGTGATGTGATTTCACTCATGTGAATTTAAAAGAGCAAAGGCCAAAAAAAAAAGGGGGGGGGGAGCAAACCAAGAAATGAACCCTTAACTATAGAAAACAAACTGATGGGTTACCAGAATGGAGGTTGGTGGGACCATGGGTTAAACAGGGTATAAAGATTAAGGAGATTAAGATTAAGGATTAAATAGCAAGTATTTGTCATGATGAGCACAGGGTGATGATACACGGTACTGCTGAATCACTATTTTGTATATTTAAAACTAGTATTACAAGAATGGTAACTAACAAATTTAAATGAAAACTTTTAAAAATCTTAAAAGGGATAAACTCTACATAATAAACTACTCCTAAAAAAAAAATAAAAAAAAAAAATAAAAAAAATAAAAAAAAAATAAAAAATAAAAAAAAATAAAAAAATAAACTACTCCTATAAAGATTGTAGGAAGGAGATTTAGTTTGTGATTTGGTGTTTACTGATGACATTTATTTCCCCCTCTTTCCTTATGGATTGCAGTGTAATTTAGCATTTCCCTCTGATTATTTCGTACATGTCGGTCTTTCTGTCCCAAATTAGACTGGAAGACCATAGATGACAGAGTCTATTTTGTTTTCCCATAAGCACTTGGTATGTTCCAGGTGGCTTGTTTCAGGAGTATATATGGTTCAATCACTATTAACAAAGCCTCTGTATGAAAATGGATGCAAATTCTATAATCCATCTTTGAAATTTCACACACTGCCATTCTGGCTAGTACACTCTTAAAAAAGGTCAATATTAAAAAAAAAAGTCAATATTGAAATTGACTTCCCTTCCTGGGGATATAGAGTAGGTGTACTTTATCCTATTCTTCCCACTAAGTACTACTAAAAACTTTAGACATTATACATATGTAAACAAACATAAAAAGACGCTAAAAGATGAAGGGAAGAAGACAGATCAGCTAGGGATCTTGGGAGCCAAGGAGCAACATAACATGGTGGTGAGTCCCCTGGGTTTTCTTTTTTGCCTCATGGCTTAGAGCTGCTGCTGAAGCTGGAAACCCTAAAAGGTGCGCGTGTGTGTACACGCGCGCACGCACGCACACACACACAAAACTCGAACAGATACCTGGTTTCTCTCTCTAAAGGATGAGGAAAGATAAAAAGACAGCTTAGGAAGACAAACGTTTTAGGCTATAATCATTCCATTGCAGCTAGACACCACAGGGAAAAAAAACAAAAAACAAAACAAAACTGTGGCTCCATCCTCACGCAAGGCCAGTAAACACCGAGTGAGGAGCGTAGACTTCCATCCATGCTAGGCTATCATGAACCATCTCCTCTGCCACCCATGGTGTCAGTGAAAACAACACAGATATGATGGTACCTATCCCAGTCCCAATATTAACAAGAAGATGCCCTGGGATGTCTAAGGAGGCTGACTAGGGTGCCTTGATTTCTACCTCCACCTAGCAATAATGAGGCAGTGCCTTCCCTTCCTTTGCCAGAGTGGCTGGCAGAGAAAGCCAAATAAGGTGGATGGAGGGTTTAAATAAGATCCAGTCTCACAGCAGAACATGAAAACATCCAGGTTTCAACTGAAAATCACTTGTTGCTGAAACATCAAGAACCAGGAGAATTTCCATTTCAATTTTTTAAAAAAGAAGACAATCAATAGATGATGAGATGAGAGAAATGTTAAAATTATCTGATAAAGATTTTAAAGTAGTCATAGTAAAAATGCTTTAACTAGAAATCATGAACTGGCTTGAACCAAATGAAAAAAAAAAAAAAATTCAGCAGAGAAAAAAAGATATAAAGAGCCATCAAATGTTTTAGAATTAAAAAGTACAATTGACATGAAAAGGTAAATGGATAATCTAAACAGAAGGGATATAAAAAAGAATCAGTGAACCTGAAAAACAGGTATAATAAATATAGCTAGTATATAGAGCAACCACTAAAAATGCTATACAAAGAAGAAACACTAAAAATATTAAAAATAAAAATGGAACTAAAAAATATTTAGATGCACTCACAAGAAGGCAGGAAAAACAAACACAGAATAAAACAAAACGTAGACTTAAAGTCCTAATATATCAATAATTTCATTCAATGTAAATGATCTGGATACATCAATTAAAAGACAGAGATCGGCAGAAGAGATTTAAAAACATAACCCAACTATATGCTGTCCCCAAGAAACTCACCTTAAAACAGTAAAAATCTATTTAAATATGATACAGACAGGATGGAAATAAAAGAGTGGAACAAGAGATGTCATGCAAAGATTAATCAAAAGATGAAGGCTTGGCTATATTAATATCAAAGAAAATTGCCAGAGCTTGAGAATAACATATATGTATGATAAAAAGGCCAATCCACCATGAATATACAGCAATCCTAAATGCATATGCACTTAACAGAGCTGCAAAATATGTGAAGGAAAAATTGACAGAACAATAAGACAATATCAGCAAGGATACAGATGAATTCAACAAGAATATCAACAAGATCTAACTGACATTTATAGAAAACTCCTTCCAGCAACAGAATACACTTTCTTTTCAATCTAAAAATAAACTTGAGATAGACCAAAAGCTGGGCTATAAAAAAAAAAGAATGTAGATCACATGGTACAGTCTCAAATCACAATGGAATAAAATTAGAAACCAATAATAACAAGGTAACAGGAAAATCTCCAAACGTTTGGAAGCTGAACAACATACTTCTGAACAATCCATGTGATGAAGTTTCAACTGAAATCAAAATACATATTAAACGAATGAAAATATAATATTAGAATTTGTGAGAGACAGTTAAATCCCTGCTAAGAGGGAAATTTACAGCATAAACACACACAATAGAAAACAGAAAGTCAAATCAAAAATCTAATTCACATCTGAGCAACCTAAAAAAAACAGCAAAATAAACCCAAAGCAAGCAGACAGAACAAGTAACAGATATGAATGAAATTTATAATAAAAAATTGAAAAAATATATCAAGTCAACAAACAGCTAATTTTTCGAAAAAAAAAAAATAAATGTCAGTTAACACTGACAAACCTCTGTATCATGAATAAAGACAAGAAATTATCACCATAGGAATGAAATGGAAAATTATTACGGACCCTGTAAATATCAAAACAAAAACAGTAAGAAAATACTACCAACACTGACAACTTAGACAAACTAAATAGAATAAGATGCTCAAAAACACCAACTGCCACAAATTACTCAATATAAAATAGATAATCTGACCAGTCCTATCAGCTATTAAAATAATTAGGTTTGTAATTTAAAATCTTGCTCCTCCCCCAAAAAATATCCAGGACCACATGATTTTCACTAGTTTAAAGAATATTTAAAGAAAAATTAACACAAATTCTACACAATCTCTTTCAAAAGAGAATATAGAGCACTTCCCAATTCATTTTATGAATTTAGTATTACAGATACCAAAACCAAAGATAGCACAAAAAAAAATTACAGACCAATATCCATCATGAAGAATATAGACACAAAAATCCTTCCAGTATCTGAAAATAGAATTGAGTAATATATAAAAGGAATTATATATTCTATGGCCAAGTGAGGCTTATCCCAAGGATGCAAGGCTGGTGGTTCTAGTAGAAATACCGTGTCATCATATAAAATCATCACTGTTACAGGTTAAAGAAGAAAAATCACCATCACTTTGATCCATGCAGGAAAAACATTCAAATTCAAACAGTAAACAGCTAGCTGTGCAGTGTTGGTGGTATAGTGGTAAGCCTAAGAGCTACCTTCTGAAAAGTTAACCCTTCATGATAAAAATCTCACACAAGGGGTAGAGCAGAACTTCAACCTGATAGCATCTGCAAAAAACGTACAGTAACACTTTACTTAATGATGATAGACTTGGTTTTCCCTGAAATGTCCACTCTCACCACTCTTAATCAACATAGTACTGGAAGTTCTAGCCACTGCAATACAGCAAGAAAAGGAGATAAAAATCAGAAATATGAGAAATTAAAGGTCCCTATTTGAAGATATGACTGTCTACATAGAAAATCACATATTAATTTACCAAAAACTTTCCTAGAGTAAGTGACTTTATTAGCAAGGTCACAGAATATAAAATAAACAAAAAAACCAACAGTATTTCTAAATACTAGCACATGGACACCACAAAGTTAAATATACAATACAACTTAGAATCACTCAAAAAAAAGAATACTTAGGTATATCCTGCAAAACATGTTTAGGATTTAAATGTGGAAAACTGCATAATGCTCATGAAAGAAATCAAAGATCTAAATAAATGAACTGGCAGATTCAACACAGTAAAAATGCCAATCTCTCCAAATTGATATACAGTTCAGTGCAATTCCTAACAGAATATTTTGAGACATATAGACAAAATATTCTGAAGTTTATGTAGAAAGGCAAAGGAACTAGAATACCTAAAAAAAAAAAAAAAAAAAGAACTAGAATACCTAAAACAATTTTAAAAATGAACAAAGTAAAAGGAATGACTCTTCTTCCTGAATTCAAAACTTACACAGCTAAAATAATCAAGACTGTAGTATTAACAGAGGAACAAACATATAGATTTATGAAACAAAAAACCCAGAAATAGACTGAGACAAATATGCTCAAGTGATTTTTGAGAAATGCAAGAACAACTGAATGGAACATAGACAATTTTTCAGCAAATGGTTCTGGAGCAAAAGAACATGCACAGGCCAAAAACAAAACACGCAAAAAACCAACCTATATCTAAACTTTATAGAAAAATTAACTCAAAATGGATCATGGACTTTAATGTAATATGTAAAACCATAAAACTTCTATTGAAAGAAAAATCAAAGGAGAAAATCTTTCAGATCTAAAACTAAGAAGACTTCTTACACTTATTACTAAAAGCATGATCCATAAAAGGAAAAACTGATAAATAAGACATCATCAAAATTAAATACTTTACACCTCTGCAAAAGACCGTTAAGAAAATGCAAACTACAGACTGAGAGAAAGTATGTGCGAACTATGTATCTAACAAAGACTTGCCAGATTCGTGGTTCCAAGAGTTAAGGAGGGATGGAGTGGGAGGAAGTGGGTATCACTACAAGGGGAGTCCCCTGTGGCAGTGCAAATGTTCCATTATCTTATGTCAAGATCATGGTTGTGACACTGTAATTCTGCAAGATAATTCCACTAAGGGAAACTGTGTAAAGGATACTAGGGATCTCTCTGCATTATTTCTTACTACTGCATGTAAATCTCAAAATAAAAAATTTAATTAAAAAAAAATTTTAAGTCAAAAGTGAAAAGCTCAATCATGGGCAGTTATGACATGGTAACTTATGTGGACTATGAGCCTCAAAGACACTAACTAAATACTAATTTGAATATAAATGCCTTAAAAGAAGAGAGTGACATTTCCAAAGCTACTGATAAAAGATGATTACAACTAAAGCAAAATAACCTAGTTCTACAGTGATATCTTGCCATTAAAATCTCAGACCTTGAGGCCTAATTCAGGTGGTATTTACGTTTGTCCTAGCACAAAGCCTTATTCCCTTAATCAACAAACAAAATTATTAACAAACCAACGAGTAATTAATGTGCAATTTCTACTTTCCAAACACTGTTCTGTCAGTTTCCTAACTATATTCTTCTTTTCTGACACTGAGGCTATCTATGGTTTAATGGAAGCTCCTTCAGCCATTGTGATAAAGCCGACTAAAGTAATCAGAGTATTTCTTAAGCCTTCCAAGTTCTAACTCAATGACTAAAAAATATTTATTTGGAAAAAATAAAGCAAGCAATAGCTTGCTTCTCAACTCCCCCACAAGTTTCCAACTTCCTCAATAATTACTCTAAGTTTAGAGCAGGAAGAAATGTTCAGATGAAGCCTATTCAAAAAAAGCCTCCCAACTACAGTATATGCAATTTGGTTTCAAATTGACTACTTAATCTTTCTTTTAAAATTTCTGAAATTTGCTACCACAATATTTTTTTCAAGTTTATGTTCTTACAAATGATTTGTTCATGGCACGTTTCACTTCATCAGAACCATCTGAATAGATCTGCTGAAATAATTTGTTTAAAGCTGCATCTCCCTCCAACTTCTCATTTTTTTCTTCTTCTTTGATCTCACCAACCAATTTATCCCAATTTCTTGTATAATGAGATGACGATGGATATAAGTTCTTTACATCTGTGGAGTAAAAAAGAAGTGATTAATCAACATGTGATGATTATGTCAAGAATATGTAAACTTTGTGACCATGATATACAGAACATCTCAGCAAATAGTTTAGGTCACTGAATTTCATATTTATAATAAATGTCTTTGTGATATATACATCAATAATCAGATCTACACTTCTAAAAATTCAATCAGCATAATATAAAATCTGGGAATTTTTTTGAACAAAATAATCTAATAAAGGGTACATTTTTGGTACATTATGCAAAATTAGATTAAAAACATTCTTTGTGCTAATGAGGGGACTGAACAAGAAGTATACTGGAACTTTTATATTTACAGAAAATAGCAAAGATAGTACAAACAATTCTAAAAACGGTGCTTTTTTTTTAAATGATGCTCCATTAAGAAATTTCTCTTATAAACAAGATTTTAACAAGTATTAAAAATGTGGCTTCTTTTGAGGTGCTTCTCTATCTTTCAGAGTAGAAATAAACTGAAAATGTAAGTAATTATCCATGCCATTAGACAGTTAAAACTCCATCCTCTCCCCAAATTAAATATTAGACTGCCTCAATAGGAGATAATAAGGAATTCTTGAATGTTGAAAAATACACCATGTGATCATCTAGAGTCCAATGCCCACTCACACACACATAGAAAATAAGTGTACTTGTAGGGCACACTGGGGTAAATGAAGCCTACTTGCAGCCAGAGAGACTAATGACTGGCCTAGGGGCTCAGGGCACCGCCAAGGCTACCTTAAAGACTAAAGGAATCAAGATCATGGAATCCAAATAATTAAAATAATCTATGTAGTAGCTGTAGAGCAGTTCTATTCACTCTCCAATGGAAACAATGCAGGACACAAATGTGAACCATGTACATAATTTAAAATTTTCTAATAGCCATGTTACTAAAAAGAATCAGGCGAAATGCATTTTAATAATATATTTTATTTAACCTAATATATTCAAAACAATATCACTTCAACATGAATCCATATAAATACATGAAGACATTTTATGTTCTTTCCTTCATACAGTTTTCAAAATCTGGTATTTTATACTGCTAGCACAACTCAATCCAGACTAGTCATTTTCAAAGGCTCAGTAGGTCTATGTGGCAACTATACTGGACAATGTAGCTATACAACTTTAAATTAAACACCTGATTCAAAGTTTTCCTATGAATACATCAGGACAAATTAAATGTCCTTCCTTCCATTACTGCCTCTCTATATCCCTTTCCTCAAAACATTTCAGAAATAAGAAACTATTAACTGTTCATTGTTGTTCCATCCCTTCTCTTCACCTGTAAACCAACTTTCTCCTTGCCTATCTCCCCCAGCAAAACAAAACCAAACAGCACCCTACAGTTTTTTTTAAGAGTAAGCATAGTTTTCCGATCTATCCTTCCTCTACCAGGAATCCCTGCTCTTATCATTTACGTGCATTTTCACTAGTAACCAAAGAAAAAAAAAAAATGTGTGTCATGGTAAATTGAGCCTAAAAAACATTGGTTTAATTAATCCTTATGCTGACTCCCCAGAAGAATGAGAACACAGGTTCTAACCTCCAATTTACAGATAAGAAAACTGGCCCAGACAGGTTAAGCAACTTACCCTTATCTGCAAGTTTCTAGCTTGCAGGACAGAGCAATCTGACAAGCAAAGTAATTCCATACAAAAATATAACAGAACAGGAGGAATAGCATCTGAAATATCTAAGGCACTGAGTTTAGAAAAACTCTGCTCAGTAACACTAAAGAAATCTTTATATTTATTTATTTATTTTTTATTTTTTTTTTTTTTTATGATAGACACAGAGAGAGAGAGAGAGAGAGAGGCAGAGACACAGGCAGAGGGAGAAGCAGGCTCCATGCACTGGGAGCCTGATGTGGGATTCGATCCCGGGTCTCCAGGATCGCGCCCTGGGCCAAAGGCAGGCGCCAAACCACTGCGCCACCCAGGGATCCCAAATCTTTATATTTAATCTCAGAAAAACTATAACACCCAAAGATGGTGGAAAAACTACTGAGGGATGGATGGGTAACCTAACTTCTTTGTTCATGCATTATAAAAGCAAATAACTGCAAAATACTCCTGTCAACAGATAATCTTTTCCCCCATTGTCAGAAGATGTAGCAACAACCAATATCACATACAAAGTTTAGGTAAGAACCAGATCCAGACCCCGAAGACGAGGGTTAGGCTTAAGACCATAAAAACTGCTGGGTGATCCTAAGCAAGTTGCTTACTTATAGAAACTGTAAAATAGGGCTGCCTATTCTAGAGAGCTGCTGTTAGTATTCAGTGAGATACTACATTTAAAGAGTTTCTTTAAAAAATTGCTTTAAGCTATAGATAAACCTCAGCCCCCAAATCTCTGGGAGTCAGACCCAAAAGAAGCACGTAACGTCTTTCCTATGTCTTTCAAATAAACTGCGAAGCGGAAGCTTAGGAGCTTAAATACCAATTTTAAATATTTCAATCCTTAAAAATTATCTGTTGATGTCAATTTCTTCGTTTTGCTAATTATACTACACTAGTTGTGATGTTATTATGCAGGGAAGCTAGGTGAAAGGTATATGAGAACCTGTATTATTTCTGTAACTTCTGGGGCACCTAAAATTATTTCAAAATAAAAATAAAATGAATAGTTTGTTGGCTAACTCAGTGTTTTCTATAAGATGCCACAAGGAAATCTGTTTTCTGTTACAAAAAGTAGTGAAAAATCTAAAAGTAGCTGAAATACAATGTTAACTCATTTTAGTGATCAAATCCGAATATTTAACCAAAAAGAAATTTCTCTCCTTCATCAATGAGGTCACTGCTATAAAATACACTCTTAGGTGTAGTTCTAGGAGTATCTAACAGGTTAATTATCCCATTAGAAAAACACCTGTCTATTGCATATGCTTAAAACTGAACATAAAGTAGTCTGTTCCTTACATGATAAAAACAGCCAACCCTAGCTTTCCACTCTTCTCTGAGGCTTTTCTTAGGTTTTCACGACCTGTTTGTAAGCACTTCTTTAAGAGTAATATAGAAATAGATTAAGTATTTTACTCTTTAAGAGCAATATAACAAAATGGGTTAGATATTTCAGCAATATAGTGAAATGGGTTAGAAGCCCCAAAATACTAGGAAATGACCTGACAATATCAATAGAACAGAAAGGAATAAATAAAAGGGAGAGAGAAGAGGAAAATATTTCAGCAGAATAAACCTCTAATTCATTTACAACTCAGAAACAATAGGCAAGGGCAACACACAAAAACAACCCCCAACTAATGTCATACACTGAGGAGGTAAAACAATATAATCCCAACCCCCTCAGAGTTTCTGCTTCCATTCATTTGTATTCTGAGTTTAAGAAGTTAGAATCTTCACATGAAAGGCTAATTTGTATTCATTACAGAGCAATCTTATTGCACTCAATGTACCTTTTCTGGGGAACATAAATAATGAAAGTAGAAAGAATGCTCATTACTATTTAACTTCAACTATATAAAACATTGCGAATTTAAAGCTCATCAAGGCCAGAAAACAAACCTGCTATGAACTGTTTTGGTTTAGGCACATCTCCTTGCCCCTCTAGCTTTTCCCATCTCACAGCCTCTGTCTTTTTCATTTTAATTTCAATCTGGAGGAAACACCAAATAAAATTTATTATTCAATGTAAAATATACAGAACAGTAAAAACAAATGCAATTTCCTTAAGTCATAAAATTTTATAAAAATTAATAGTGCCCTTGAGATAACTTTAAATTATACATAAGGTTAAATGCGAAGAACTTTGAAACATGTTGTTCCTACTTAAAAGCCACCCTTCA